>NW_026137789.1:0-517500 GCF_019393585.1 Leptopilina boulardi | reverse complement strand
ACATACATACATACATACATACATACATACATACATACATACATACATACATACATACATACATACATACATACATACATACATACATACATACATACATACATACATACATACATACATACATACATACATACATACATACATACATACATACATACATACATACATACATACATACATACATACATACATACATACATACATACATACATACATACATACATACATACATACATACATACATACATACATACATACATACATACATACATACATACATACATACATACATACATACATACATACATACATACATACATACATACATACATACATACATACATACATACATACATACATACATACATACATACATACATACATACATACATACATACATACATACATACATACATACATACATACATACATACATACATACATACATACATACATACATACATACATACATACATACATACATACATACATACATACATACATACATACATACATACATACATACATACATACATACATACATACATACATACATACATACATACATACATACATACATACATACATACATACATACATACATACATACATACATACATACATACATACATACATACATACATACATACATACATACATACATACATACATACATACATACATACATACATACATACATACATACATACATACATACATACATACATACATACATACATACATACATACATACATACATACATACATACATACATACATACATACATACATACATACATACATACATACATACATACATACATACATACATACATACATACATACATACATACATACATACATACATACATACATACATACATACATACATACATACATACATACATACATACATACATACATACATACATACATACATACATACATACATACATACATACATACATACATACATACATACATACATACATACATACATACATACATACATACATACATACATACATACATACATACATACATACATACATACATACATACATACATACATACATACATACATACATACATACATACATACATACATACATACATACATACATACATACATACATACATACATACATACATACATACATACATACATACATACATACATACATACATACATACATACATACATACATACATACATACATACATACATACATACATACATACATACATACATACATACATACATACATACATACATACATACATACATACATACATACATACATACATACATACATACATACATACATACATACATACATACATACATACATACATACATACATACATACATACATACATACATACATACATACATACATACATACATACATACATACATACATACATACATACATACATACATACATACATACATACATACATACATACATACATACATACATACATACATACATACATACATACATACATACATACATACATACATACATACATACATACATACATACATACATACATACATACATACATACATACATACATACATACATACATACATACATACATACATACATACATACATACATACATACATACATACATACATACATACATACATACATACATACATACATACATACATACATACATACATACATACATACATACATACATACATACATACATACATACATACATACATACATACATACATACATACATACATACATACATACATACATACATACATACATACATACATACATACATACATACATACATACATACATACATACATACATACATACATACATACATACATACATACATACATACATACATACATACATACATACATACATACATACATACATACATACATACATACATACATACATACATACATACATACATACATACATACATACATACATACATACATACATACATACATACATACATACATACATACATACATACATACATACATACATACATACATACATACATACATACATACATACATACATACATACATACATACATACATACATACATACATACATACATACATACATACATACATACATACATACATACATACATACATACATACATACATACATACATACATACATACATACATACATACATACATACATACATACATACATACATACATACATACATACATACATACATACATACATACATACATACATACATACATACATACATACATACATACATACATACATACATACATACATACATACATACATACATACATACATACATACATACATACATACATACATACATACATACATACATACATACATACATACATACATACATACATACATACATACATACATACATACATACATACATACATACATACATACATACATACATACATACATACATACATACATACATACATACATACATACATACATACATACATACATACATACATACATACATACATACATACATACATACATACATACATACATACATACATACATACATACATACATACATACATACATACATACATACATACATACATACATACATACATACATACATACATACATACATACATACATACATACATACATACATACATACATACATACATACATACATACATACATACATACATACATACATACATACATACATACATACATACATACATACATACATACATACATACATACATACATACATACATACATACATACATACATACATACATACATACATACATACATACATACATACATACATACATACATACATACATACATACATACATACATACATACATACATACATACATACATACATACATACATACATACATACATACATACATACATACATACATACATACATACATACATACATACATACATACATACATACATACATACATACATACATACATACATACATACATACATACATACATACATACATACATACATACATACATACATACATACATACATACATACATACATACATACATACATACATACATACATACATACATACATACATACATACATACATACATACATACATACATACATACATACATACATACATACATACATACATACATACATACATACATACATACATACATACATACATACATACATACATACATACATACATACATACATACATACATACATACATACATACATACATACATACATACATACATACATACATACATACATACATACATACATACATACATACATACATACATACATACATACATACATACATACATACATACATACATACATACATACATACATACATACATACATACATACATACATACATACATACATACATACATACATACATACATACATACATACATACATACATACATACATACATACATACATACATACATACATACATACATACATACATACATACATACATACATACATACATACATACATACATACATACATACATACATACATACATACATACATACATACATACATACATACATACATACATACATACATACATACATACATACATACATACATACATACATACATACATACATACATACATACATACATACATACATACATACATACATACATACATACATACATACATACATACATACATACATACATACATACATACATACATACATACATACATACATACATACATACATACATACATACATACATACATACATACATACATACATACATACATACATACATACATACATACATACATACATACATACATACATACATACATACATACATACATACATACATACATACATACATACATACATACATACATACATACATACATACATACATACATACATACATACATACATACATACATACATACATACATACATACATACATACATACATACATACATACATACATACATACATACATACATACATACATACATACATACATACATACATACATACATACATACATACATACATACATACATACATACATACATACATACATACATACATACATACATACATACATACATACATACATACATACATACATACATACATACATACATACATACATACATACATACATACATACATACATACATACATACATACATACATACATACATACATACATACATACATACATACATACATACATACATACATACATACATACATACATACATACATACATACATACATACATACATACATACATACATACATACATACATACATACATACATACATACATACATACATACATACATACATACATACATACATACATACATACATACATACATACATACATACATACATACATACATACATACATACATACATACATACATACATACATACATACATACATACATACATACATACATACATACATACATACATACATACATACATACATACATACATACATACATACATACATACATACATACATACATACATACATACATACATACATACATACATACATACATACATACATACATACATACATACATACATACATACATACATACATACATACATACATACATACATACATACATACATACATACATACATACATACATACATACAATATATATATATTTTTTTTTGCACTGGTACTACTTGTTATTATTTAAATTTTTGGTTCGTTTTAATCATCGGGAATAAAAAAAATTTTTACTTAACTTCATCGAACGATTATTTTAACCATTGGTTCAAAATTTAGAAGGCATTAAATGATTTCAATAATTACTATTTATTTCTACTTTTTCTTTCTATTTTTTTTAGAATTTATGTTTAACTAGTTTTATAATATTATTGTGTAAGAGAGAAGTTGGTCAGTTTGTCGGGTTGATAACGTCAAGACAAAAGGTTTATAAAAGAGAATTATTTTAATAGATATTAGAGGTCATGGACCAATTAAATTAGTTGGTCCTTGCAGCATCTGTACAGGATCCAACTGGATTAAAATCTCAACGTAATCTAGAGCAAAAATATGACCTAGTTTTCCCAATTCTATTGTATTAAGATAAATAACGGTCAAAAGTGGCCTTTTTAAGATGATTAACGGTTATTTAGTTAAAGATTTATATAGATTTATTTACAAAATTATTTACAGAATCTATTTATGAGTTTTTCTCATTTCAACAAGATTTGTATTTAAAAGGTCAAATTTTAGATAACTCTATCCCTCTTACTTATTTATTTTATAATTCTCTCTGGGATTAACTCATGGACCCTTCTGACAGGTCGCCAATTTCATTCCACTTAATACGAAAACGAACGAATGCGCAATTTTCTGGGCTGAAGGGGTTCGTCTGATCTATCAGAACTTCTTACTACTTCTAGATCATTTTCCGGATCAGTATTCAGGATCAGACCAATTTATTTCGTTTAATTCCCGATCTAATATTCGCCCCTCTTCCGAATCAGACGATTCAATGTCATCCACAAGCACATAATACGGTTGAAGATGGGAAGCATGATACCTTCCAGCTAACCGGCCTTCTGTCAAGGGCAATTCATATACGTTTGGTGAGACTACTTTTACTATCATAAACGGACCATGAAAAGCTGGAGCTAATTTACTAGCAAACCCATCCTGCCTACGAGACAACATGTGTAGAGGTTTCTTGACTAAATCGACTATTTTGAACTCTAGATCCCGACGCTTACGATTATAATACTTCGCTTGTTTAAGCAATGCTTGATCCTGATTTTGACAGATATTTTCTCGTAAGTCATTAAGTCTGGTCATACGAGTTGTCCATTCTGCGATATCAGCGACTGGCAACTCTTTCCCCCCCCCACAAGACGACGCATAGACCGCACAGGAACTGGCTCTCGTCTAAGGTTTAGGAACGCCGGCGTTACGCGATTAGTACTATTCAGCGCCGTGTTGTAAGCGAAACGAAAATCACCAACAAAAATATCCCAGTTCCTATGATTTTCGCCGATAAATGACCGAATCATTGTTTTGAGAACACTATTAGTTCTCTCAACAGGGTTCGCCTGTGGGTGGTATAAGGGATTAAATGAATGATGTATTTGATAAGCCATAGTTAGGCTTTTAATAGCATTATTATGATATTCGGTACCACTGTCCGAATGCAATACATGCAATGTACCCCAGCGATTTATTCCCAGTTCACGAAATGAATTTATCACAGTGGTAGCATTTGCAGTACGAAGCGGTGCTACTTCTATCCACTTCGTGAATAGATCTTGAAAAACAATTAAATATTCGAAACCTCGTGTACTCTTGGGGAACGGACCCATTATATCCGTCGCTACAACACTCCAGGGTTCTTGTACTATTCTTTGCCCCATTATACCACGCGGTTTTGATTGTTAAGTTTTATTTAATTGGCAAGTAATGCAAATCCGCACGAATTTTTCTACATCTTTGAACATCCCCCGCCAAAAATATCTTATCGCAATTCTATCATAGGTCTTTTGACCACTTAAATGCCCTGCCTGAGGATTTTTATGTGCCTCCCGCATAATCAAAAGTTGGTCTTCCTTAGGAACTACCAATTTCCATGCATTAAGGTCATCCATGAGGTCTTCGAGCAGAGGATTATTTCGGTAACGATATAACCTATCACTTATTACTTTCCACCCGTGATATTTGTGTGGTTCATTACGTCAATAGCTTCAATAACCGCGACTTTATTTTCTTCCGAATCCTCATACATTCAAGAAAGCGCGTCGGGGATATCATGCATCGATCCTTTCCTATGTAATATCTCAAAGTCATACTCTAATAACTCGAGTGACCAGCGGGCCAATCGTCCGGTCGGACTTTTTAGATTTTTTAACCATCTTAGACTACTATAGTCGGTTATCACTATAAAGTGATAACCTTCCAAATAGAATCGGAATTTTTTTGATTGCCCAGATGACTGCCAGGCACTCTTTTTCAGTTGTAGAGTAATTACGCTCCGCATCAGAAAGAATGCGACTGGCATAAGCGATTACACGCTCTTGGCCATCTTGAATTTGAGTGACTACGGCTCCTATCCCGAAATTACTAGCATCTGTCTGATTGCAAAAAGGGATTTTAAAATCCGGATATTCCATAATAGGGGGAAAAGCTAAGATCTTTTTTAATTCATTGAACGCGTCCTCCTGCTCGTCTGTCCATTTAAATGGCATTCCATAAATGGTTGATTCTTCTTCGTTAAACGCGTTAACGGCTCGCAAATTTGTGCATAATTTTTAATGAACCTTCTATACAACGAGGTAATTCCAATGAACCGACGAAGTTGACGTAACGTTTTTGGTCGAGGATTTACTACAAATCCTAAGTATTTTGACTCAGGCACACAAAAGTTACATTTATCTGGATTAAGAGTAAGGCCTGATTCAGATAATTTATTTATAACTCGTTCGAGCCATTTCAGATGTTCCTCATATGTTTCAGTAGCGATTATTAAGTCATCTAAGTATGCGAATACAAAAGGTTTCATATCAGGAGTTATTATTTTATCAATTAGCCATTGGAAGGTGGCCGGTGCACCACAGAGACCAAAAGGCATCCTTTTATACTGCATTAGGTCTAATCCCGGAACGAAGAAAGCAGTTATTGCCTTACTTCCTTCGCTTAACGGTATTTGATCGTATCCTAATTTCAAATCCAATTTGGAAAAGTATTTACCTGAGCTAAGTTTATCCAAAATCTCTGCCATGAAAGGTAACGCATATGAGTCTTTAACTGTTACCGCGTTAACTTCCCTGAAATTAATGCAGACGCGGTAGGTACCATCCGGCTTACGAGCCATTACAACCGCACTACACCAATCACTATTTGATGCTTTTAAAACTCCTATTTTTATGAGTTCTTTAACTAATTTAATGAACTCTTCGCATACCTTAGGCGACATTCGATAATTTTTCTGACGAATTGGGGCATTATCACCGGTATTTATTACATGCTCTACAAGTTTAGCAGGAGGTAGTTTTTCTGGAAACGGAAGAATAATGTTTTTTAGAAGTTTTCTTTCTTCGTTTGTTAACTCAACTAATCCTGCACACAAATCCTCATTATTCGATTCGAGTTAACTAAAATCTATTCTGACAATCGGTTTATCTGATGCCCACAATTTTTGATCATTAATATCAATTATTATTCCAAATGTCCGCAAAAAATCCATACCTAATATGCTAGATTCCGTTAGTTTTGGAACGATTCGGACGTTAATTTCATTTGTTAACTCCGCGAAACTTATTGGTAATCTACTTTCACCAATAATTGGCTCTATAGCACCGTTGGGTAATAAAACGCTGCTTTGTTTATTATTACGAATTTTATAGTTATTCGAATTAATTATATTTTCTCCTATTGAACCTAAATATGTTCTAGTTGAACCCGTATCTATTAGTGCTTTAATTTCTGAGTTCCCTATCATAATATTAATGTAAGGTCTTGAATGGGTACCGTCACCGCCTAATTTATTAAGTTCATTTCCATCTTGTCCGCTATGACAAGACAAGTCGGGACTATTAATATTATGCGAAATAGTATCAACCGATTCAATTTTACAATTAATAGGTTGTTCAAAAACTTTATTCGATTTATGATCCGTAATGATCGATGCACTAGTCAGGTTCGTTAATTTGTTATCCAAATTTTTATTAACTAGATTTTCTAACTTCGAACTAGATTCTACTATGTAATTTTCACGAGCCTTGTTAATCGCGGTTATTTTAGTCTTATCCGATTGATTTTTTATTTTGTTGGCAATGGTCTGTAAAACTAAATTAGGAGGATTATCGACCCTAAGGGAGATCTCCTTCTTCAGTTTTCCTTACAGTAAGCCGATTCACATTTATACTTCGTAGCGCCTTTTTCTCCGCATATGTGGCTGAATCTTTCCCATTCTACTGGGCATTTCCTCCACGCATGATCATCCTTACCACAATTAAAGCAAGGAGGCTTAGGTTCACGGAACTTTTTCTTTACCTGCGAAGACTTTTTATTTTGCGAATTATTTGAATTTGATTTATTTGCAAAAGGCTTCTCGCTATTTCCTTTCTTAATATCCGCATTTTTTGTATTATCTGAAACTTTCGCTTCTTTTTTATTCGCTGAACTTGAATTTAATTTATTAACTAAAATATCTAAAACTTTAGTCATCTTTTCCATTACTACTACTGATTCTTTATTTTCCGAAACTGAAGTTGATTTAGATTCAAATTTTTCCGAACAAGCGAATTCTGGAAAAATGAATTTTTCGGCTTCACCGAAGTTCTTTCGATTTTAAGCGACTCTAACATTCGCTCAACTTCGGCAGCTATAACAGATAATTCATTTACGGTATTAAGTTCGCGCCTACTTATTGAACGTTTTATTTCAGGGCGGAGATTAAAGTATATTCTATCTAATGCTTCAATTAATGAGACAGGCCGAGTGAATGTAGAATAGAGTCCTTGCATACAAATGATATAATTTGTAGTGGACTCATCCGGACCTTGCACTCGATTTAGAA
The DNA here is from genome assembly GCF_019393585.1 of Leptopilina boulardi. NCBI lineage: Eukaryota > Metazoa > Arthropoda > Insecta > Hymenoptera > Figitidae > Leptopilina > Leptopilina boulardi. The sequence continues at coordinate 507,884 of NW_026137789.1, read as the reverse complement.
CTTGTTCTTCAAGTCTCCACTGATAATTTTTATCCCCGAAATTAGCTCGACACGCCCCTTTGAATTGGTCCCATGAGGACCAGTTATTTTTATTTAACTTCAACCACTGGAGCGCAATTCCATCTAAGAGCAACGGTGCTGCACGAAGAACATCTTCACCCGGAAGTGATGAGATCTCCATGGCATCCTCTACTTGTGATAAGAAATCCTCAACGCTCGAGGTTTTGTCGCCAAAAAATTTAATACCTCATTTTCGAACTATTGTATCTAATGGTTTTTTTTAATTAACCGACGGTTGACTTAATTTATGTTTTTCCGAAAACAATTTATTATTAGGATCATTTTTTCGAATTTCATTAATTTTCGGGTTAGAACAGTCTTTCCTAGTATCTATCCGATTAAAACTATCGTTATTTATTGGTTTAAATGCTGATTTATTCTCATTAATTCTTCTAGCTACCGTTTTTTCAATTTCCGGTCAATTAGGTGTGAATAGACAATCATTTTGCTCTGTTGACTCGAAACCATAAGAATTATAACCGAAAATTTCTTTATTGAAATCTATTAAAGGCTTACTAGCTTGAATTGATAAATGCTCATAGTAAGCGGGTAATGAGACTTCCTGATTTGACTTTTGAATAGTCACTGACATTTTACCTGGTTTATGCGTTTCAAATTTTTCACTTAAGGGAGTAGTACGACCCGAATTATTATTAAACTCATTTGTATAACTCATTCTAGGGTAATAGACCGTATTCGCTAATGTATTTCCCACTGTTACAAATGAATAAGTCGAACTACTAGTTGTGATAGTAGGGATGTTTGAATTTTGAGTACAAAAACTCGAAAAATGTATTGAAATTTCTGATGTGGGAGTATTCGATATTTTTCCCATTGTAGGAAGGTTTTCTTCGCGTGAATCTACAACTGATTCTAAATCAGATACGTATAAGGCGATTTGTAATTCATCCGTTGGGGTCTATTTTATTTGTCTATCTCCTTGTGAAAATTTAAGATACCGATAGGCCCGATCGCGAAGGACCTCTAGTGATTCGACAGTATTAACCTTATGCTAAGCCAAGTGGATTTTTAGATTTGGCAAGGGCCAATCAACAAAAGGGTTTTCAAACCAATTTTCAATTTCCGACATTTTTAAATTTTATTTTGGACTTTTTCTTTTTATTTAAATAGCAACCGGATCAATGGAAAAATAGCGAACTGTTAGAGTAAGGTCAACCAAACAAAATAAACAAGTGCACTATCAGTCCTCAATTACAAAAAATGTTGTATATAAAAAAATGAAAAATTGTTGTCAACAATATAGTCAAAAAACAAAAAAAAAAGATTTTGTACAAAAAAAAATAATCACGGTTCAATGTCCATTGAAGGAATAATGACAGAAAATAATAAAGTCAATTATTATAATTTCGACATAATTAAAAAAAATCATTTTTGTTATTTAAGAAATTACTATTTTGTTTCTATCAGGGAGAATATCCTCTCCTGATTTAATTATAGACAAAAAAAAATTTTATTTATTTTTTGCATCACTTGCTAAAAAAAATTGAGAAGAGACAATTGAAATATTTTTTTTTTCGTAATCAAGAACTGAATACACAATTCAATTATTTTCATACAATAACTTCAATTCAATAGAAGGCAGCGATGACTCAGCCAAATCCCTCTTTAAATTATTTATAATAAATGAAACTGATTTTTATTCAAATAAAAATCAATTTTATTTTTCACCGAATTTACTTTCGTAATTTTGATTCTCGATAATGGTAGGTTACCTTGATGTTGTGAGAAATCGTGCTTCTTTATACTTGCGACCTTGACTCATTGAAATGATTATTATCATGCATTTATTTCACTATATGGTCGTGCGTAATAAAACACGAGTTCTCGCCACGAAACTTCAATAATTTATTTCCTTATTTTTGAAAATGATGTTTGCTTTAAAATTAATGTATTTTTCTCGGGCCCTACTGTTGGAGTGCCATTTATAACATTTTTGCCTATTTTTATTATTTTTATTTATTATTATTAAAATTTATTAAGTCTTAATAATTGCATAATAATAATTATTATAAATTGAATTATACTAGAAAAATGTTATCTACACATTGAGGATAATTTTGAATTATTTTAATTTTATAAGGGAATAATTTGTTAGCGCCAGAATATTTTATATAAAAAATATACAAAAGTTAATTATTTATTTATTTTAATTATTTACCAGACTAGTTTAGAAAAATGTTAGGAAAACTTCCTAGCAAACCGCGGAGAGGGGGAGGTAAGGAGAAAAACACATTAATTATTTCACTGAATTTAATTTCACTGTAATATTTATTAAAGTTCAATATTCAATTTTATTATTAATTTATTACTTTCTTTTTTTTATGACATGTGAAAAGTTTACTTAATCTATTCGGCCTATGGCCGAACTTACAAAGATTATTCCGCTTGCCATGCGGTGAGCAAACATCACTTAAATTATTTTCAAAACTTTAATTTTTATTTTATGCCAATCTGGCGAGAAATGGAAATTATTAGTCACTGGGACTCACCGTTAATACGACGCCGTCCACGCATTGCGCTTCGTCCAGACATGGTTAACTTGATATAATTTTTTTACTTTTTTTTAAACTAATTTTGGCGTGCTGCCTGATCCACCATCAAAACGAGAAGAAGTAAATGGCTGACCTTTGACTCTAGTCGGCGTCACCTTTCACGCTTTCTTTTTGGTGGTGAGTCCCAGTGAAAGTAATTAATAACTTTCTATTTGTCGATAATCGATATATCACGCGTTGATAAATTTCATCAATGTCGCTGGTAAGGTAGATCCCAACTCTACCAGAGGGCGTAGTGGTGTCCTCTATTCAAAATGGTTGCCCCCATTATTGTGACAGGATCAAAACAATCAATATTCTTTCGGCTTCCTGGTGCTCTTGAATATTCAGGAATCTCATCCAAATATGTGCACCAGGAAGTACTTCCCCTGCTGACTTCGTAACATATGAGCGCCCATAGATTTGGATATTGTCGACAATTCTTTGTGATAACACGAAAACATTTTTGGAACGCGAGAATACAAATTTTATTTATCAAAATAATACGAGAGTGATCCGACGAGTTGGCAGGTTTAATCTATTCTTTTGCTTTAATTTTATTATTAGATTCAAATAATTACTCATTTGGTCTAATTTTTTATTTTATTTATTTTAGGAAAAGGAAGATTCCCATTTTGATGGGGTGATAAATTAAATAACAATTAATTATTGTGTGTGGCAAAATGCCACGTCACAAGATTACCTTTTTTTCGTTTTGAAATAATGAATTCGAAAATACATTTTATACCTTTAGAAATTATATATATATATATATATATATATATATATATATATATATTGTAAATGTAAAAGTTTTAGATTACCTTTTTTTCGTTTTGAAATAATGAATTCGAAAATACATTTTATACCTTTAGAAATTAATTATATATATATATATATATATATATATATATATATATATATATATATATAATTTCTAAAGGTATAAAATGTATTTTCGAATTCATTATTTCAAAACGAAAAAAAGGTAATCTAAAACTTTTACATTTACAATTGCATGACAATATTGTCAGCAGATGTTTGTAAAAATGCAGTTTTGAATAGGCATGTTTGTTGTTAAACCTTAAAAATACAGCTTAGTTTCTGTCATAAAGATTAAAAAAAAATTTGTACAGCGATCAGCAATAAAGTTAAGGTACTTCTGGCCACCCGGATTAAGTTGTAAAATAGATATTAGAAGGACACATCTTTCAAACCTTTAGAATTCATAAATTCTATGTCTATCTTCGTTTATTTAAATTGTATCTCTTTTCATCCCACCACTTCTTCAAATATTGTACCTTTATAAAACACCAGACGAACGTCATTAGAACCAGTCTGCTGTTGACCGTTCCGACGAATAGAAATATTTAAATTAAATATTGAATAAAAATTAAATTTGGAGTATTTATTTGTTCATCCTCCCAAGAAATTCACTCCTTATTAAGTTAACGAGTGTGTGTAATGACTAATATATATCTATATATATATATTAAACTCATAGCACCGAAACGATATTAAACATTATTTTTTAATTAGAAAAAAAGTTATTAATTTTTTTGTTCCTCAGTATCAGAATAGGACTTTATATTTTTCAAACGCTTCGTTTATGTAGGGAATTTTCCTTGAAGACAAAATTGCTCTGAATAAAATGTTTATTGATACACAATAAAGATGTCTGTTAAGTTTTATTTTAATAAACATTTTTTTATAATCAATAAACATTTTATTCAGTGTAAGTTTATCCTCAGAGAAAATTCCAAAGATAAGCAAAGCTTTTGAAAAATATAATGCCCTATTGTAGCACTGAGCAACAAAAAAATGATTGATAGATTTTTAAAAATTGATTTTTAAGGTGCTAGGGGCCAACGAATACTGCTGTAGAAATTTTATGTGTCGTTATAATATCCGGCGACTCATTAAAAACCTTTTTTTAGTCATACTATCAGATAGAGAATAATATTAATGTTTCCACGCAAAATTGGAGGTCTATCTGGAATTGCATCTCCGATTTTGTTGATACTTTTTCTTTTCTTTTAGTACTCATTGAAACTAGCTGTCATGATTCTTTCCAATTGTTTTTAACAAGTCGTTTACGATATATGGATTTTTCAAAATTAAAAAATTTTAATAGATTTTATTTTAAATGCTCATAACTTGCTTAAACAAGGTGTTCATTTCATGACCATTTAGCTTCCTCATCATGATACATTTATATTCAAGATTAAAAGAAGGATTACAACTTATAAAATAGTAATTAAGTTTATAAATATTGGTGAAATGTAAACTTTATATGCATTAATTGATTTTTTTTCATGCCAGGAAGATAATTTTGACAAAAATTAATTAAAATCTCGATATAAGATAAAGTTATTTCAAAAAATACAAAAAAAATTTTTCTCTATTGACGTACTGATGGATTTTTTTCAAAATTTTTTGTAAAAAACTATTTCAAATTTAACAAGTTTTAAGCCTTGTCTGATTGTGGTCAAACAATTTTCTTAATATTTTCGGAATTTTTTACATTTTCAAAATGTTGAATTTTTAAATAATGTTTCCGGGTTTTTTATACCACGTATGTATTTTGGTGCGTTGATGACAAAACTCATAGTGATTTGATTTTTATGCTGAAAACCATAAAAACAATCCTAAAATTTTTGTTTTTTTTCGTTTATTGGGTAAATTAGGTACGCAAAATTAAAAAAAATTTAGGCAAAAGTTGTAGATCTTATTGTAATACGTACATACATATACATGTTACGGTAAAGGTACAAATGCCGGTGAATGTGCACATTTACCGGTAAATGTGCACATTCACCGGGCGATTTGAAGAAAGTGAAAAGTTTGTCATTCAAAAAAGATTTTATGTACATTTACCAAGGAAATTGGTGATTGTACACATTGACCATCCTTGTCTGGTAAGTAGAGAAATTTCGTTGTGTATTGTTTCATTTATATATGAATCATACTTTTACAAACTGAATGTCTAATCACAATTATAGAAATAGGAAAACAATATAAATATCGCCTATAACAATTATTCATTCAGTTTGCTTTGAAAAGTTAGTATCTGCTGACAAAAGTACGCGATGTTCGAAAATACGGAAATGAAAGAAAAATTTTATAAATGTGCGGATGAAATTATTAAGAAAAAAAAATAATTCCGTTTTCTTAAGTGAAGAACAATATTGTAAAATACTCGGTGAAGTGATTGAGGCCAAAAATAAGACGAGAAAGAATACAAATATTGATTACCGGCGTTTTCACCGGTTTGATGTTATTACTATTGGGAAAGACCGAAAATTAATTTCATCTTTGACGGAGACATACCTATTCCTGACGTTGATCGTGGTCGAACTGATCCTAAAAACCTTATTGCCACTGTTCTTTCAGTACATAATGAAACCTATGCATTGGGAACCAGAGAAGGACGCCTTGTAAAAATAAATAGTTCATTATTTATCACTGATACTTTCCTGTCAATCATTTTTAACTTTACCCATGAAGATGTGGTCAATGTGTACATTTACCGGTCAAAGTGCATAGAAATCAAATTATACATATGTCATACACACATTTACCATCTGCCGACACCTAAAATGGACAATCTATACATTTACCGGTAAATGTGCACATTAACCATCTATGTACCTTTACCGTAACATATATATACCAAAATACATTAATGTATGAATTATAAATAAAACCAAAAATGTTTTTAAAAAATTTTAAATTCCTAAAATATTGAAAAAACTGCTTACGATCGGACTAGGCTTAAAATTTGTTAAAATTTAAAACACTTTTTTTACAAAGAATTTTGAAAAAATATAAGAGCATTCTAAATAAAAAATGATTTAAACTTTGTAATTTCAAAAAATCCATATCTCGTAAACGACTTGTTAAAAAAATGAAAAAACGTATGAAAGCTATAGTCTCAATTAGTAGATACTAAAAAACATGTCAGAAAAATCGAAGATATAATTGTATATTGACCTTCAATTTAATGTGAAAATACATCCTTTTATGAAATATGTTCAATTTTTCTTCTATATTTTAAATTTGTAGTAAAAAAATCACCACATTTGTATAAAATGCAAAAAAATTTTTAAAGACTAAATTGAAAAAAAATTTTCGAGATGCGAAGGGGAATTTTATTTTCTTCCTATCTCGCTTTTCTTAACGGAAAATTATTCAAATGCAGCATAGGAATTTCCGATCTCGCGGTGTCGTACCGGCAACACGCGATAGAGTGTAACTGGTTTTATAATCAATTTAATGATTATAAAACTTCGTTTTGCAACAATTCTCCTAAAGGGAAAACCTCAAGTGAAAATTTTTTAGAAGAAAATTTCAAACAGTATTTATAAATTTTGGAATAATAGTAATCCCAATTCAATGGCATGGATATTCGTCGTTTATACAGTCTCCCGACGGGAAACCAAGAATCGCACAGCCTGTCTTAAGTTATGTCTCACAAATATAATTAAGTTTGGTATCGTTATTGACAGGGATTTCTAAACTATTCCAGAGATGTTCCGAATGTACTGTCACAGTTTGTGCAATGTTATATTGTACTCGAATAGTCATGGTAATTTAGTGATAAAAAAAAATGTTTGTTTATGATAAAATTATTTTTCCGTTCAGCCTATTAAACGAGAAACTGACAGTTTCTATTCTTCGAACTCTAAGGTCTTGTTTAGTTGTATAAGTAAGCACGTCAGCTGATCCAACAAGTGTGAGTTAGAGTCTCTGTAATTCTCGTCGGTTTACAGTGCCTCCTTGGTGAAGTGGATGTTTTGGGTTATATGTCACAAAATACTCTAATTTAATTTGTGATTCTGGTTTAATTCGTCTATTTAAAAGATAAAATTTATATTTTGAATTTACCGAAACTTGATTTTCCGTAACAATTTCGTTTTTAGCGAGGGTGGTCTTTATTTTCTTATCTGAATTTTCCGATTTGTTTTGAACACTTTTATTGCGTGAATTAATTCGTTTTTTTGAGCGACCGCCACGGGGCCTAATTTTATTTGGCATAATTTGAACGATTCATAGCAAAAAAAAAATTTAAAATCAATAGTTTTCAATTACTTCTTTAACAGAGTAAAGTGGCCCTTAAACAGAAAAGTTGAAATAAGATTCCTAATAATTCTGTGATTAGAGAGTGCGAAAAGGTGACAATAAATAACACGAAAGGTAATAATAGATAAATTTCTATTAAAGACATGTTAAGTATAGAAGGAAAAAAATAGGTTTCTTTCTTTTGCAATGAGAATTTTTTTCTTATTTCAAAATGAAACAAATTTTTAGGACTTCACTGTTATGAATTTTGATTAGTCATAATCAACGACATAGTCGGAGAGCGAAAATCAAAAATTGAGAATGAGTCATCATCAACGATCAAGGTAACATATACACAGTTAAGTTATTTAAGTTTAACTTCAGTTTAATATCTACTTGTATAATATATTAATTAAATGATAATAATGTAATACCTTCAAAATCTCCATCCTTAATAGAAAAGATACTATTTTCTTGAAGTTCAAGTTTTTTCAAGTTTTCAAGGAGCAAAAGAGCTTCAGTTGGAATCTTCAGCAATTCATTTCCACCCAAGTTCAATCGTTTTAGTTTTCGCCTAATAAATAATAAATTGTAATTTACTGCCTTTTCGTCAGATTCTTTATTTTAGCAATTTATTCATTTGCAAATAAACATTGGGTCTCGATTATGTAAATTATTCTTTGTCTAATACTTTGTCTTGTACCTTCAGTAAAATTCAATTATCTTTACCTTTATATTTAAATTGGGATTTTGGAAGTAGCTTCATGTTCGGAAGAACTATTACACCGCCCGACACGATTTTTCACACACGAAAAAATCAATGATTTTCAGAAACTAGGACCAAAAAAAGATACCCGTGTCTGGCCGTTTTGCTAGATCAGGTCATTTTTTGCTTATAGGGGTAAAACAACCCTTAACCCTTTAAGGACGGGAAGGACACTTTTAGAGCAATTTTTAATGACATATTTCTCTGCGACTAAGAGTTATAAAAATTTGAGAGGAAGTGTGTCTTATGTATTCGATATCGCTCTTTCAGAATCCATATTCAAAATTTTGAAAAAATCCAAAAATTTACGGCCATGTAATCAGCGACCCCAAAATCCCCTGAGTAAATAATTTCAAGCAATTTTGAGCCTTTTTAAAAATTCGTCCGCCATATTGGATCCACCATTTTGAATTTTGAAAAGCTAACATCGGATTCGTAATCAGCGACCCCAAAAACCCCCGAGTAACAAATTTCAAGCACATTTGAGCATTTTTTAAAATTTCGTTTACTAGGTTATGATTTTGTAAAAAAATTGAATTTGGACGCCATTTTTGGTACTCCATCTTGAATTTAAAAAAAAACCTTTTGCACCATTTTCATGTCTGAACATTTAGGACACGATATCTCTTAGTCGCAGAGAAGTATGTCATTGAAAATTGCTCTAAAAATGTGTCCTTCCCGTCCTTAAAGGGTTAAATGAAAGGTGATAGAAAATCCTGTACAAATTAATAATTTGTTATGAAACATGGTATCTCGGGGTTTTCCGGGTCGCTGATTATGAATATGATGTCAGATTTTCAAAATTCAAAATGGCGGATTCAATATGGCGGTCGAAATTTATAAAAGTTCATCGAATTTACTTGAAACTTGTTACTTGAAGGTTTTTGGGGTCGCTGATAAAGAATATGATGTCAGATTTTGAAAATTTAAAATGACGGATCCAATATGGCGGTCGAAATTTATAAATATTAATTATTCTTTATAAAACTTCATATCTAGGGGTTTTTGGAGTCGCTGAGTACGAATCTGAAGTAAGATTTTTAAAATTCAAAATAGATCTAATAATGTGGAAGATTAGAAAACAATATATAAAAAATAAAAATTTCCACATATGTGTTTTTTGTATATTGGACACTTTTTTAATGACAAAACAGGCTTTGTAGTAAGTAAGAATATTTTTATTAGATAACAGTAATAAGCTCAAGTAAGATGAATTTAAAGATGTGAAGTGATTGTTTAAAACTGTTGTGCAAAGTAAAAAAGTCTACAATTGTCATTTGTTTTATGTACTATTTTCTGTAACTATGCAACTGAAAACGAACATATAAACAACTGTCTAATCTTCCACATTATAAGATCTATTTTGAATTTTAAAAATCTGACTTCAGATTCGTACTCAGCGATCCCAAAAACCCCTAGATACGAAGTTTTATAAAGAATAATTAATATTTATAAATTTTGACCGCCATATTGGATCCGCCATTTTGAATTTTGAAAACCTACATCATATTCGTAATCAGTGACCCGGAAAACCCCAAGATACCAGGTTTCATAAAAAATTATTAATTTGTACAAGATTTTCTATCACATTTCATTTAAGGGTTGTTTTTACCCCTATAAGCAAAAAATGACCTGATCTAGCAAAACGGCCAGACACGGGTATCTATTTTTTGGTCCTAGTTTCTGAAAATCATTGATTTTTTCATGTGTGAAAAAAAAGTTGAATTTTGACGGACGGTGTTATATGGCCCCGGAATCGATGACTCTATCTGATTTTGAAAAAAAAATCATCTTCATGTAAATATAAGTTAAAACTTTAAATAAGTTTTCTTCAAAAAAAATTTTTCAAGTCAGTGACCACTCTAACTTGAAAACTACTGAACCGATTGTGTTAAAAGTTAACATAGTTTTTCAATACATAATAATCTAGTTTTTAATCGAAAGATTGATTTTTTTATGGATAACTTTTTTTTACAGCTGAAAAACGACCGATTTTTTTAAGAAAATCGAACGTTCAACTTTGACAGGTCACCATTTTGTCAAATATTTTTTTCTTTTTAAATCCTTCGATTAATATTAGGTAATCTTTCAATAAATGTATATCCGTTTCAATTTTTGATTTCAGACGAATCAGATTTCCATAGTGTTGGTGTTATTTTGTTTAGTACCAATAACTAATAAATATTGTAATAGATAACATTTAGTTAGTTAACCTTACTAATCAAATAGGTAATTCGATACAAATAAAATACAGCCGCAATTATTTATTTAATATTATTTACATTTAAAAAAATATGTTTATTATAAGGTTAATATAAGTTTCTCGCTGTACCAAGTAAGATATAAATCTTATATTAAGTATATTTATTGTATGATGCGAATAATAATAAATAAATTTTATAGGTTAGGTTTTTTCCTGTTCTTTAAAATGGTGCAAAAATTTTTTAAAAAAATTTAAAAGACCCTTTTTTTGAAAATCAAAAATATTTTTGACTTTTTTTTAAGTTCAGTCTTTTATTTTATTTTTTTTTTTTTGAAAGTTAAAAATGTGTATTTTCACTACAAAAATATTAAGATTTCATTTATTAAGTTGACGGGACATGCCCTATCGTACAATAGTACTTATTAAAAACTAAATACAAATGTATATCAAAATTTTTTTAAATCTAATTATAACTAGGTTGGTTCAATTTAGTTAGAATTTAGTATCAATCTGTGTAATGCCGAGGTGAATCTTGTTAAATTATTATCAAATAAGTCTATTTCACTAAGATGTCCTTTTTTGTTATTTTTGGGATATAAATAAATTAATTAATTAATGTTCATAAAAAATTAAATATTTGACGAATAAATAAAGTTATTGCAATTCTGAAGCTTAATGCAATTAAAAGCTGACGTAATTCCGCACCCAACGAGCATTATACGAACTATTTTGGATTAGAGGATTTTATATAAACTGTATGAGGCTCATTTCATTTAAATTGTCATATTCAGCTTCCAGAAAAGTTGAGTTGGAAAATTTTGATTTTAAGGTTGAAACTAATTTTTTATACAGTTTAACATGTTAAATTAACAAAATAAATAGTAGTCACAAAATTAAAGTCATTTATTTCTTATGGAAGAAGATTTTTTTGTCAGAAATCGTCATATCTTATAAAAATTTGTATCTGTCAATTTTTGATAAAATAATAATACTAAATATAATTTGATTTGACTGGTGATAAATAAACTAAAGTTTTTGGGGTCGCTGAATCCGAATTTGAAGTCAGATTTAAAATATTTAAAATAGCCGATCCTAAATGGCGGCCATGAAAATTTAGAAGTTGATTCGATTCGCTTGAAACTCGTTACTTAGGGGTTTTTTGGGTTGCTAATTACAAATATGACGTCAAATTTTCAAAATTTAAAATGGTGGATCCAATATGGCAACCCAATATGGCGGATAATTTCAAGACTGATGCGATTCGGTCGAAATTTGTTTCTCGGGGGTTTTCGGGGTCGATGAATTCGAATTTGATGACAGATGAACCCAAAAATTTTAAATTCGATGAAATCAAATTTTTTTGAAAGCTCTGTTTGGAAAATTTATGTCCTTAAACATTATGAACATAAAACAAATAAACATCTATTCATTTCGCCGAAAGAATTAAGATAAAAATTTTTTGGGGGTGGGTTATTACCCCATTTTATGGAAAAAATTAGGGGGGATTGTTGCGTGTACGGGTCATGTAGTACACGATTTATGCTATAATTTAAAACTTTTTTGAAGTTTTTACCACGTCAGGTTAAAGAGAAAAATCATATTAAACACACATAAAAACATGTTTCTTGGTGGTTTTTACCCCCACTTTTTTCAAAATCCTGACATGTTAGGCAATTTTAAGATTCGTAATCGTGTTCAGCGCCCAAAAATACATTAGAAACCATTCTGATATCAAGATAAAAGAAAAAAGTTTTATTTTGTAGGCCTCTGTGATTTATTACGTTTATTGAAGCCATATATTCAAATTTGCATTACACTTGTTACGAACCGAAAAAATATTAATTATAAAAATTATTATTTTCTATGTCCTGGAGGCACCAAGCTGCCGAAATTAAAAATTCCGTTTAATTTTATGGGATCGTGTATCCTTTTTTAGAAGAAAACTGCCAAGTTACGTTATTCGGAATTGAATTTAAGGGATAAGACACAATGAAACAATTAAGACCCTTTTATACATTTATTATAAAAAAGAAATCTTTGATTTTAAAATGTTGAAATAATACAATAAGATAAGAAAATGGAACGATACATGTTTAAAAAAACTTACTCTACTGCTTATTATACCGTCGCAAGCTAACGAGGGCGAGGCGTCGAGCTGCTTTCCGACGGGCGGAAAAATACACACACTTAGCAAAGCGCGAAAGTGTCTATTGGTAGCGCACGAAAAATGCACTCACGGGTCCACCGAATCTAAACAGCGCAGGCACCACACGTGCGGACTGGCCGGTCAAAAAGACAAAAATTCAATAATTTGATTTTATTCAAATTATTGGATTTTTATTAAAGACGACTTCCGTTGGACTTCGTCGGCGTGAAGTATTTACTTTAACTTTTCGTCCGTCCAATTTTAATCACTATCTATGTAGTGGATTGCAAAAATTGAAAAACCGACTCACGGACGGGCTTAGTCCCGGCGTCTCAAAATCGTTTTTATGCCTCTGAAAAATTTCAGAGCTGACTCGCGAATGAGAGTTGTACTGCAATTAATTGACTTCCGCGATGCACTTTTATATGAACGTTTAGAGACTTCAGGTGGGAAAATTTTGTGGACTAAGGGTTTTTAACACGTGAACAAGGCGTGAGCTCTGGGCCTGTTACTATGCCAATAATACTGAGTTTTTATTTTCTTTTAATGGTATAGCCAAATATAATAATATGCACTTGATAAAATCAAGCATAATTATTATTGAAAAGACTTGTTTTCTTTTGGATTTATTTTATGAATTTTCCTTGTTGGAAAATGATTTGATTTTTGGTATTTTTACCCCTTTTTTTTTTATTTGCGACAATTACAACTTTGATGTTGTGTTGTCATGAGCATGTAGAATTGTTAGGCCCAGAATACGTTATAAAAAAAGAGTGGGGGGGGTAGAGTAAGAAAGGATGGAAGCTGAAGAATTACGTTCAAGGAAAAGCTCATCGCGTAGATTTATTTGAACTATTATTATTATATCCTTTTTTTTTCGCGAGAAGTCCAATTTCTAATGTGGCTCCTGTACTTATCCATACTCATTTTAGACCCGCAAGTGATAATATCGTGCCTCACAAAACAAGGTATCCATTGTTATCATTTGCAATCAATAATTCCATTAAATTTTAAATTATAAACATTGCCGCAGCGTCCAATGCATTCAGGGTGCTGCCGCCACAGTGGGGCCAAAAACACGTCCGTGGACAAATTAACTTAGAGCCTACAAATTTCAACCGATTTTGACGTTCTTTGAATTGACTTAAAGGTAATAAAATTCCACACAGCGCTGTCGTTTTTGTTTTTTTAAAAAAAAATTTTTTCTATTGTTTATTTATTGTTAAAGTTGAAAAATTTTTTTTTTCTTCTCTAAAAACTACATAAGTTTTTCAAAAAGGACGGTATTACATCAACAAAGCCTAAAATTGTTAAAGCAATGATTTGAGAACATTTTCTGAGATTTAAATAATTGTTTAAAAATTTTTTTTAATTGTTATTAACAAATTAGCGGACTAAAGACGATTTAATTGTTTTTTTTACTTTTAGCAATTGAAATGCATGTAATCTTTTGTATTTAAGGGCCAAAAGTAATTAACATTGAAAATAATTATTATAAACTAATTATTGTTATTTTTTAAACAATTTTTATAAACAATTTTCTTTATCTTAGTTCTTTATAACTAAATTATTTAAATATTGTGTTCAGTCTACTATATTATTACTCAAGATGAACAAATATTGCTAAATTTTGACAATTTTCAACTTAGCTTTGTTTAAACAACTCTTAATTAACAAATACACAGTGACGTTGTTTTTAGTTGTTTCAAATTCGTTTTTTTTCAAGACTCCTTAATTTTTAAATATTTTTATATTACACCGTCCGACACGATTTTTCACACATGAAAAAATCAATGATTTTCAGAAACACCAAAAAAAAGATACCCGTTTCTGTCCGTTTTGCTAGATCAGGTCATTTTTTGCTTTTAGAGGTAAAAACAGCCCTTAAATGAAAGGTGATAGGAAATCTTGTACAAATTAATAATTTTTTATGAAACCTGGTATCTCGGGGTTTTCCGGGTCGCTGATTACGAATCTGATGTCAGATTTTCAAAATTCAAAATGGTGGATTCAATATGGCGTTCGAAATTTATAAAAGTTCATCGAATTTACTTGAAACTTGTTACTTTAAGGTTTTTGGGGTCGCTGATTGCGAATATGATGTCAGATTTTTAAAATTCAAAATGACAGATTCAATATAGCGTTTGAAATTTTTAAAAATTCGTCGAATTCACTTGAAACTTGTTACTTGAAGGTTTTTGGGGTCGCTGATAACGAATATGATGTCAGATTTTGAAAATTCAACATGGCGGATCCAATATGGCAGTCGAAATTTATAAATATTAATTATTTTTTATAAAATTTGATGTCTAGGGGCTTTTGAGGTCGCTGATAATAACATAATAATAATAATAATAATAATAATAACAACATAAAAACATTTATAAATTTCGACCGCCATATTGGATCCGCCATTTTGAATTATTAAAATCTGACATCATATTCGTTATCAGCGACCCCAAAAACCTTCAAGTAACAAGTTTCAAGTGAATTCGATGAACTTTTATAAATTTCGACCGCTATATTGAATCCGCCATTTTGAATTTTGAAAATCTGACATCATATTCGCAATCAGCGACCCCAAAAACCCCTAAGTAACAACTTTCAAATGAATTGGTGAATTATTATAAATTTCAACCGCCATATTGGATCCGCCATTTTGAATTTTGAAAATCCGACATCAGATTCGTAATCAGCGACCCGGAAAACCCCGAGATACCAGGTTTCATAAAAAATTATTTATTTGTACAAGATTTCCTATCACCTTTCATTTAAGGGTTGATTTTACCCCTAAAAGCAAAAAATGACCTGATCTAGCAAAACGGACAGACACGGGTATCTTTTTTTTGGTGTTTCTGAAAATCATTGATTTTTTCATGTGTGAAAAATCGTGTCGGACGGTGTAATATAAAAATATTTAAAAATTAAGCCCACGTGAAAAAGTTCCCGGGAGAGTCCCGGGAATTTCCCGGGAGTTGATTCCCGGGAATCTCCCGGGAATTTCTCAGAAAAAATTCCCGCAAACTTGTTAACCCTTACGTGAAGCATTGTAGGTGTCTCTGAAACAAAAAACTTTTGTTTAAGGCGTAAAAAATTTTTGTAAGTATTTAGAATGTTTCATTTAACACTAGGAAGTACCCAGAAGCATATTTAAAGTTTAGGTTAATCATATTTTGCATGTTAATTACTTATAGGAACCTATTCAAGGTTTCAGTCTGAGATCCAGGTAATTAATCGACATTTTCCAATGTATTAAACTGAAAAAAAATCAATAGTCGATTACTAGGATCTCTCCAGGTACTTCTCTAAAAGTTAGTTAAATTTCGATAACTTCTTCGAGGAAGAAAACCCTAAAATATGAAAGACGATCGCTACAAGAGAATTCCAGGTACCTATGATTACTCAGGGTAATTTTTCGTCAACTTCTGGAACAAGTTAACCTTAAAACGTGATAAATGATCACTAGGAAGTTTCAAAATACTTTCCTAGTGTTCAGGTCGTTTTCATAAACTTTTTCAGGGAAGTTTATGTTAAACAGCTCAATCGTTTACGAGAAGCAATTATCATATTACCTAAACTCAGTCAAAATCAAATATCTTCAATTAACCTTTAAATATTTGCTCCTAGGTCAATTGATTTTTATCAACTGTCTCTGTCAAATTAAATATAAATCAGTTAATTATTTATTCCATGTAATTTCAAACAAAAAGTTTTTATCATAATTAAAATTTTTTCTTCTGATTATTTATTTATCAATTTATATTTATATTTTTAATTCTTGAAAAACAACTAAAATATCTTCAAAAATATCGTTGATTTTTTTAATTTTTATTAAACTTTTATGTACAGACATTTACTAAATTACAGAATAAAACATTTTGATTAATTTTTTTTAACTATAAAACATTCTCGAAGTATTAAACGTAACATACAAAAATACCAACAAAATTGTCTGGATTTGAAATTTCATAACCTAAACTTTAAATATGCTTCTGGGTACTTCCTAGTGTTAAATGAAACTTTTTAAATACTTACAAAAATTTTTTACGCCTTAAACAAAAGTTTTTTGTTTCAGAGACACCTACAATGCTTCACGTAAGGGTTAACAAGTTTGCGGGAATTTTTTCTGAGAAATTCCCGGGAGATTCCCGGGAGTCTTCCGGGAACTTTTTCACGTGGGAAGGAGTCTTGAAAAAAAACGAATTTGAAACAACTAAAAACAACGTCATTGTGTATTTGTTAATTAAGAGTTGTTTAAACAAAGCTAAGTTGAAAATTGTCAAAATTTAGCAATATTTGTTCATCTTGAGTAATAATATAGTAGACTGAACACAATATTTAAATAATTTAGTTAT
This sequence comes from Leptopilina boulardi, assembly GCF_019393585.1. Classification (NCBI taxonomy): domain Eukaryota; kingdom Metazoa; phylum Arthropoda; class Insecta; order Hymenoptera; family Figitidae; genus Leptopilina; species Leptopilina boulardi. Next base: position 490,741 of record NW_026137789.1, on the reverse strand, counting down.
AAAGAACTAAGATAAAGAAAATTGTTTATAAAAATTGTTTAAAAAATAACAATAATTAGTTTATAATAATTATTTTCAATGTTAATTACTTTTGGCCCTTAAATACAAAAGATTACATGCATTTCAATTGCTAAAAGTAAAAAAAACAATTAAATCGTCTTTAGTCCGCTAATTTGTTAATAACAATTAAAAAAAATTTTTAAACAATTATTTAAATCTCAGAAAATGTTCTCAAATCATTGCTTTAACAATTTTAGGCTTTGTTGATGTAATACCGTCCTTTTTGAAAAACTTATGTAGTTTTTAGAGAAGAAAAAAAAAATTTTTCAACTTTAACAATAAATAAACAATAGAAAAAATTTTTTTTTAAAAAAACAAAAACGACAGCGCTGTGTGGAATTTTATTACCTTTAAGTCAATTCAAAGAACGTCAAAATCGGTTGAAATTTGTAGGCTCTAAGTTAATTTGTCCACGGACGTGTTTTTGGCCCCACTGTGCATCGTGACAACACTTATGACCATTACACTGTTGACATTTTGTTCGTTTTTCGCTTATAAAATGAAAACGGTTATACTTATATCGATGGGGTTGGTCTCATTCGAAAAAGAATCCAAAAATACATTAAATTCCATACCGATATAAAATTCAAAATATTTTCTAACCATTTTCAAGGCGTTACACTGTTGACAGAAATTCATTTATGACAGAAATTCAATTACGAAAGTGTTTCGGCTTTTTCTGCCTCCATGACAAACGAGCAGATTTATACTTATATCGTTTTCGTTTTTTTCACACACTTCGTTGTTGTGTTCTGCTGCTTATGCGATGGTAAAGACATTTTTTTGCTCATAAGGTAATTTAAATAGCAGGTAAAAGTAGGAAATTCTGCCGGCAAAACGTAAAAATACAAAAGTGAGGGACACGTCATTTTCATTTTCTGGAAATTGTATAAAATAAAGTTTAATTACCAACACTTGATTTTCCTGAGATATAGAACTAATACTTCACGAAACATTTTTTTTATCTGGTTTAAACACTATATTTTCGATATTTCATTCATTTGCACATTGAAAATATCTCCGGGACGCATAACACTTATGACATTTTGCCTGCTTTTTGTTCTGCCAATATTATGAAAATCACTTTTATGTCCTTGTAAGTGGAAAAATTATTGAAAATTATTGCTTTTTACTATATAAACAAATTAATTTCAACTAAGGTTGTATCAAATAATTTTTTTTGGCAAGGGACACGAATATGACAATTTAAATGAAATGAGCCATAAACTATATAAACTTATATAAACTTTTAATGATGCTGAATGTTAAAAAAAATCAATTAATTAAATCAAAGTTACAAAATGGAAGACTCGAATAAATTGTTTGTTGGGCGCCAGTTCTTTCTTGGGACAAAAATAAAAATTAATAAATAATTAAGGGACAAAAGAATTAAATTGATTAAATAAATTTTTCTTTAATCGTTGAATTAGTCTGGAAAAATAGACAAGGCCACCAGGCAAATTATTTTTGAGACTGTCAAATTCGACAATTAAATCAAAATTATTTTTGATTGTTAAATTAGTCTGAAGAGTACACACGGCCACCAGGTTTTTACTCAAAGACTGTCAAATTCAATAATCAAGGGAAACTCAAAGCAAAGAAATGATCCAAAATTCAAATTAAATTAAAATAGTCTTCCTTTTACTGGGCCTGCCGCAGTCCCAATTCTTGGTTAACAATACAGAGGGCGGTTCGGTAAAGCCATATTCGAAAGATTTAATTTTTAATTTAAATAAAACATGAGAATTTCTAAACAAAAGGTTAATAAATTTCTTTATTTAAATTTTTAAACATTATAAAAATTTAAGTCAAGACTCGATATAATGCAAAAAAAATAATTACTTATTCTTTCTTTTTAAAAGAATAAGGATTCTTTAATTCGAGGAATGGAAAAAGATGGAAAATGGAAATGGATACAATAATTATAAAATTAAATGAATGACATTTCAATCAATTTTTAAATAAAAATTATAAATTAAATTTAGAGAATTCAATTCATTCTTAAATAGATTCAAAATCAATAAAATAATCAATTAAATTCAAAAGAAATCATTTTAAATTAAATTGAATTGAAATTCTAAATTAAATAAAATACAGATTTAAAGAAAATTCATTATTGAAAAATTTAAACAAATAAATAATTTTGAGATATTATTCGTAAATGAAATAAATAAAATTTTACCAGAGAATTCCAAAATTTGCATAAAACGTGAAAATACTTGGCATCTCTTAATTATCCAATTAATGGGTACATCGGAAGTGAATATTCAAGAATCCAAATTTAATAATAAAAATTTATCCAAATAATCGATAATAAACTTCAAAATATCGAATTATTAACGACATCGAAATTGAGGTTAGGTTGACCATTACAAAATATTCAATATAATCAATTTTTCTCAAAGTTTTTCTTAAATCTGGATATTTTTCTTAATTTCTTGTTTCAGTTGAATGTTGGCTCGAAAATACATAAATAGAAAGGTATTACAAACATTAATTCTTAATATTAAATGATTATTAAATAAGATTTTTCCATTTCTCGAATCCATAATGTGATTTCGTCTAATAAATTTTTGATATTGAAATATCTTTTTCGGGAATAATAAACAAAGTGATTTAATATATTGGAAAATAAATAAACCTTTGTGATTTGTAAAATTATAAATTTTACAACGTCACAACTCTCCCCTCTTTAAATAGATTAAGGGGGTCTCAAAAATAAAAAATTTAATTTTTTTTATGAAAGGTTTAAATAATCTTAAATTGAATATTGACAAAAATTAATAATAAAAAAAATTAAATTTAAATCAATTTCTAGATTGCATAATAAAATTTTAAATACACATTTACTAGAAATCACAAAATTTTTAATTGTTGAAACTTTCAACAATGAAACAAACAAGTTAGTATGATATTTGAGAATGAAATCAATTGTTAAATAGAAGAATAGGTAAATTAACTTTAAATAGTCAAATAAGTGTTTTATTTACATTTTAGTCAACTCATCAAAATGATTTTTTTTGTGATTATAATAATTCAAGTAAGAACATAAAAGAGAAATTAAAAAAAATATAATTTTATGGAATCAAAAAAAACATAAATTTACAATTTTTTTGCATTTTTCTGCTTTTTGCTTCCTCGTGGAGGAAGCTATGTAGCCTTTCGTTTATAAAATTTTTAAAAATGGTGAAAACAAATTTTCCTCTATATAGAAACATGTTATATGAGATCCTGATCAATTGTCCGGATGTATGTATGTGTGTGTGGATAGTTTTTGTGAACACGATATCTGTAACAGGTTTTAATGGATTTGGGTAAAATTTGGTAGGCTTATTTAACACATTAATCTCTCAAAAATGACGAGAGGATTTTTAAAAATACCCCAAAAAAAATTCTATCGTCTTTTTTCCAAAATTTTTTTTTCAATTGAAAAAATTTTTAAATTGTAAACTTTAAGGTAATATATAATATAATCGTCTTCTTTATGTCAAGATGAAACGATTGATATATATAAAATATAGATTTGATTGAAATTTAAAGAATTAATGAAAGTTAAAAAATCAAAAATTCTCATTTTAGCTAAAAAATGATGTGTTTAATTAAATTCAAGTTTATATATGAAATAATTTTATTCCTTGCATTGAAACAAATCAATTAGTATATAGAAAGTATACATTTGAATAAAATTAAAAAAATTAATGAAATTTAAGAAATAAAAAATTTACGTCTTAGCTAAAAAATTGTGTTTTTATTTAAATTCAAGTTTGAACATAAAATAATTGTATTCCTTGCATTGAAACGAATCGACTGGTATGTATAAAGTATACATTTGCGTTAAATTAAAACAATTAATGAAAGTTAAAAAATAAAAAATTTACATTTTAACAAAGAAATTTTGTGTTTATTTAAATTCGTGTTCAAATATAAAATAATTGTATTCCTTATTTTAAACTTCCATTAACTCTTTCAATTTAAATAATTATAATAATTTAAATATATATCATACATACCAATCGATTTATTATAATGCAAGGAATACAATAATTTTATGTTTAAACTTGAATTTAAACAAACACAATTTCAGTGTTAATGCTTCCTCCATGAGGAAGCAAATTTTTTGCATCATATAATGAGGAAGCAAAATGTTCATGAAATGAACATAAAGGACACCCTACTTGTTTGTCAAGTATCGTGAAGTAAAGGGACCATATTTACGATAGTTTTCTGCGCAAACTTCACAATTTTTTACGGTTACGAACCAGTTTCCTCAATTAAAACAAATCGGGTAGTCTGAAGAATTACTCCAATATTCAAAAGATTAAATATATTTAAATGCAAATAAAGGAAAATATAGAGTATGATATAATTTCAAAAATATAACGTTTTATTTTGGTATATGTATATATATATATATATATATACATGGGTAGGGGAAGATGGGGCAAGGATAGTTAAGGGGTAAGGATAGTTAGTTGCTGTTATGTTTAGACGGCTTGCTCAAAATTCGCGTCATTTGTGGTATATTTGCGTCTTAACACCAATAGATGATAGTAAAAATTGGAAGACAATCTGTCACAAATTGCGAAGTCAAGAGTTTATTTTTGTAAAAAGTCTATTTTGCTAAAATGTCAACGTAGTGTTTATCACATTGTTTTCTATATTAGTGCTTCCGAATATTTATTTACGTGAGTGTTTTCCTGAGTGGAATTTTCTGCTGAACACGAATATCGTATTTATTTTCAAATTAATTCAAGTCGTTCCTTAAAATTAAGAAAAAACTGAAATGTGGGCTAATGGGGCAAGGATAGTTAGAGCTATTATGGCTCGATAAAATCCTGCTAATGAGATTGCAAATTACAAAAAATTGTTTAATTGTTCTTTTTATGTTGATACACATAATGGTACGTAATTATATACGAAAAAAGAAGCTTATTGACCAAGAAATTGGTGATTATCTGAAGAAAATTGGCTAAACCTCAGATTCTAGTTCAGACGAATTTTAATGCAATAATTGATATTTAGAAAATGTTCAAAACATGTTGTTAATACTTGATATATCAATATTAAATAGTCTAAATCCAATAAAATAAAGAAACCAAAAATTTACTGATTTTCTATGACAATTTTAGCATTTGGATTCTTTTAACTTTTTCATTCGTATCTCGCAGAGATTGCACTCTACAGCAAAATAATGTATGGCAAAATTATAGCCAAATAACCAGGCTTTTCATAAATACTACTCGTTTGCAGATACAAATTCAGGTTTGGTCGCTAGATTCGAAAACGTCTTACCTAACTATTCATGCCCCATCCACCCCTAAAGGGAAGTAGAAGAAAGAAAAAAAATGTTTTCATGAGTACACTTGCACTCAGGAGAACGAGTATATATATATATATATATGTGTGTGTGTTTATATGAATGTCTAAATTATACACTAATATAGAAATTCTAAAAATGTAAAAGTGCATAGGAAGAATAAATTTAATGTTTAAATACTATAAAGGAATATTAAATAATTAATAATATATAAATAAAACATCTTTTAACATTAATTTAAATATTGATAAATAAAATAATAAAAATTATTTTATTTTGTAAAATTATTATAAAAATAATTAATTATTTAAAGGAAAGACATAAATTATTTATAAAAATCAAAGAATAGAAATATTAAGAAATAAATTTAAATCTGGAAAAATAGATTTTGAGAAATAATAAAAAGAGATAGAAGACATTCATAGATAACACTATAGAGAAATATACATGGGAAAAAATAGTAAGAGAGAAAAGATACAATTTCGAATATAAAGCAATTATTAATTTAATTCAAACTTAAAGATTTTTTATTAACAATATTAACTATAATTAAATTAATTAACCACATTTTTCATTTTTTTATAAAATAATGCAAATTATTTTATTTAATTGGTTAAATTAACAATAATAAAAGAAAAGTTATATGTTCGGTAAGAGTAGTGAGACAAGTTTTTTTTTCACAGTGTGGAACTTCATTTTTAATAAATTCTTCTAATATTTTAACTTGTTTTTGGTGTTAATTCACTTAAGCCACAACGTACTTCAGGTTTAGAATTTTCGATAATAAAATCAAATTTATTAAAAGCATTTGAATTGAACATCCATTTTATATTTTCATAATCTATCGAAATTCCAAATATTTTAAGAAAATCTAATCCTATAACGAAGTCTACTGGTAAGGTATTTAACACTCTAACTTTCATTAATCTAGCTTTTATCTAAAATCCAATTGGAATAGTTATTTTTTGAGAGACCGTTTGAATTGAACTATCTGCGACCTGTACTATTCCAAAATTTTCTTCAAGTTTTAATCCTAATTTCTTTGCTAATTTGGTCCATTGATCTAGTAGCACCGCTGTCTACTAATGCTTTAACTTTATTTCCTAGTATGTGGATATTAACATACAATAAGGCTTCTGAACTATTCAAACATTGAGGAACATAAAAAAATATCTGAAATATTAAATAGATGAGATTTATCGGTTTCAATATTTTCTGAATCTTTGTTTTCATTCAATTTAATATCTTCGTCAAGAAGGGTTTTTGAATCAGAACAGAAGTCGATTTTGTCTGGAATTTCACAATTTTTTGAAAAATTAACAAATCTTTGTCTTTAAAGAAATTAAAGTGTTTATTTTCAGATGTAATTCTAATGAATTCACAATCAATAATTTTGTCTATTTCAATTTCTTCTATATAATACTTTCCATTTATACAAAAAATTATGCAATCAAAGTTTTTAAGAATATAAACTCCATTTATTTTTGATAAATCGCAAGAAGGATCTCAATATAAAACTTCTATTAATTTAAGTGTTTCTAATTTTCGTGATTTATTTCTTCTTTGAATTAAAGGAATTTTATCAATCGAGGGCTCTATAACAATACCAAAAGACGCATTCGCCCTTTCTAACGACTCTATAATTGGTTTTCCGAACACTTGGGACATTCTTTGCTGATAACGTCCTTTTTGCCGCATCTAAAACAAAATATTCTTCGAGATTTTAAACATTCATTGAACCTATGTCCTTGTTCATTACAATTCCAACATATGGGTTTTTTAGGAGTTTCATCAGAAACTTTTTTAACAGAATTATTTTTAAAAGGGGTTTTCGAGTTTTTATTAGTTTCTGAAGATTTTAAATTATTTGATTTATTATTATTATTTTTGGGTTATGACTGAGAATTTTGAGGATTTTTAGATACATTATTATCATTAATTGAAAGGAGAAAATCTGGATCAGAGTGATCTGTCACACTTATTTCGTCAACAAGATGAATCAATTCTTTCTGACCTCTATTCCCAGAACGATAGGGATTTACATATGCTAAATCTGGTAAGAGTGATTTTTCGGGAAGTGGAGGGAATTTATAAAATTTACCAGAGGAATAACTTTTTTCAACTGAAATTGCTATTTCCTGGAATTCAGTGATACTATGGAGGATGTGTCTAGGAATTACTATTTGTAATCTAGAGAAAAGATTTCTGTGAATATAACTAATTTCGTCGCTATCCGATAGTCTGGGTTTAACACGACTAAAATATGTGATCATGCTTGTGAAAAAGTCTGCTACAGGTTCATGTTCTCCCTGAGTCCTATTATTAATTTCAACTTTCAATTCAAATTGGAAGTCCGCCTGTCTGAATCTAGATCTAAAGGATACAGCAAAATCATTGAAATTTCTTCAGCTATCTTGTATGCCATTATACCATTTAAGAGCTATTCCAGTGAAGAAAAATGGAAGTACTTCAATCAAAACTTGGTCGTCGAAATTAAAAACTCTCTTAATTCGTTCAATTTTTGTGATGAACGTTTCCGCATCTTCCAATTTAGAACCCGAAAATTTTAAACCTGATTTGTGCAATGTGTGAAAGGTTTAACTGCAGATAATGGATAATTATTTCGGCCTCTAAAATTATTCGAAAAATTAGGATATTGAGAATGACGTCTAACATTAGAATCAGAGTCAGTATTAAATCGATTGTGGGGGCTGGCCAGTGGATGTCTCTGCCATTGGTCAATACCCATGTGCTCTCTCACAAGTGTAGATGTTGCTTGGCGTGTAGCATATATACACGATCCAACTCTTACTTCCCCATGATCGTATAAGGCAGGTTTCCCACTACGTAGCCTTACTGATGAGTCCAGTAGTGGGGACCGGGACGAAACGACTAGTGGCTTCCAAGCTACGCTTATGGGTAACAACACAGTTGTTCCCATACGATCATTATATCCTTGTTGAGAACTATTCGGTCTCGAATCATATCTAGAATTATCGAATCTATCTCTATTGAATCCAGAATCTTTTAATATAGAATTATCAAATCTATCTCAATTGAATGCAGAATCATTTAATCTAGAATTATCAAATCTCGAATTTTCGTATCGCGAATTATCGAATCTAGAATTTTCAAATCTTGGATTTTCAAATCGCGGATTATATTGAGATTCACTTGAATTATTTCTAGTCCTATATTGAAAATCGTTTCTAGCTTCATGAAAATTTCTATTTCTATATTGTGAATCATTTTGAGATTCGTCAATTCTTCTATTCCTGTACTTATTCTCATTTCTACATTGAAAAGGATCAAAATCATTTATTTGAGAAGCCTCGAGTCTTTGTGATGATCGATCAGGAAGTTCATTTAACCTAAAATTAGGTGGAATCGAATTATTTTGTTGATGATTATTTAATGGTCGATTATTTCCTGAAATCATATTTTCTACGAAAGGCAATTGATTGGTGTTAAGTCTCAAATTATTTCTAGAATCATTATTAATTATATTTTGATCAATATTTCTATTTTAAGAAATTGTTTCATTTTGAGAATCATTACTAAACTGAAGATCGTTTCTAAATTGAGGTAGAGAATAATTAATTCTAAAATTATTTCTTTCAGAATTTTCTCTAATTTGACTGAAATCAAAATTATTTCTCGGGAATGTGTTTTGAGAATTATTTGTCAAAATTGAATCATTTTGTTTTAGTTGATTAGAATCTGAATTAAATTCCAAAACATCATCTGTGGGATGGAAAGTAACTCTACGTCTATTATTTTCGCGTTCTAAAAATAAATTTCTAGAAACCGAATTGTCAAAATTATTTTCCCTAATATTTTCGCGATTTCCAATTTGAAATTCAGATCTATAATTTATAACATTTTCTCGGAAAATTAATCGATTGTTTTGATTAATATTTTCTCTATTTTCTGGAAAAATATGTTGTTGGATTCTATCGTTACGAGGAAAAATGTTTAAATTTCAAAACCTAGAAAATCATTTTGTGAAGATGAAACATTAATATCGATTGGGTTATGTAATCGATTTGAAGCTTCCCCTTCTTCAATGGGATTCTGTGGAGCCTGAGTATTTTCAGCTTGTAAAAATTTTAAAAGCCTATTCCGCTTTGCAGCAACAGCTCCGACAGCTGTCAAACCACGGTCGCGTAGTTCGTCACCTAATTCTGCATTACCTAAATCATAAATCCAAGCAAATGGATTGTTACTATACGCCATTGATAATTCAAATCAAGAGTCACTTGATCAAATCCAAAATATTTTTTTTGTGTTAAGGTTACCTCAAATGTGTTAATGTTACCTTTATAACCTCAAATGCCAAAATTGGAAAAAGGTATTTGTTGGTTAGGATGAAGATATCGAAATAATATTTGTTGACTTTTTTGAATAATATTAATTTATCATTCAAAATTATATATATATTTTTTTAATTTATTAATTAAATTGTTTTATTCGATTATAAATTGTCATTAAAAAAAAATCTCAAGTCAAAAATTAAATAAAGAAATATTCAAAGAATAAAAAATCTTTTCGAATAAGCAAGATTTAATTTGCTTAATTTATTTGGCTATTTACCCACGTTGGGCGCCAAATTTGTAACCAATGATTTGTTAATGATGCTGAATGTTAAAAAAAATCAATTAATTAAATCAAAGTTACAAAAATTTTTCTTTAATCGTTGAATTAGTCTGGAAAAATAGACAAGGCCACCATGCAAATTATTTTTGAGACTGTCAAATTCGACAATTAAATCAAAATTCTTTTTGATTGTTAAATTAATCTGAAGAGTACACACGGCCACCAGGTTTTTACTCAAAGACTGTCAAATTCAATAATCAAGGAAAACTCAAAGCAAAGAAATGATCCAAAATTCAAATTAAATTAAAATAGTCTTCCTTTTACTGGGCCTGCCGCAGCCCCAATTCTTGGTTAACAGTACAGAGGGCGGTTCGGAAAAGCCATATTCGAAAAGATTTAATTTTTAAATTAAATAAATTCTAAATTCAGGTTTAATGAAAATTCATTATTGAAAAATTTAAACAAATAAATAATTTTGAGATATCATTCGTTAATGAAATAAATAAAATTTTACCAGAGAATTCCAAAAATTGATGTGTTCAAAATGGCTGATGGTAACGAATATCTCCAATGATTCTCAAACAATTCCTTATTTTTGATTAAATTAATCTCCTTATTTTTGATACATCCTTGTTTTTATTTATTTTCTCTTTTATTTTAATTATTAACGATTTTTTATTAATTGCGATTCCCAGAATAAAGATGATGAAAGAATATAATAAAAGCGACTAGCTTATACGAAATCAAATTAAAGAATGATAAAAAAGACGTTGTTTGTTTTCTCCTAGGAGATTTTCGTTACCAACCAAAAAAATGAATATCTGAAAAAAATAAAAAGATCGGGACAAAAAAGAAAGTTCGACGGTCGGTAAAAAGGTTTTCATCTATATCTTGACGCTGATTGGTCCAAATTGATCAAGTGCGAAATTCAAATTCGATAATAAATGTTGTTGACAAAAAATTGTTTTCTTGAATAATAATAAGAATACTTCATCTTGATTAACGATTTTAATACGTTAATCCGACGCAAGATGGTAAATCCTTAATTATTCTCCAATATAAATATTAATGAATTCGGAATTAATATTGAAATTTACAAAGATAATGTCACACTCAAGTAAAAATCTTCAAACTTCAAATTGACATAAATCCAAAACATCAAATATTTTATATGGGCTTTGGCTAACCACAGCAATAGAAGTTTTAAATAGTAATTTAAAAATATAAAGAAGCCTTCCAAAAATCATAATAATTTTTGAGTGTTTCGCCAGGAAACGAAGTCAATGATATTCTCAGGGTGATATTTGCATAAAACGTGAAAATACTTGGCATCTCTTAATTAACCAATTAATGGGTACATCGGAAGTGAATATTCAAGAATCCAAATTTAATAATAAAAATTTATCCAAATAATCGATAATAAACTTCAAAATATCCAATTATTGACGACATCAAATTTGAGGTTAGGTTGACCAATACAAAATATTCAATATAATCAATTATTCTCAAAGTTTTTCTTAAATCTGGATATTTTTCTTAATTTTTTGTTTCAGTTGAATGTTGGCTCGGAAATACATAAATAGAAAGGGATTACAGACATTAATTTTTAATATTAAATGATTATTAAATAAGATTTTTCCATTTCTCGAATCCATAATGTGATTTCGTCTAATAAATTTTTGATATTGAAATATCTTTTTCGGGAATAATAAACAAAGTGATTTAATATATTGGAAAATAAATAAACCTTTGTGATTTGTAAAATTGTAAATTTTACAACGTCACAAAACAATTGTAATGTTAGCCAATTGTTTATTAACAATCCACTAATTCAAGGTACTTCATATAGAGTTTGTTATATGCGGAATTATGACAACTTTCATTTAGTGACGTCAGAATTACGATAAATTTATTTGTTTGTAAAATATTTCATTTTTTATTAACATTAATTAATTAATATCTCTAAAATAACAAAAAAGAACATCTCAACATTTTTGTAGTAAAAATACACATTTTTAACTTTAAAAAAAATAAATAAAAAAAAGACCGAACTTAAAAAAAAATTCAAAATGATGTTTAATTTTCAAAAAAAGGGTCAAAATTTTGAATTTTTTGAAAATTTTTTTCACCATTCGAAAGAGCAGGAAAAAACCTTTTGAAAACATATAGGTCAATTTTTTCCATCTTTCTGTTAAAAGTTACAAGTCTTCAAAAATTCACTGTTTAAATTTTTCAAAAAAATTTAATTAATTTCTATCGGCCATATTAGATACGCGATTATCAATTTTTGAAAACTGACATCAGATTCGTAATCAGCGACCCAAAAAACCCCCAGATACACTATTGCACATTAATTTTTAAAAAATTTCGTAAAATAATGTCCCCCTACCAAAAAAAATTCAAGGGGTAGTTCCACCCCATAAATCAGCTTTTGGGGAAAAACAAAACATACGTGTCAAATTGTTTTCAAAAAACTACAAAACTGCCAAGTTTCAGAAAAATCGGCGTATGGCACTTCCCTAGTGTTACTTGTCAGCAACTTAGAAAACCTGTAGGTACCAAATTTCATAATAATCTGACAATTTTTTAAACTTAATTCCTTAATATTGAATCAAACATATCGAATTTCGAAAATCTGACATCAGATTCGTAATCAGCGACCCAAAAAACCCCTAGATACCAAGTTTGAAGTAAATCTTAAAATTTTTTCAAAATTCTTCCGCCATATTGGATCCGCCATTTTGGATTTTGAAAATCTAACTTCAGATTCGTAATCAGCGACACAAAAAACCCCCAGGTACCGAGTTTGAAGTTAATACATCAATTTTTAAAAAAAATCGCCTACTTCTCAAAATCCGACATGTTTTTTGAGTTTAGAAAAAAATCCTGACGTGATGGAGCAAAACGGACTTCGGATTCGTGTTCAGCGCGTCAAAATACATAGGGTTACGGTATTCCGGTCAAAATTACATGACACTTTTTTTTGTGGGGCTGTGTTATTTAATGTGAATAAAAAATGCAATATTTTATAAACAAATAATGTAATTATAATTCTAACGTTACCAATTGAAAGCTGGCGTAATTCCGCAGCCAACGAGCCTAATATGAACTATTTTGAATTAGAGGGATTTTCATAAACTACTGCAATGTGATGCGATTATTTATTAACAATCCACTAATCCAAAATAGTTCATATATGGCTCGTTGGATGCGAAATTAGGGCAGCTTTCAATTGGTAAGGTCAGAATTACAATCACTTCATTTGTTTATAAAATATTTCATTTTTTGTTAATATTAAATAATTAATTAATATGTTGAAAATAACAAACAAGGAAATCTCAATATTTTTTTTAGTAAAAGTACACATTTTTAACTTTACAAAAAAATCAAAATTCAATGTTTAAATTTTTCAAAAAATCCAACTCCATCCCTTTCCTACAGTTTTTGAACAAATCTAACAATACTTCGTGGTGGAATTACGCCCCATATATATAAATTCATTAACACGATTTATTTATTAACTAATGAAGTTATCCAAATTCGTCACCTATATAAAAGAATTATAGAATTCGACGACGAATCTTTTTCTTTATTAACTAAAAAAGATATTAAAGAAATTATTGTTGAAACTGGTGCGAGATTGAAATTTTGTTATTTGTTTTGTGGAAATAAACAACATTAATAACATACGTTTTTTATGTTATTTTATTCCTTCCAAGGATCGAATTTGTCTCAACTTTTTATTAATACTTCGAACACTATATAGTGGTATATTTTCACATTTTATTTTAAACAAAAAAATTTGAATATTTCTTTAAAAACCTGAAAAATCAGAATTCGGCATGATTGATTCAGTCTTGGACGCCAATGCTCAAACCAGCCTCAAGCGTTAGGTTTAGATCATTGTTACATTCTAGACTGGAGCAGCCTTACTTCCGCTTTCTCACCAAGGCTCAATCAATATTGATTAATGCTTAGCCAATCTCTATAAAGCCTCAACTCATCGTCACTTTGCGCCTGGGAAGTCCTCAAACTCGTCTAAATATGATACTTAAAGAAGTCCTCAAAATCTTCCTAAATTTAATCCTCAAAGAAATACTTAAACTCATCCTAAATGTGATCCTCAAATAAGTCCTCAAACTCGTCCTAAAAATTTGATCCTCAAAGAAGACCTCAAACTCGGCCTACTTTTGAGCCTCGAAGTATTCCTCAAAAACAACCTATATCTAGCCCTCAAAGTATTCGTAAAATACAAGAAAATGTTATGATGAACAATTTACCGAACTGTTTCTAATTTATATTTTACTTCGCAATTATTAAAAAAAATATTTTTAATACTTTGTTTACATTTTTGAAATTAAAAATTGACATTAACCTGGTCACTTTTTTCTAAAACTCATTTCTAATTTGCTGAAAGCAACTTTTTGTTTTGCGTTGATTTTATTTATTTACATTTAGAGAGAAGTTGGCTTCATTCGTTAAATGGCGTTCAATTACTTCAAATTCATCCCCATTTCGGCGCATAAAAATACATAGGATTGTCTTGACCCCAAATCAAGACGCTTTTTTGTGTGGCTGTGTTATTAAATAGTATATAAATTGAAAAACTAAGTAAAATTTATTTAAATAATCAATGAAAATTAATATATTGAAAATATACTAATAATAAAAATTAATTAATTTACTTGGATTTGCAAAAATTTGTTTTTCAAGGAATTTATAAATTATAAAAATCTTATATTTTTAATATGAACATTAAATTTTTAGTATAATGCTTAAGTAAAAATATCTGCATACGAATCATAATATAATATTTTACATCTCAACAATCATCACCAAGTTTCAGTAAAATTTAAGTGAGCGTGGCTTAAGAAGGTTATAGGGATTGACTGAACTAATCAAAACAGAAACCATTATCTTATGATTTGACTTTCTCGGTACTGTGAAACGTCTAGCAACATCACATTACCTCAGTCGAGTTGCAAATGGTTGCTATATGATTTGTTTACTTTAATAAACAATTATCCCTCTATTTAATTAACTTTAATTTAATTTAAAAACAAATATAATCAATTTTATTTATTAACTTTAATTTTCTTTTTAAATATAACGTATTTTATACGTGCTATCAGAATCAACATTTTATAATTTAGCCCGAAAAATTAACGTATAATATGCAAGATCAAGTGTGCAACGTTGCCAGACGTTCTGACTAACCAACTTTCATGAAAATGATATATTAACCAATCAAATTAAAGAAAATATGAAATCAACCAATAAGAAAAGGTATCAAAACTTGAAGTTATCTGTAGTTTACCTGTCGTTACTTCCAACAAATCAGATTACCCGAATTTGATTTTAAGCAAATCAGATTCACGTAATAGCTATTTGCATTCTACAGGGTTAAGACTGTCCGCAAAATAATGCCTGCATTATTGTTGGGGTAAATAAAAAAAGATTTGCTGAGTTTCACCAATAATATAAGTTTTTCTTTGAAATCGCCATACGTTCGGTTTTTTTGTGTATTGAGTTATTATTAAAATTCCTACGGTGCTCTTGAACAAAATTAAATTAAAATTTGCCATACTTGAAATTTCTTTCCAGATTCTTAAAATATATTGTTTCTTGATCATATAAAACCAAAAATGAAAATCCTATATCCAGGGCTTTTTTAAAAAAATGGTTTTTAAAATTTAGTACTTTAATCATGGATTTAATTTAAATAATCCATAATTTTGCTTGTGTATTAATTTATGAACAACATTATACAAAAATGTATTGTATATTTGTGACGCGCTCTGAAGAAAGAGACGTTAGAAGCAAATGAATTACAGGTTGTGTTTATAACATTTTTACTTTGATTAAAAGTTTCTTTTTGTTTAATTAAAGGTTAATCCTCTTTATGTATTTTCACTTCGAAATTTCAAAACACAACCTATAATTTTTTGCTTCTAAAGTTCTTTTCTTCAGATCGCGTCACATTTGTAGCAATACCATAACAGGGCACGTTGTTTCAGGCATTCTACATTTTGCAGTTAGTTGTGATTAGCTTTTCAGTGAGTTATAATGTTATTGCTTGTAATTTCTTAAATTTTATGAGAAGTGTAACGTTTCTTGTAGCATAAAATGCCACACAAATCTCTCAGCCACAGTAAAAATCGATGCAACGTATGCTTTTTGTGTTTTTAAAAACAAAAGGTAATGATTGTTATGAAAAATCAACTACAAAAAACGTTACACTTCACTCGAAATTTAAGAAATTACAAGTAATAATATTATATCTAACTAAAAAGATAAACACAACTAACTGCAAAATCGACGCCTCCCGTTGATAAGATGCCCGTTCATTTGTCAGAATAATAAAATGCCAACTCGAGCTCAGTTCAATATGAAGCTAGTTCAATTGTCAAAATAATAAAAGGCTAACTCAGTTTCCGTATAATATAATCCTATCTTGCATTAAATTCGAATTCAAGTTTTCGTAATTTAAAAAAGAAGTTTAAGTCGATCAGAATATTAATTCATACTTTTTAATGATTAATTAGTGATTAATAATTATTAATTAAATAAGAAATAGAATAAAAAACAAATAATAAAATAAATGAAAGCAAAAAATATTATTAAAAAAGAAAAAAATTAATTTAGCCTTGAATTATTTATTACTAATATTATTTTTTTTATTATAATTTTTTTATTAATTTTTTTATTTTGTTAATCATTAATTAATCATTACAAAATATTATTATTTTGATGCGATATCATTTGTGGAAGCTACGTGTTTATTTGTGAAAATCCTGTTTTTTCTAAAATATCTCAGTTCTGTTTAAAACACTGTTTCAGATATTAACTGTTTTAAATATTTATTTATGTCCAAAAAAATTTTTTGGTAAGTAGTGCTTTGAAGTATTTTGAGGTGCTTTTATCCAATGAAATTAAAAAAACCCCAAATTTAATGTCTTTTTTTGATTATTTTTCATAAAAAATTTTTTGATAACTATCCTTGCCCCAATAGTGGGGCAAGGATAGTTAAATTTTTTTTTAAGTTTTCGCTAATATCTCGAAGGCATTGCAATCCACAGCAAAATAATGTATTACAAAATTGTAGCTAAATAAATAGGCTTTCGAACGATACTATTCTTTTTCCGATGCTTATTGAATTTTAGCTGCTAGATCTAAAAATGTCTTACCTAACTATCCTTACCCCATCCTCCCCTAATAAATAATTCAAGGCTAAATTAATTTTTTTCTTTTTTAATAATATTTTTTATTTTCATTTATTTTATTATTGCTTCCTCGTGGAGGAAGCTTTGTAGTCCTTTCGTTTATAAAACTTTTCAAAGTGGCGGAAACAAATTTTTTTCTTTATAGAAACATGTTATATGAGATCCTGATCAATTGTCCGGATGTATGTATGTGTGTGTGGATTCCTTTTTTGTTTAGAAGATAACTTTAACAGGTTTTAATGGATTTAGATAAAATTTGATAGGCTCATTTATCATATTAATATCTCAAATCTGACCAAAGGATTTTAAAAAATAACCCAAAAAAATAATTTTATCTTCTTTTTCCCAAAATTTTTTTTTTAATCGAAAAAATTTTTAAATAGAAAAATTTAAAGTTATATATAATAAAATTGTATTCCTTATGTCAAGACGAATCAATCGATATATATATAAAGTATACATTTGAGGTAAATTTAAAGAATTAATGAAAGTTAAAAAATAAAAAATTCTCATTTTGGCAATACAATTTTGTGATTTTTTAAATTGAAGTTCATATATGAAATAATTTTATTCCTTACATCAAGACGAATCGATCGATATATATAAAGTATACATTTGAGGTAAATTTAAAGAATTAATGAAAGTTAAAAAACCAAAAATTCACATTTTGGCAATAAAATTTTGCTTTCTCCACGAGGAAGCAAATTTTTTTGCTGATCGTAAAAAGGAAGCAAAATGTTCATGTAATGAACATCTGAATTTTCAACTTGTTTGTTTTTTATTCTATTTCTTATTTTATTAATAATTATTAATCACTAATTAATCATTAAAAAGTATGAATTAATATTCTGATCGACTTAAACTTCTTTTTTAAATTACGAAAACTTGAATTCGAATTTAATGCAAGATAGGATTATATTATACGGAAACTGAGTTAGCCTTTTATTATTTTGACAATTGAACTAGCTTCATATTGAACTAAGCTTGAGTTGACATTTTATTATTCTGACAAATGAACGGGCATCTTATCAACGGGAGGCGTCGAAATGTAGAATGCCTGAAAATATTTGACATACAAACTTATATTGAAGGACACATGTGTTTACAAACAACGTGCCCTGTTAAGGTATTGCTACAAATGTGACGCGATCGAAAGAAAAGAACTCTAGACCGAATTCATTTCAAATCAGACAGGCTTGACTTGGTTGGAGCTGAAAATAATTTTCACCTTCAAAATGTTGTTCTTTAATGAATTTTAGACGACACGTATTTTTTTATTTTGCTGAAAAAAATTTTTTCTTTAAGTTATAAGGAGTTCAAATATATAAGTCGAGAACTTCGTTTTGTTTAAAATGAAGAGAAAAAATTTTAAAAGTGATGTAACTTTTTGAGTAATTAAGATAATTCACTTTTTCCTTTTGTGTCTAAAAGGACTTTTATTCTTCTTTCGAAATCCATTGGAAAATTTAAAAAATATTTAAAAATAACAAAATGGCGGCCATTTTACTAAAAAACTTTCATTTGAAATTACTCAAAAACCCCACCTTTTTTTTGCTCAAAATTTTTTTGCGAATTGTGTTCATAGGGAGGAATATTGCCCACAAGAATTTAACTTGTGCCCGATTGTGGCACAAGAGAAAAAATTTTTTTAATATTTTTTAAAAGAAAAACATCATTTTTCTCAAAAAATACACTAGATATAAAAAAATTTTTCAGATAAAAGTTGTTCCTCGTTAAAGGACCTAAAAGACCATTTCATATTTAAAAATAATAATAGTGACATTACAATACAAAAATTATATAAACATACCTTATTTTGCTTTTTAAGAAATAATAACTGATTCTTTAATTTCTTAATATTAATACTCGCTATTATTTTACTGAACACAAAAAATTAACAATTTTAACCTCTGTGACAGTAAAGATTATTAATTATTATTTGATTGTTGCTATGGAAAAAGACAAAAAAGAACTATTTCAAATAGATTTATAAAACTATTTTAAATGACATTTAAAAAGCAATAAATGTGAGCTTTTAATCCATGTTTTGCAAATATTGTTGAACAAACACAAGATGGACAAAAATTACAACAGACATTTTTTTAGGTCTTTTAACGAGGAACAACTTTTATCTAAGACATTTTTTTGTATCTAGTGTATTTTTTGAGAAAAATGATGTTTTTCTTTTAAAAAATATTAAAAAATTTTTTCTCTTGTGTCAGAATCGAACACAAGTTAAATTCTTGTGGGCAATATTCCAATATTCCCTATGAACACAATTCCCAAAAAAATTTTGAGCAAAAAAAAGGTGGGGTTTTTGAGTAATTTCAAATGAAAGTTTTTTAGTAAAATGGCCGCCATTTTGTTATTTTTAAATATTTTTTAAATTTTCCAATGAATTTCGAAAGAAGAATAAAAGTCCTTTCAGACCCAAAAGGAAAAAGTGAATTATCTTAATTACTCAAAAAGTTACATCACTTTTAAGATTTTTTCTCTTCATTTTAAACAAAACGAAGTTCTCGACTTATATATTTGAACTCCTTATAACTTAAAGAAAAAAATTTTTTCAGCAAAATAAAAAAATACGTGTCGTCTAAAATTCATTGAAGAACAACATTTTGAAGGTGAAAATTATTTTCAGCTCCGACCAAGTCAAGCCTGTCTGATTTGAAATGAATTCGGTCTTTAGAAGCAAAAAATTATAGGTTATGTTTTGAAATTTCGAAGTGAAAATACATAAAGAGGATCAACCTTTAATGCAAATTAATTATGTTTAATAATAATTGGTTATTTCCAAAATATTCAATAAAAACTCAATTTGTTTTTACAGAAACAAAAAGATACTTTTAATCAAAGTAAAAATGTTATAAACACAACCTGTAATTCATTTGCTTCTAACGTCTCTTTCTTCAGAGCGCGTCACAAATATACAATACATTTTAGTATAATGTTGTTCATAAATTAATACACAAGCAAAATTATGGATTATTTAAAATAAATCCATTTTTATAGTACTAAATTTTTAAAATCATTTTTTCAAAAAGCTCTGGATATAGGATTTTTATTTTTGGTTTTATACGATCTAGAAACAATATATTATAAGAATCTGGTAAGAAATTTTAAGTGTGACAACTTTTAATTTAATTTTGTTCCGTGTTGTTTTTATTTACCCCAACCGACTCTAATTGATTTTTTATTTTTTTTAATTAATAGAAATGTTAATTATTATAAAATTGACCCCACTCTATCTCCCCCAAAATTTTTTTTAGAATATTTTACTATTAGGTTGGATAAAAATATCTCCAAGTTTCAGTTTTTTGCGAGAAATCGATTTTTCAACTTAGGACATTACACCTAAAATGTCTCATATATACATGCCCGTTTCATTAAACCATTAGCATCTGTAAATACTTACGTTTTGAGATAGTTTGTACATTTTGGACCCTTTTTTATGAGTTATTCGACTTTTATGAATTCTTTCCTGACACGTAGAACGGTTCTTTTTTAACAATGAAATTGAAATAAAAAATTCAAAATATTCTGTATTTTATAAAATACTAATTCCAAGTTGGAATCTTAATAGAACCAGAGGCCTTCTGCTGTGAAAGGTTGGTGGAGTTTCACATTTTATTGTATCTACATGTCTAAAGGTAGTAGTGTAACTATGTCACTCTCAGGAATTAATTCCTCAGGCTGCCGCTAGATGGCGCCACTGTCTCTTACCGCCGGTCGGTATTTACCGACAGTCGGTAATGTAGATATTAGTGGAGGCGTTCAGCATTGTTGAAGGAGAGTACTGTAGAGGTGGAGGGTGGAGGTAGATCTGCGGAAAACAGTGGAGGCGTGCAGCATTGTTGAAGGAGTGTTAGAAGCGACTTTGAATTTAGTTTTAAAGTAAGATTATGGGTAACAATATGGGCGCAATTTTTCTTCAGAAAGGGAAAGATGTTTAAACCTGATACAAGAATTTGTTTGTCTTCATGCAAAGTTTGAGAATTATTTAATACAAGGAGATGGAATTCAACGTGCAATTCCTGAAGTAGATAGGGATGGTATAAATGATCGTGTTCGCTGGGCTGATTGTGATAATGCTTTCAAGTGTCGTCTTCAAACAAGTATAACCATCAACCTAGTACACTTAGATATAAGTGCTTTTTTACATGATGCATGTATACTTTTTGAAGATTTTATTAAAAAAGTTTTACAAAAGCATGGTTCACTGAGAGTTTATGCTGTGCTTGCAACAAAGTTTAAAAAAATTATTAATGATGAAGAGAAAGTTGAGCCCAAGTATTTTAATGTGAGAAGTAGTATAATTTTTCCAACGACTGTTTTAATTGAATGGTATAGTAAAAATGTTAAAGAGCAAATGTTAAAGCAAGTGGAGGAGTTTGAAGAGAAGGAATCACAATGGACACTTCATTCAATTACAAAATTGGAGATTTACGTTAGCAAATATAATGCAATACGAGTTGGTTCCTACATTGATTTACCTATCGAAATCAAAGCAAAGCGTGAATGTATAAATGTTAAAAATATGGATATAATATGTTTCAAGTGGGCAATTTTATCAGCTTTACACTCAAAAGTTCAACACCCAGAGTTGATGAATCATTACTTCAGATATGGAAATGAATTGAACTTTACTGGAATCGAGTTTCCTGTTTCCTTAAAAGATAAAACAACATTTGAAAAACAAAATGACATCTCTATTAATCTATATGGACATCGCTTAATAAACAAAAAGTACAACACATTCTCATTATACTTGACTTTAGAAAAAAAGCAAGACATTTTAATTTATTAAGAGTGGAAAGTCACTATGAGAACGAGGTTGACAGTGATGATGCAGTAGGAGGATCAGCTCTCGCAACTACCACCATTCCTGCAAATGAGTAATACTGAAGTGATTCAACATCATGAAATGTTCAGTATTGGATATTATTTAAAATGCAGCTATGATGACTCATTATCCAAATACAATTCCTGCCCAGATGGAACAGATGCTGCCAAGTGGTTCGCCCAGGAGTTAAAACAGTTAACTGGAACTATGGATAATATCTTTAAAAACCCTATTCTAATGGATAGATTGACACATGACGAGATAGAAGCTTTTGTTGATGCTAAAATATGTCATATTTGTGAAGGGCAATTTTTACTACGTGAGAAGAAAGTTCGAGTCCATTCTCACTTATCTGGTAAATATCGAGGTGCAGCTCATGAAAAATGTAATTTAAATTATCAAGATTCACGAGTATTACCATTTGTATTTCACAATTTGAGTGGGTATGATGCTCATTTTATAATTAGACATTTATTTAGAATTTGAAGGAAAAATTGAACTTTGACCACTGAACAAAGAAAAATATATTTCTTTTACTAAATATGTAACAGAAACGGAAATAAAATTTCGTTTTATAGACTCATTTAAATTCATGGCTTCGTCTTTGGAGAAATTGTCATCATACCTATCCGAGTATAAAATTGTGAATCGAGTATTTTCTAACTTCACCACTGAAGAAATTGAATTACTTACACGAAAAGGTGTTTTACGGTATGAATATTTGGATTCTCGTCAAAAATTAGAAGAAATAAACTTACCTGCTAAAGAAAATTTTTATAGTACATTGAATTATAGTACGGTTTCTGATGAAGATTACTTACATGCCCACCGTGTTTGGTCTAAATTTAATTGTTCTAATCTCGGTGAATATGTTGATTTATACATGAAAACAGATGTGTTACTATTTGCCGACATCTTTGAAAATTTTAGAGATCACTGCTTACAAGCTTATAGACTTGATCCTGCTTATTACTACACGAAAAAAAATAGTTCGTGAAACTTTCGTAAACTAGTAGTTCACTTTTGGAAGGGCCCAAAGTTTGGAAATCTTTCATTAACTTTTTCCAAGATTTCACGAACTTTTTTTTGTGCGCGTGTGCAGACATTGATTGTTATGAAGAGAGTGATGAACGTTCGTGAAATCTTGGAAAAAGTTAATGAAAGATTTCCAAACTTTGGGACCGTCCAAAAGTGAAAAACTAGTTTACGAAAGTTTCGCGAACTATTTTTTTCCGTGTATACTACCCTGGGATTAACTTGGGACGCGATGTTGAAATATACTAATGTGAGGTTAGAATTGTTGCCAGACATTGACAAACTTATGTTTTTGAACGTGGTGTGAGAGGAGGTATAAGTCAATGTAGCAATCGCTATGCTTTTGCTAATAATCCGTTTATGGAAAATTTTAATAAAAATGAGGAGGTCAGGTACATTATGTATTTTGATGCAAACAATCTTTACGGTTGGGGTATGGTACAACCACTCCCTTATGCTGGATTTGAGTAGGTTCAAGTTGACGACAATTTTGATTTTAATATATTACATGATTCACCTTATGGCTACATTTTAGAAGTAGATTTAGACTATCCAATATAATTACACAACAGTCATAGTGATTTTCCATTCTGCTCAGAACACTCAAATCCACCATCGGAATCAAAACAAGCAAAGCTTTTAACTACATTGAATCCTAAGCGCAAGTACATTATCCATTATAGAGTATTAAAACAAGTTCTTGCTAATGGACTCAAGTTGATAAAAATTCACAGAGTCATGCAATTTAACCAATCAAGGTGGCTTAAGCCTTATATTCACTTTAATATTGCAAAAAGAGCTAAATCGACAAATGAATTTGAAAAAATCTGTTTAAGTTCATAAATAATGCCGTTTATGAAAAAACCATGGAAAATGTACTCAAACACGTCGATGTAAAACTTGTAACTAAATGGGAAAGTCGCTATGGAGCTAAGGCTCTGATATCTAAACCAAATTTTCACAGTCGGTCAATTTTCTGTGAAAATCTGGTTGCAATTGAACTAAGAAAAACCGAAATTTTGATAAACAAACCAATTTACATTGGTTTTGCAGTACGCGATGTATCCAAGTTACTTATTTATGACTTTCATTATGACTACATGCTAAATAAAATTTGGTGAATCTTGTAAGTTGATGTATACAGATACCGATAGTTTAATTTATGAAATAAAGTGCGCTGATATTTATGTCGATATGAAGGAGGATATTCATAACTTTGATACGTCAGATTATCCAATGAATAATAGTTATAATATTCCTCATGCCAACAACAAAGTACTTGGACTTATGAAAGATGAATGTAGTGAAAAAATAATCACAGAATTTGTTGGTTTAGGGAGTAAGATGTATAGTATTCGTATAAACGGTCAGGATTTTACGACGAAAGCTAAGGGAGTTAGATCGTTAGTTGTAAGAAAATATATCAATTTCAATGATTATACTGACTGTCTACAAAATTTTGCAATTCAGACAAGAACTCAACATGTAATTCGATCACGACTTCATAAAGTTGAAACTGTTAAACAGCTTAAAGTTACTTTAAGTCCAATTGACGACAAACGATATTTATTACCAGATAGCTATGATACTCTTGCTTGGGGACATTATAGAATAGAGGAAAGAGATTAAGCTCATAATGTATGTGTGTGAAAAAGTAAATACAAAAATTGTTACTAAATAAATAGACAGTTTTACTAGATACATTTAATTTTATTCATTTATTCCTAACAAAATATTCCAATTTTAAAAAATTTTTAAAGTAATTAATACATATCGAAGCTTACAATTAGTTTTAACATTTAGTTAATATTATTTCATTCTTGATTCATTAATGATTAATTATTGATTAATTATTGATTAATTATTGATTAATTATTAATTAATTATTGATTAATTATTGATTAATTATTGATTCATTATTGATTCATTATTGATTCATTATTGATTCATTATTGATTCATTAATGATTCATTAATGAATTGATTCATTGTTGATTCATTATTGATTCATTGTTGATTCATTAATGATTCATTGTTGATTCAATTAATGATTCATTGTTGATTCATTGATGATTCATTAATGATTCATTGTTGATTCATTGTTGATTCATTATTGATTCATTATTGATTCATTAATGATTCATTATTGATTCATTAATGATTCATTGATAGATTCATTAATGATTCATTAATGATTCATTAATGATTCATTGTTGATTCATTAATGATTTATTGTTGATTCATTAATGATTCATTGTTGATTCATTAATGATTCATTGTTAATTCATTAATGAATCATTAATTATTCAATAATGATTTATTAATGATTCATTTTTTTAAACATTAGTCTGTTTTATCTATCAAACTATTATGAGTATTATCGAAGCCTAACCACTTGACAAAAATTTTATTTCCACGCCTTTTAATTACTTTTTCAATTAGATATACATCAGAATATTTCACTTTAAGAAGTTCCTCTTCATAGAATCCTCCGCTAATTGGTTGATCTTGATAGTCCTTTAGCATGTAAGTCACAGGTCGAGTTTGTTTAACTTTATCAATAGTAAATATTTCAGTTGTCCAATTCGGTGTGTAACCTTTCTCAAACACATTGTTATACTTGCTCACTCGAACTTTGTCTCCAATTTTAAATTTTGATCTTCTAAAAGGTATTTTACTCAGTTTGAAGAATCACTCTTTCAAAGTTTCAACATTATCTGCAGTGACATCTTTGGGTTTCATTCCAATTGTTCGATGTTTTGTATCAATATACTGGGAAATGAGATTAGGTAATATATCGCACCATTTGTAATTTCCTCTGAAACTAAACTGAATCCACATATTCCTTTTAAGTGTTCGATTAAAACGTTCCACGATGGATGCTTTCAGGTTACTGTATGTGGAATAAAAATTAATTTTTCTCAATTCCATTAAAGCCTTAAATTGTGAATTATATAATTCTTTTCCCTTATCAGAATGCAAATATTTTGGACTACGTCTTTTTGAAAATATAGATTTCATTGCATCAGTGACATCTTTTCCAGTTTTATTCTTTACAGAAACAGCCCAAGCGTACTTGGAAAATATATCTATAACTGTAAGTAAGTACTTGAATCCATTATTAACTTTGGAATATGGTATCATTTCAACCAAATCTGCTTGCCAAATATCATCAATGTCACGCATTTCAACTCGACGTCAAGAATAATTTTTTCGAGCTTGTGTGTGAAGTTCATTCACTACTGTCAACTTTTTGTCATTCATTTTAAGATCTCTCAAACGACTGTCCAGTTGACCAATAATTTCAGCATTTTTATATGATAAATCTTGATTTATTTGTTTTTCAAGATTGTTTAATTTTTCTGACACGGAGCCTTCAACAGTTTTTAACAGCACATTACCGTTGTCAGTCTTCAATAAATTTTTCTTTGTTTGTATTTCAAGAGTTTTCGTTTCATTTTCAAGAACTCTCATACGAGTATCTAGTTCACCAATAATTTCAGCGTTCCGATATGATAAATCTTGATTTATTTGTCTTTCAATATTCTTTAATTTTTCTGATACCGTGCCTTCAAGAGTTTTTAATAAAACATTACTGTTGTCAGTATCCAATATATTTTTCTTTGTTTGTTTTTCAAGAGTTTTCGTTTCATTTGCAAGAGCTCTCATACAAGTATCTAGTTCAACGTAATAATTTCAACGTTTCGATATGATAAGTTTTGATTTATTTGTCTTTCAAGATTTTTTAATTTTTCTCCTATAGAGTCTACAAGAGTTTTTAATAACACATCATTGTTATCAATGTCTTGAAAATTTTCATTTATTTGTTTTTCAAGATTTTGTAGTTTATCTGTTACTGAAACTTCAAGAATTTTTAACAACACATTACTGTTTTCAAGGTCTAACCTTAATGAAGACGTGATTTGATATACTAGTCGCACTTTGTTCTCTATCATACGTTGAGTAAGTAATAAATTAACTGCGTCGCCCTCTGCTTTAGCTTTTGCAAGGTTACAAATTCTTTTCCCTCCACAGTCATAATTGTCTTCTGAATTTACTTTAAAACCAACTCCAGGTGGTCCTCGTTTTGCTGCTACAGTTCCTCCTCTATTGAGGGGATGTCCGAATACATCAATGCTCATTATGAAACTGATATGTAGTTGATAAAACAACTTCTAATATATAATTTTAGCTTCACGTAATTCTTCAATAGTGGAAATAATTTCACTATTATGACTTGGATTACCAGCTGCTTGTGATGTAGTCAGTAGTTTCAAACGATCAACTAACTCATTTGGATCATCCCAATAGATGTAGTCTGGTTAAAAATTTCTTTTTGTAATCATAAATTTTGGAAGTGATGTACCAGTTTTTGACTTACTTTTTGGAGTTACAGAATGAGGAAATAAATTTGAAATAACATTAGTGTATTTAAGACTTTTACTTATATTAATAGGTTCAGAAGCATTTTATTTTTTTCTATGTGCATTGGAGTCGATGAGAATTTGCATCTCACGTACTCCATATACTAGATCCAAACACTGTTTTCTGTTGTGATCTATCAAGTAAATATACTTATTTAGCAGTTTATCATACTCAAAGTGTAGGATTATTGTTGATGCACTATCTTCAATACTCTGAAAACTCAAATTATCATCTTCCTCTTTACTTTCATCTTTTTCCTCCTTTTCTATCCTTTCCGTTTTAACATTTTCATGCTTAATGTCATTTATGGTAATAATTTTTTGTAAAGGTTCAACTATAGATTTGAAGGCTTCATTCAACAGATTTTCAGCATTTTCTTTTCTTAATTTGAATAAACGTTGTATACGTCTAATTGTCTCACTAGCTTTAGCAATTTTATGTAAATATTCTTTCTCTTTGTTATACATCTTGATATATCAAGGTCTCAATTTAAACTAAAATCAATTCAAAAAATTATCTTTATTTTGTAGTGAAATAAAACAGTCGAAACCTTTTCTATACCTTCCCTTATTTAAATTACTATCCTTATCAATTACAACAAATTCATACTTGTCAGAATTCCAACATGCTGAACATTATTCACGAAATTGAGAAAATGTCATATCAGTATTTACATGATCATCATAAACATGTTTTAAATTCTTTTCATCTTGACGAAAAAGAACTAACAAGTTCACATTATCTCGGACTAAATGTTTCGGAATTCTTGCATAAGTTTGACATAAATAGAAACTATCAACGCTTACCCAGTGTGCATGTTATGTAACTGTTCTAGAACAAAAAGTGTAACTTGTTCTAGAACAAGTATTACAATTTTGTTATAGAACAGTTCTGGAACTGTGTTCTAGACCTGTTCTGCAACAGTTGTTCCGTCTCTGTTCGATAAGGAAGATAACATTTGTTCTAGAACATTTCTGCTTAATTAGTTTTAGAATTTTTAAGTAACGTTGTTACTGTACCGTTCTAGAACAGGGTTACAAAAATGTAACATAATAGTTCTAGCACTGTATTTTATATTTGTTCTCTATCTGTTCTGAAACAAATTTGTAACGAATAGCTGTTTTCTAAATGTGGTGTTACTAGAGTGGTTTAAGACTGTCTAAAATATAAATCAAAGAAAAATTAACCAACTAGAAAGGTTTATCACCTTAATGTTACATTGATTTTTTTGTGAACATTCCTATGATATTGAGGGAATATTTCTCTAATCCTGAGGGAATGTTCCACCGAAATAGTTTTTCTTTATTATTTAGAAAATTGAGAAAAAATTACTTATACACTATTTTATTTTTATCACTATTATTTTATTTTCCAATCTATAAAAATATTTAAAAAATAATTTTTGTGAAATATTCCCTTAATATCAATGGAATATTCTCCCAATATTACTGAGATATCATCATGAAGCGGACATTTTGATCTCCACTGTATATCACAGGAATATTCTAAAAAATATTTTAATGCTATTTATGTGACATACAGTGCTATTTGGGCACGGTCACTTTTTTTAAGTCAGGGAAATTTTACTCAAATTAACTACAAATTACAAATCATAATTTTACTTTTATTAAAACTGATACAAAAAAAAGTTCTCTAATTCTAGAATATTGTTATAGATCGGTTACAGAATTGTTATAGAATTAAAATTTAAAATAATTTATTTTGTTATCAAATTGTTACATATTTGTTCTAGAACAATGATCTAGAACATTGTTCTAGAATTGTTACAGATATTGTTACAGTTTAGTACATGGGTGTACATGAGGTACATGTCTACCCATACAAAAAAATGCTCTAATATTATCTTGTTTTTCACATGCTACATCATCAAATATAAATATAGAATTTGGTTTTGCATTTTGAGGAAAAATTACTTCTTCATGTTCGCTAAATGGTGAATACTCAACTCCATCAACTTCACTCACAACTTGTTCCAAAAATTTATACTTTGGTTGTTGCAAAGATTTTGAATAAAGATAAATATTATCAATCGAGTCAAGATTTACGACTGGTAGCTTATGAGGTTGTTCATTGAATCGCATCATAGTTTCGACTGTGGCAAAAGGTACAAATACACCTCTTTTATAACCATTCTTTCATTTCAATTCCAACCTTTACAGACGCAGTTATGATTGTACATCGCAAGTATGACTGTACATCGCAAAATTAGCAGTAAAGGTTTAGTGAATAGTGTTATTAACAAATTACCATTTGAATTACATCTGCCTGGTTCTATCAGTACTGTGGACCAGGTATAAAATTAGCAAAACGTCTTGCTCGAGGTGATCCTGGTGTGAATCCTTTGGATTCTGCTTGTAAGGAGCACGATATTTCATATTCAAAAAATCCAGATAACATTGAAGCAAGAAACGTTGCTGATAGGATACTAGCGAAAAAGGCATTACAACGTGATTTTGCACGCGACGCTAGTATAGGTGAAAAAACAGCTGCTTTGGCTGTATCTGGTACTATGAAATTCAAGTCAAAATTAGGCACGGGACTAAAGAAGCAAAAGAAAAAGATGAGGAGGAGGAGGTAGACGAAGGTGAAACGTACGGCACTACGGAAAATTGTTGATGCTGCAAGAAATTCCATAATTCCAGGTAATAGTGCTCAATCGACAATCAAAGGTGCTATTGCAACTGCTCGAAAAGCTATCAAGAAAGTAGGAAGTAAAAAAAAGATTTTAACACTTCGAATTCTACCAATACCTTCAAAAGTAGGTGGTGTTTTACCACTTATTCCTATTTTCGCTGGATTAAGTGCTCTTGGAGCTCTTGCTGGAGGTGCTGCTGGAGTAACGAAAGCTATAAATGATGCGAGTAATGCGAAAAAACAGTTAAAAGAAGCTCAACGTCATAATAAAGTCATTAAAGATATTAAACTAGGTAAAGGACTTTATTTAAAACCTTATCGACAAGGATTAGGTCTTTATTTAAAACCTTTTCCCAAAGGTGGGAAACTTCACTTGAAACCCTATACAAAAGGAAAAGGAATAAAAAAGAGAAAATGTTTTAAAAAAAAGTTCTAATACTTCCTCAACAAGCATTAACTAACTATAATTTGATGAAATACGCAAAGGAGTTAAAAATTCCTCATTTTCGGGGGTTTTTATGGGGAATGATTTACCAAAAAGAGGACCTCGAAAGTATGAATCAGCAATTATTAAACTTGATGATAAAAATGGGCCTGGAATGCATTGGGTTGCATATAAAAAGATTAAAAATAAGGCACAGTACTTTAACAGTTTTGACAATATTCAACCACCATACGAACTCGTAACTTATTTGGGTGATAACACCGTCCGACAAAATTCAACTTTTTTTCACACACGAAAAAATCAATGATTTTCAGAAACTAGGACCAAAAAAAAGATATCCGTGTCTAGCCGTTTTGCTAGATCAGGTCATTTTTTGCTTTTAGGGGTAAAAACAACCCTTAAATGAAAGGTGATAGGAAATCTTGACAAAAAAATAATTTTTTATGAAACCAGGTATCTCGGGGTTTTCCGGGTCGCTGATTACGAATCTGATGTCAGATTTTAAAAAATTCAAAATGGCGGATCCAATATGCCGGTCGAAATTTATAAATATTAATTATTTTTTATAAAACTTGGTGTCTATGGGTTTTTGGGGTTGCTGAGTACGAATCTGAAGTCAGATTTTTAAAATTCAAAATGGTAGATTCAATATGGGGTTTGAAATTTATAAAAGTTCATCGAATTCACTTGAAACTTGTTACTTGAAGGTTTTTGGGGTTGCTGATTACAAATTTGATGTAGGCTTTTCAAAATTCAAAATGGCGGATCCAATATGGTGGTCGAAATTTATAAATGTTATTATGTTATTATTATTATTATTATTATTATTATTATTATGTTATTATCAGCGACCCCAAAAACCCCTAGACACCAAATTTTATAAAAAATAATTAATATTTATAAATTTCGACCGCCATATTGGATCCGCCATTTTGAATTATTAAAATCGGACATCGTATTCGTTATCAGCGACCCCAAAACCCTTCAAGTAACAAGTTTCAAGTGAATTCGATGAACTTTTATAAATTTCGACCGGCATATTGGATCCGCCATTTTGAATTTTGAAAATCTGTCATCAGATTCGTAATCAGCGACCCGGAAAACCCCGAGATACCAGGTTTCATAAAAAATTATTTTTTTGTACAAGATTTCCTATCACCTTTCATTTAAGGGTTGTTTTTACCCCTAAAAGCAAAAAATGACCTGATCTAGCAAAACGGCCAGACACGGGTATCTTTTTTTTGGTCCTAGTTTCTGAAAATCATTGATTTTTTCGTGTGTGAAAAATCGTGTCGGACGGTGTAATACTTTAATAATGTATAATTATAAAAATTATCAAGATTATAATACTGTTAATTGTGGTCATTTGTGTCTTAAATTTAAAAAAAAAACTTTAATAAGTTAAAAAGTATATAAATCAAGGAAAAGTAATGTAAACAATCAGTTTTTAAAAAGACATCATCATGGATGAATCGTTCACACTGACCATTTCTGGTAATTTCTCTGTATTAGAGGCTGAATATTTTCCTCTCATAGAATTGTTACCAAATAAAAATTACATTCTTGGGCTTGTTGAACTTTTAACATTTAATTCCATTCCTAATGTTGATGAAGGAAAAAATAAATTTCATGTTGGAAATAAAAAAATTACTATCCCTCCTGGAAGTTATGAAATTGAAGACATTGTAAAATATAGTTAAAATTCCATTACTGATGGACCTGAAGTTATAAGTATAAAACCAAATAATAACACGTTACGCAGTGAAATTAAAAGCAGCCTGAAAATAAATTTTAAACCAAAAGATTCAATTGCATAATTACTGGGTTTTGCACCGAGACACTTATCATCTAATAAAAAACATACATCTGATTTACCAGTAGCTATACTCAAGGTGAATTCCATCAGAGTTGAATGCTGTATTACTACAGGTGCTTATATTAATAA
Source organism: Leptopilina boulardi (assembly GCF_019393585.1). Classification (NCBI taxonomy): domain Eukaryota; kingdom Metazoa; phylum Arthropoda; class Insecta; order Hymenoptera; family Figitidae; genus Leptopilina; species Leptopilina boulardi. The sequence goes on along the minus strand of NW_026137789.1, from coordinate 458,198 downwards.
TAAAAAAGTCCACTCTATTCACGAGTTTTTCCCAGTAGTGCCGGCTGGATATAAGATTGTTGAAGTACCATCAAACGTCATTTACCTTCCAGTCGCCGTGAAGACAATACATAATATTCAACTTCGAAGTGTTGATCAAGATGGAGATTTAGTAAATTTTGTTTCATAGAAAATCTGGTGGAAGTTATATAAACGAGTCAAAATGCCAGAAAACATTCAGTCTTCAATGAGTTCACAAGAGATTAACATCTCAGAACATACTGTTTCTGAAACAACTCGGTCTGCGAGTGTAACGTCAAAAACTTATACATTATTTTATATAATTATGATATATTTTCTCAAAATTTAATTTCAATTTCTTTTGGACTCGCTTTATTTTTCCTAAACAAGTCCAAAGTTCGCGCAACTACCTGGAATTTCCATGCGTCAGCACTCCCAGTATATTCACCTATTTGAAACAATTGCTAAATGCTTGAAATTAAATTATATTTCGAAATTGAAATCGGTATGGGTTATTAACCTTTTCCTGAATTATAATTATTAATTATCTACATATTGGAAGTTTGATGACCCGCGACAACGAGAAGGAGCATAGATACGGGCTCCCCGCGTATTGCAGTACCATCGGAACCTTGCGACGCGCCTCCTGACGTTTTTCGCTAATAACTCAGGAACTATTCAACATAAAATTATGTAAATATGATATTCGGATTCGGAACGACGCCGCAAGCTTTAAAAACCTTGGTGCAAACTTCCCAATCCATAAACAACGAAGTTACCAATTGGGAAGGTTGCGAGTATAAAAACGAAGCTTACGAGGTCTTTCCGAGCTCAGTGAACCATTTCGCAAAGTTCCCAACTTGTAAACAACGGAACTAGCGAACGGGATTTTTTGGGAAGGTTGCGGTCTTGAAATTTCTATTCTGTTTAATTTTCTGAATCCAATGAACCTTACCGCAATGTTCCCGAATGATAAACACCGATGTTAATCCGGATAACCTGAAAAGCGTCGCGGATCATCGGATATCCATGCCTATACTCCTTAGAATGTAGTAGGATGAATAGAAACGCATGAACTCGCATGTGTATACCTAAATATTACTATTATCATCATTATTGTTTAAGATATACGAATGGTTATATTATTATAAAATAGTCACAAATTTTGAAGTTTATCAAATCAAAATTTGGAAATTGTAATTACCGATGCCGAAATTAAAATAATATTTCCGCGCTGACTAGTGGGGGTCATCACTCAACGAGTTCAGTGGAAGCTCCCCTCGCATACTTCGGCAGAGCGCGAGAGAGAAAGAAGATACACTGTACCAGCAAATCTTTCTCTCTTAGATACACTATTCTTGCGTTCTCTCTCAACCGCATAGTGTTCTCTCTTTGATTCACTATAGAGCGTGCGTCCCTTTCTATCTAGTAGCCGTTCTAAGAGAAAAAGGAGATACATTGTACCAACGAACCTTTCTCTCTTAGACTAACGTTTCTTTCAGCTGTATCGCTTCTCTCTTACTCAACAGACCGTTGAATGCATGGCAGTCGTTGGTTCTCGCATACTCGTTTGGACTATATGCTACAGGCACCTATACATACGAGCTCGGGCTATAGGCGCATACATGGTACACTGTATTCTTCAGTACCACACACTCTTATTCTCCCCACCTATAGTTTCTTTCTTTCCCCTTGCTTCTCCGTTCTAACCAAGCCTACAAGCTACGCTATACCGTGCTCTCAGATTTAAAGCATGTGTACTTATTTTGATTCTATGCAACTCATGAAATCCAGATCAATTTTGGCATGAAGCAAAATTACAAATTTCACCCAATACTGGAATTCCAATAAAATTAAAAAGATGTATTTTAAAAATTAAACATTTTTAAAGATACATGTACAGTGAATGTACCAAGGATTTTCCTATAAGGAAAATTCCTATTTTCCAATTAATCATCCTTTCAGGATAATATATCAATTTTATTAATTATTTTATTGGGATTAAGTGTAATTCCAATTCTCGAAATTATTTAGCAACTTCCGTTCAAATGTGAAGTCAGCTAAAAATCAGCGTAGCAACAAAGTTCAATACTCCTAACTTCCATTTCCACACGTTTTCCAAAATTCCGATTCAGCATTAATTTCCCCCTTTTCATCCCTAAGTGTACCTACGAGGCGTCTCTGGCCCATAATTCAATGTTCAGTACGGTCTTGGTGAAAGACGGAATAACATCCATGCCTCCACCAATTAAAAAACCAACGCGCTCCCGTCCGGTACCAAGGACCCGCTTTAATTGTATGCTTATACGATTACTGCGGCCGGACGTAAAATAAAATTCAACTTACTCCGAAGTCCACGGAGGCCGGTTGAAATCAATTCGGGGAGAAGTTTTAAGGGAAGGTCGCTTTCCTTACCTTTGTCGCGAGACCAGCCGGGTACGTGTAGGACCCGCGCCTGCCCTTGCAATTGACGGGTCAACAAATTAGTGTAAGAGGGTGAAGTTGTCTGTCCCTGTCTAGTTAACGCGAAAACGACATACGGCAAATCGCTAATGCGCCACCTGAGTGAGTGTGAGAGGACACATAATTATAATAGTTTTTTTTTTATTAAATGTTTTGCCCGTCGGAAAGTGTTTGTAAGAGGCGAGAAGGTGTTCAACTCTCGACTATCCGACGGTAGAATAAGGAACGCGGAACGGTAAGTACTCAACGTATCGTACCGAACTAAACACAATTTTCGTTAAAAATTAAACTATTTCTTTCCATGTTTTGACAATCTTTTGATAAATAAATTTGTGATTCTTTCCTAATTCTTTTCTATTTATTTCCTTTCCTTCTATTCTATCCATAACAATTTAATAAAGGAAGTCGCGGTATATTTTCTAATTCAATCTAGAAAATATCAGCATTTTAGCGAAAATGAACTCATAAATAAAAACTTAAATCCTAAATTGGATTTAAGGCAGTTTGGACCTCCGAGAACTCTAGAAATTTGGGCCATCTCAAAAGCCTACAGTTTCTTTTAATTCATTATTTTTAAAGTAATTGATTATTATAAACTAATAATTTCTTCGGTTCGTAACAGCGAGTTCGTCAAGAAAAAAGAAAATAGCAAAACCTATAATTAGTGCATTTTTTATTTGCTGTTGTTGTAATAAAAATGGAAGGGGCTTTGAATATTTTAAGTCCAGTAAAATATGATGATTCATTGGCACATTATGAAATCCATTCTCATCAACCTTATGTTTCATCAGCATTTAAAAAGTAGTGATGAGATTAGCATTGCAGTTCAACATCAAGATTTATATGTTCTTCCTTGTAAAAGTACCTTAGATGTACATGGAAGATTATTTAAACCTAACAATACTGCTGTGACTAATACAAAATTAATCAGCAATGGTATTTCCTCTTTGTTTAATGAGATTCGTTATGAACTGAATGGTGTTGAAATTAATAGTTGTAAGAATGTTGGCCTAACAACCACTATGAAAGCTTATATTTCTCAAACACCTAGTCAGGTAATTTATGCTGAGAATGCAGGTTATATTGACTTTCAAGATATCAGTAGAGTGACAAATGATGATGGATATTTTGATGTTAATATACCATTGAGTATGATTCTTGGATTTGCTGAAGACTATCAAAAATAGTTGTAAATGCAATACATGAACTTATTTTGACAAGATCTCGAACAGTTATTTATATGTATAAAAAAACTTTTTTTATAATAATAATAAAAAATTACAAATTTAAATATCAGTTTTAATTGTTTACCTATTTAATATAATAAAAAGTCATACATTTATTTTGGTATCAAAAAAAAAAAATATTTTCACTGTATAAAAATATCTATAAAATTGAAAAATTAGAATCTTATTTTAATAATACTATATATATAATAATAATACTTGCAATCATAATAGTTATAATAACACTAATTATAATAATTATACTAGTAATAATAACCCTAGCGGATTATTCTGTTTGAGAGAGTTTCGAATTCGAACCTCTTTCGAACTTGCTTCCTACCTGGTTCAGTTTATCGCAAATAAATCATATTTAATGTTTATTTACGCGAAAAAAATAATTTTTATTATTGAGTTAATAATTCAATTACCATATGAAACAATAATTAAGCTAAAGTAATCAGTAATTAATTAATTTAAGTTTTTAAACTATTAAATATTAATCTGTCAAATATGTTGTAAAAAATCAAATGACTTTATCTGCCGTCAGGAGCCAATTTGACTTCCGTTTGAAAAACTAGATGGCGGGGCAGAAAATTTTTTTGAAGAATTTTCTTCTTAGATTCTGTTTGCAGATAACAGAACATGACAACATCACTAAATTCAATATAATATGATATATGTTTGTATAGTATGATAGTATGTATTTAACAATATTATTTATTAAAATTACTATTGATGTTCATAAAATTATATTCACAATAATAATGATAATATAATATCTGTAATGATTTATGTTTAAAAATCGTTTACATATTTGTTAATAGTATAATAATTTACATCAAAATATAGTAGTTTTTCAAATATGTAAAATATTAGGGAAGGATGGGGCAAGGATAGTTAGGTAAGACCTTTTCAAATCTAGCGGCCAAACCTAAATATATATCAGCAATCGAATAGTATCTTCAGAAAACCTGGTTATTTGGCTATAATTTTGCTATCCATTATTTTGCTGTAGAGTGCAATCCCTACGAGATACGAATGAAAAAGTAAAAAAAAATTTCAACTATCCTTGCCCAGTACCGGGGCAAGGATAGTTAAAAGAATCCAAATGCTAAAATTGTCATAGAAAATCAGTAAATTTTCGGTTTCTTTATTTCATTGAATTTAGACTATTCAATATTGATATATCAAGTATTAACAACATGTTTTGAACATTTTCTAAATATCAATTATTGCATTAAAATTCGTCTGAACTAAAATCTGAGGTTTAACCAATTTTCTTCAGATGATCACCAATTTCTTGGTCAATAAGCTTCTTTTTTCGTATATAATTACATACCATTATGTATATCAACATATAAAGAACAATTAAACATTTTTTTATAATTTGCAGTCGCATTAGCAGGATTTTATCGAGCCGTAATAGCCCTAACTATCCTTGCCCCATGAGCCCATATTTCAGTTTTTTCTAAATTTTAAGGAACGACGTTAATTAATTTGAAAATAAATACGATATTCGTGTTCAGCAGAAAATTTTACTCCGGAAAACACTTACGAAAATAAATATTCGGAAGCACTAATATAGAAAACAGTATGATAAACACTACGTTGCCATTTTAGCAAAACAGACTTTTTACAAAAATAAACTCCTAACTTCGCAAATTGTGTCAGATTGACTTCCAATTTTTACTATCATCTATTGGTGTTAAGACGCAAATATACCATAAATGACGTGAATTTTGAGCAAGCCGTCTAAACATAACAGCAACTAACTATCCTTACCCCTTAACTATCCTTGCCCCATCCTCCCCTACAAATTTAAAGCGATATTCAAATATTTTTCCATTAACATGGTTTAATATATTTTCTAATTAGAAAACGCGATATATATAAAAGAAAATTGAATCGTTTTTAATTATTTTTACAAGGATTATTTGTTATTTCCCAAGTGGGGAATTCAACACGGCTTAAAAGTGGAATAGCATTGGCAAAACTGGCACAACTTGTCAGACTGGCGTTTTCTATATTCTAGCTAAGAGTGCTCAGTGAGCACGAAATGTTCTCGACTTATTTATAAAAGTATACAGTTTAGTTTCATTGATTCTGATTGGTTATAACATTGGAATAAAACATTGCACGTGAAACAGGTTACAAATTTTTATGTTTTTGACCAAAACAAGTGTGCTTGTTCTGTCGTTTCTTAGGAACTTGTTTTATTTAAAACTTTGTACTCAGCAAATTTTACGGAAACTCGTGCCAATAGAGCATTTAAGGCGCCCACGTGAAAAAGTTCCTGGAATTTTTGCAGAGTGACTCTGGGAGTAGTTCCCAGAACATTCTGAGAACATTCCCGGAATTTTTTTGGTTTTTTCCCAGAATTCATGGAATTTTCGTTTCAATCAAATAATTGATACTCCGGGATGACTCCAACGTACATCCAGATATCCAGGAGTCAATCGGACAACTTCTTCAGGGAAGTTCAGCTGTAATCAAACCATCAATACTCCAGGATGACTCCAACGTTCATCATGATGACTAGGAATCAATTGGAACACTTCTCCAGAGAATTTTAGCTGTTATGAAACAATCGATACTCTAGGATGACTCCAACGTTCATCATGATGAATAGGAGTCAATTGGACAACTTCTCCAGGGAATTTTAGCTGTAAACAAACAATCGATACACCAGGATGACACCATAGTACATCATAATGACTAGGAGTCAATTGGACAACTTCTCCAGGGAATTTTAGCTGTAATCAAACAGTCGATACTCCAGGATGACTCCAACGAACATCATGATGACTAGGAGTCAATTGAAAAACTTCTCCAGGGAATTTTAGCTGTAATCAAACAATCGATACTCCAGGATGACTCCAACGAACATCATGATGACTAGGAGTCAATTGGACAACTTCTCTGGGGAATTTTAGCTGTAATCAAACAATCGATACTCCAGGATGACTCCAACGTTCATCATGATGATTAGGAGTCAATTGGACAACTTCTCCAGGGAATTTTAGCTGTAAACAAACAATCGATACACCAGGATAACACCATAGTACATCATAATGACTAAGAGTCAATTGGACAACTTCTCCAGGGAATTTTAGCTGTAATCAAACAGTCGATACTCCAGAATGACTCCAACGAACATCATGATGACTAGGAGTCAATTTAACAACTTCTCCAGGGAATTTTAGCTGTAATCAAACAATCGATACTCCAGGATGACTCCAACGTTCATCATGATGACTAGGAGTCAATTGGACAACTTCTCCAGGGAATTTTAGCTGTAATCAAACAGTCGATACTCCAGGATGACTCCAACGAACATCATGATGACTAGGAGTCAATTAAACAACTTCTCCAGGGAATTTTAGCTGTAATCAAACAATCGATACTCCAGGATGACTCCAACGTTCATCATGATGATTAGGAGTCAATTAAACAACTTCTCCAGGGAATTTTAGCTGTAATCAAACAGTCGATACTCCAGGATAACTCCAACGAACATCATGATGACTAGGAGTCAATTAAACAACTTCTCCAGGGAAGTAAAGCTGTAATCAAACAATCAATAATCCAGGATGACTCCAACGAACATCATAATGACTAGGAGTTAATTGGACAACTTCTCCAGGGAATTTTAGCTGTAATCAAACAGTCGATACTCCAGCATGACTGCAACGAACATCATAATGACTAGGAGTCAATTAAACAACTTCTCCAGGAAAGTTTAGCTGTAATCAAACCATCAATACTCCAGGATGACTCCAACGTTCATCATGATGACTAGGAATCAATTGGAACACTTCTCCAGAGAATTTTAGCAGTTATGAAACAATCGATACTCTAGGATGACTCCAACGTTCATCATGATGACTAGGAGTCAATTGGACAACTTCTCCAGGGAATTTTAGCTGTAAACAAACAATCGATACACCAGGATGACACCATACTACATCATAATGACTAGGAGTCAATTGGACAACTTCTCCAGGGAATTTTAGTTGTAATCAAACAGTCGATACTCCAGGATGACTCCAACGAACATCATGATGACTAGGAGTCAATTGGACAACTTCTCCAGGGAATTTTAGCTGTAAACAAACAATCGATACACCAGGATGACACCATAGTACATCATAATGACTAGGAGTCAATTGGACAACTTCTCCAGGGAATTTTAGCTGTAAACAAACAATCGATACACCAGGATAACACCATAGTACATCATAATGACTAAGAGTCAATTGGACAACATCTCCAGGGAATTTTAGCTGTAAACAAACAATCGATACACCAGGATAACACCATAGTACATCATAATGACTAAGAGTCAATTGGACAACTTCTCCAGGGAATTTTAGCTGTATTCAAACAGTCGATACTCCAGAATGACTCCAACGAACATCATGATGACTAGGAGTCAATTTAACAACTTCTCCAGGGAATTTTAGCTGTAATCAAACAATCGATACTCCAGGATGACTCCAACGAACATCCTGATGACTAGGAGTCAATTGGACAACTTCTCCAGGGAATTTTAGCTGTAATCAAACAGTCGATACTCCAGGATGACTCCAACGAACATCATGATGACTAGGAGTCAATTAAACAACTTCTCCAGGGAATTTTAGCTGTAATCTAACAATCGATACTCCAGGATGACTCCAACGTTCATCATGATGACTAGGAGTCAATTGGACAACTTCTCCAGGGAATTTTAGCTGTAATCAAACAGTCGATACTCCAGGATAACTCCAACGAACATCATGATGACTAGGAGTCAATTAAACAACTTCTCCAGGGAAGTAAAGCTGTAATCAAACAATCAATACTCCAGGATGACTCCAACGAACATCATAATGACTAGGAGTTAATTGGACAACTTCTCCAGGGAATTTTAGCTGTAATCAAACAGTCGATACTCCAGCATGACTGCAACGAACATCATAATGACTAGGAGTCAATTAAACAACTTCTCCAGGGAAGTTTAGCTGTAATCAAACCATCAATACTCCAGGATGACTCCAACGTTCATCATGATGACTAGGAATCAATTGGAACACTTCTCCAGAGAATTTTAGCAGTTATGAAACAATCGATACTCTAGGAAGACTCCAACGTTCATCATGATGACTAGGAGTCAATTAAACAACTTCTCCAGGGAATTTTAGCTGTAATCAAACAATCGATACTCCAGGATGACTCCAACGAACATCATGATGACTAGGAGTCAATTGGACAACATCTCCAGGGAATTTATGCTGTAATCAAACAGTCGATACTCCAGGATGACTCCAACGAACATCATAATGACTAGGAGTTAATTGGACAACTTCTCCAGGGAATTTTAGCTGTAATCAAACAGTCAATACTCCAGCATGACTGCAACGAACATCATAATGACTAGGAGTCAATTAAACAACTTCTCCAGGGAAGTTTAGCTGTAATCAAACCATCAATACTCCAGGATGACTCCAACGTTCATCATGATGACTAGGAGTCAATTGGACAACTTCTCCAGGGAATTTTAGCTGTAATCAAACAGTCGATACTCCAGGATGACTCCAACGAACATCATGATGACTAGGAGTCAATTAAACAACTTCTCCAGGGAATTTTAGCTGTAATCAAACAATCGATACTCCAGGATGACTCCAACGAACATCATGATGACTAGGAGTCAATTGGACAACATCTCCAGGGAATTTATGCTGTAATCAAACAGTCGATACTCCAGGATGACACCATAGTACATCATAATGACTAGGAGTCAATTGGACAACTTCTCCAGGGAATTTTAGCTGTAATCAAACAGTCGATACTCCAGGATGACTCCAACGAACATCATGATGACTAGGAGTCAATTAAACAACTTCTCCAGGGAATTTTAGCTGTAATCAAACAATCGATACTCCAGGATGACTCCAACGAACATCATGATGACTAGGAGTCAATTGGACAACATCTCCAGGGAATTTATGCTGTAATCAAACAGTCGATACTCCAGGATGACACCAACGAACATCATGATGACTAGGAGTCAATTAAACAACTTCTCCAGGGAAGTTTAGCTGTAATCAAACAATCGATACTCCAGGATGACTCCAACGAACATCTTGATGACTAGGAGTCAATTGGACAACTTCTCTGGGGAATTTTAGCTGTAATCAAACAATCGATACTCCAGGATGACTCCAACGTTCATCATGATGATTAGGAGTCAATTGGACAACTTCTCCAGGGAATTTTAGCTGTAAACAAACAATCGATACACCAGGATAACACCATAGTACATCATAATGACTAAGAGTCAATTGGACAACTTCTCCAGGGAATTTTAGCTGTAATCAAACAGTTGATACTCCAGAATGACTCCAACGAACATCATGATGACTAGGAGTCAATTTAACAACTTCTCCAGGGAATTTTAGCTGTAATCAAACAATCGATACTCCAGGATGACTCCAACGAAAATCCTGATGACTAGGAGTCAATTGGACAACTTCTCCAGGGAATTTTAGCTGTAATCAAACAGTCGATACTCCAGGATGACTCCAACGAACATCATGATGACTAGGAGTCAATTGGACAACTTCTCCAGGGAATTTTAGCTGTAATCAAACAGTCGATACTCCAGGATGACTCCAACGAACATCATGATGATTAGGAGTCAATTTAACAACTTCTCGAGGGAAGTTTAGCTGTAATCAAACAATCGATACTCCAGGATGACTCCAACGTTCATCATGATGACTAGGAATCAATTGGAACACTTCTCCAGAGAATTTTAGCTGTAAACAAACAATCGATACACCAGGATGACACCATAGTACATCATAATGGCTAGGAGTCAATTGGACAACTTCTCCAGGGAATTTTAGCTGTAATCAAACAGTCGATACTCCAGGTTGACTCCAACGAACATCATGATGACTAGGAGTCAATTAAACAACTTCTCCAGGGAATTTTAGCTGTAATCAAACAATCGATACTCCAGGATGACTCCAACGAACATCATGATGACTAGGAGTCAATTGGACAACTTCTCTGGGGAATTTTAGCTATAATCAAACAATCGATACTCCAGGATGACTCCAACGTTCATCATGATGATTAGGAGTCAATTGGACAACTTCTCCAGGGAATTTTAGCTGTAAACAAACAATCGATACACCAGGATGACACCATAGTACATCATAATGACTAGGAGTCAATTGGACAACTTCTCCAGGGAATTTTAGCTGTAATCAAACAGTCAATACTCCAGGATGACTCCAACGAACATCATGATGACTAGGAATCAATTGGAACACTTCTCCAGAGAATTTTAGAAGTAATCAAACAGTCGATACTCCAGGATGACTCCAACGTTCATCATGATGATTAGGAGTCAATTAAACAACTTCTCCAGGGAATTTTAGCTGTAATCAAACAGTCGATACTCCAGGATAACTCCAACGAACATCATGATGACTAGGAGTCAATTAAACAACTTCTCCAGGGAAGTAAAGCTGTAATCAAACAATCAATAATCCAGGATGACTCCAACGAACATCATAATGACTAGGAGTTAATTGGACAACTTCTCCAGGGAATTTTAGCTGTAATCAAACAGTCGATACTCCAGCATGACTGCAACGAACATCATAATGACTAGGAGTCAATTAAACAACTTCTCCAGGAAAGTTTAGCTGTAATCAAACCATCAATACTCCAGGATGACTCCAACGTTCATCATGATGACTAGGAATCAATTGGAACACTTCTCCAGAGAATTTTAGCAGTTATGAAACAATTGATACTCTAGGATGACTCCAACGTTCATCATGATGACTAGGAGTCAATTGGACAACTTCTCCAGGGAATTTTAGCTGTAAACAAACAATCGATACACCAGGATGACACCATACTACATCATAATGACTAGGAGTCAATTGGACAACTTCTCCAGGGAATTTTAGTTGTAATCAAACAGTCGATACTCCAGGATGACTCCAACGAACATCATGATGACTAGGAGTCAATTGGACAACTTCTCCAGGGAATTTTAGCTGTAAACAAACAATCGATACACCAGGATGACACCATAGTACATCATAATGACTAGGAGTCAATTGGACAACTTCTCCAGGGAATTTTAGCTGTAAACAAACAATCGATACACCAGGATAACACCATAGTACATCATAATGACTAAGAGTCAATTGGACAACATCTCCAGGGAATTTTAGCTGTAAACAAACAATCGATACACCAGGATAACACCATAGTACATCATAATGACTAAGAGTCAATTGGACAACTTCTCCAGGGAATTTTAGCTGTAATCAAACAGTCGATACTCCAGAATGACTCCAACGAACATCATGATGACTAGGAGTCAATTTAACAACTTCTCCAGGGAATTTTAGCTGTAATCAAACAATCGATACTCCAGGATGACTCCAACGAACATCCTGATCACTAGGAGTCAATTGGACAACTTCTCCAGGGAATTTTAGCTGTAATCAAACAGTCGATACTCCAGGATGACTCCAACGAACATCATGATGACTAGGAGTCAATTAAACAACTTCTCCAGGGAATTTTAGCTGTAATCTAACAATCGATACTCCAGGATGACTCCAACGTTCATCATGATGACTAGGAGTCAATTGGACAACTTCTCCAGGGAATTTTAGCTGTAATCAAACAGTCGATACTCCAGGATAACTCCAACGAACATCATGATGACTAGGAGTCAATTAAACAACTTCTCCAGGGAAGTAAAGCTGTAATCAAACAATCAATACTCCAGGATGACTCCAACGAACATCATAATGACTAGGAGTTAATTGGACAACTTCTCCAGGGAATTTTAGCTGTAATCAAACAGTCGATACTCCAGCATGACTGCAACGAACATCATAATGACTAGGAGTCAATTAAACAACTTCTCCAGGGAAGTTTAGCTGTAATCAAACCATCAATACTCCAGGATGACTCCAACGTTCATCATGATGACTAGGAATCAATTGGAACACTTCTCCAGAGAATTTTAGCAGTTATGAAACAATCGATACTCTAGGAAGACTCCAACGTTCATCATGATGACTAGGAGTCAATTAAACAACTTCTCCAGGGAATTTTAGCTGTAATCAAACAATCGATACTCCAGGATGACTCCAACGAACATCATGATGACTAGGAGTCAATTGGACAACATCTCCAGGGAATTTATGCTGTAATCAAACAGTCGATACTCCAGGATGACTCCAACGAACATCATAATGACTACGAGTTAATTGGACAACTTCTCCAGGGAATTTTAGCTGTAATCAAACAGTCGATACTCCAGCATGACTGCAACGAACATCATAATGACTAGGAGTCAATTAAACAACTTCTCCAGGGAAGTTTAGCTGTAATCAAACCATCAATACTCCAGGATGACTCCAACGTTCATCATGATGACTAGGAGTCAATTGGACAACTTCTCCAGGGAATTTTAGCTGTAATCAAACAGTCGATACTCCAGAATGACTCCAACGAACATCATGATGACTAGGAGTCAATTTAACAACTTCTCCAGGGAATTTTAGCTGTAATCAAACAATCGATACTCCAGGATGACTCCAACGAACATCCTGATCACTAGGAGTCAATTGGACAACTTCTCCAGGGAATTTTAGCTGTAAACAAACAATCGATACACCAGGATAACACCATAGTACATCATAATGACTAAGAGTCAATTGGACAACTTCTCCAGGGAATTTTAGCTGTAATCAAACAGTTGATACTCCAGAATGACTCCAACGAACATCATGATGACTAGGAGTCAATTTAACAACTTCTCCAGGGAATTTTAGCTGTAATCAAACAATCGATACTCCAGGATGACTCCAACGAAAATCCTGATGACTAGGAGTCAATTGGACAACTTCTCCAGGGAATTTTAGCTGTAATCAAACAGTCGATACTCCAGGATGACTCCAACGAACATCATGATGACTAGGAGTCAATTGGACAACTTCTCCAGGGAATTTTAGCTGTAATCAAACAGTCGATACTCCAGGATGACTCCAACGAACATCATGATGATTAGGAGTCAATTTAACAACTTCTCGAGGGAAGTTTAGCTGTAATCAAACAATTGATACTCCAGGATGACTCCAACGTTCATCATGATGACTAGGAATCAATTGGAACACTTCTCCAGAGAATTTTAGCTGTAAACAAACAATCGATACACCAGGATGACACCATAGTACATCATAATGGCTAGGAGTCAATTGGACAACTTCTCCAGGGAATTTTAGCTGTAATCAAACAGTCGATACTCCAGGTTGACTCCAACGAACATCATGATGACTAGGAGTCAATTAAACAACTTCTCCAGGGAATTTTAGCTGTAATCAAACAATCGATACTCCAGGATGACTCCAACGAACATCATGATGACTAGGAGTCAATTGGACAACTTCTCTGGGGAATTTTAGCTATAATCAAACAATCGATACTCCAGGATGACTCCAACGTTCATCATGATGATTAGGAGTCAATTGGACAACTTCTCCAGGGAATTTTAGCTGTAAACAAACAATCGATACACCAGGATGACACCATAGTACATCATAATGACTAGGAGTCAATTGGACAACTTCTCCAGGGAATTTTAGCTGTAATCAAACAGTCAATACTCCAGGATGACTCCAACGAACATCATGATGACTAGGAATCAATTGGAACACTTCTCCAGAGAATTTTAGAAGTAATCAAACAGTCGATACTCCAGGATGACTCCAACGAACATCATGATGACTAGGAGTCAATTAAACAACTTCTCCAGGGAATTTTAGCTGTAATCAAACAATCGATACTCCAGGATGACTCCAACGAACATCATGATGACTAGGAGTCAATTGGACAACTTCTCCAGGGAATTTTAGCTGTAATCAAACAGTCGATACTCCAGGATGACTCCAACGAACATCATGATGACTAGGAGTCAATTGGACAACTTCTCCAGGGAATTTTAGCTGTAATCAAACAGTCGATACTCCAGGATGACTCCAACGAACATCATGATGACTAGGAGTCAATTTAACAACTTCTCCAGGGAATTTTAGCTGTAATCAAACAATCCATACTCCAGGATGACTCCAACGAACATCATGATGACTAGGAGTCAATTAGACAACTTCTCCAGGGAATTTTAGCTGTAATCAAACAGTCGATACTCCAGGATGACTCCAACGAACATCATAATGATTAGGAGTCAATTTAACAACTTCTCCAGGGAAGTTTAGCTGTAATCAAACAATCGATACTCCAGGATGACTCCAACGTTCATCATGATGACTAGGAATCAATTGGAACACTTCTCCAGAGAATTTTAGCTGTTATGAAACAATTGATACTCTAGGATGACTCCAACGTTTATCATGATGACTAGGAGTCAATTAAACAACTCCTCCAGGGAATTTTAGCTGTAATCAAACAATCGATACTCCAGGATGACTCCAACGAACATCATGATGACTAGGAGTCTATTGGACAACTTCTCTGGGGAATTTTAGCTGTAATCAAACAGTCGATACTCCAGGATGACTCCAACGAACATCATGATGACTAGGAGTCAATTTAACAACTTCTCCAGGGAAGTTTAGCTGTAATCAAACAATCGATACTCCAGGATGACTCCATCGTTCATCATGATGACTAGGAATCAATTGGAACACTTCTCCAGAGAATTTTAGCTGTTATGAAACAATCGATACTCTAGGATGACTCCAACGTTCATCATGATAAATAGGAGTCAATTGGACAACTTCTCCAGGGAATTTTAGCTGTAAACAAACAATCGATACACCAGGATGACACCATAGTACATCATAATGACTAGGAGTCAATTGGACAACTTCTCCAGGGAATTTTAGCTGTAATCAAACAGTCGATACTCCAGGATGACTCCAACGAACATCATGATGACTAGGAGTCAATTGAAAAACTTCTCCAGGGAATTTTAGCTGTAATCAAACAATCGATACTCCAGGATGACTCCAACGAACATCATGATGACTAGGAGTCAATTGGACAACTTCTCCAGGGAATTTTAGCTGTAATCAAACAGTCGATACTCCAGGATGACTCCAACGAACATCATGATGACTAGGAGTCAATTTAACAACTTCTCCAGGGAATTTTAGCTGTAATCAAACAATCGATACTCCAGGATGACTCCAACGAACATCATGATGACTAGGAGTCAATTGGACAACTTCTCCAGGGAATTTTAGCTGTAATCAAACAGTCGATACTCCAGGATGACTCCAACGAACATCATGATGACTAGGAGTCAATTGGACAACTTCTCCAGGGAATTTTAGCTGTAATCAA
Organism: Leptopilina boulardi; assembly: GCF_019393585.1. NCBI lineage: Eukaryota > Metazoa > Arthropoda > Insecta > Hymenoptera > Figitidae > Leptopilina > Leptopilina boulardi. Next base: position 442,116 of record NW_026137789.1, on the reverse strand, counting down.
ACAGTCGATACTCCAGGATGACTCCAACGAACATCATGATGACTAGGAGTCAATTTAACAACTTCTCCAGGGAATTTTAGCTGTAATCAAAAAACAATCGATACTCCAGGATGACTCCAACGAACATCATGATGACTAGGAGTCAATTGGACAACTTCTCCAGGGAATTTTAGCTGTAATTAAAAAATCGATACTCCAGGATGACTCCAACGAACATCATGATGACTAGGAGTCAATTGGACAACTTCTCTGGGGAATTTTAGCTGTAATCAAACAGTCGATACTCCAGGATGACTCCAACGAACATCATGATGACTAGGAGTCAATTGGACAACTTCTCCAGGGAATTTTAGCTGTAATCAAACAGTCGATACTCCAGGATGACTCCAACGAACATCATGATGATTAGGAGTCAATTTAACAACTTCTCGAGGGAAGTTTAGCTGTAATCAAACAATCGATACTCCAGGATGACTCCAACGTTCATCATGATGACTAGGAATCAATTGGAACACTTCCCTAGAGAATTTTAGCTGTAAACAAACAATCGATACACCAGGATGACACCATAGTACATCATAATGGCTAGGAGTCAATTGGACAACTTCTCCAGGGAATTTTAGCTGTAATCAAACAGTCGATACTCCAGGTTGACTCCAACGAACATCATGATGACTAGGAGTCAATTAAACAACTTCTCCAGGGAATTTTAGCTGTAATCAAACAATCGATACTCCAGGATGACTCCAACGAACATCATGATGACTAGGAGTCAATTGGACAACTTCTCTGGGGAATTTTAGCTATAATCAAACAATCGATACTCCAGGATGACTCCAACGTTCATCATGATGATTAGGAGTCAATTGGACAACTTCTCCAGGGAATTTTAGCTGTAAACAAACAATCGATACACCAGGATGACACCATAGTACATCATAATGACTAGGAGTCAATTGGACAACTTCTCCAGGGAATTTTAGCTGTAATCAAACAGTCAATACTCCAGGATGACTCCAACGAACATCATGATGACTAGGAGTCAATTGGACAACTTCTTCAGGGAATTTTAGCTGTAATCAAACAGTCGATACTCCAGGATGACTCCAACGAACATCATGATGACTAGGAGTCAATTTAACAACTTCTCCAGGGAATTTTAGCTGTAATCAAACAATCGATACTCCAGGATGACTCCAACGAACATCATGATGACTAGGAGTCAATTTAACAACTTCTCCAGGGAAGTTTAGCTGTAATCAAACAATCGATACTCCAGGATGACTCCAACGTTCATCATGATGACTAGGAATCAATTGGAACACTTCTCCAGAGAATTTTAGAAGTAATCAAACAGTCGATACTCCAGGATGACTCCAACGAACATCATGATGACTAGGAGTCAATTAAACAACTTCTCCAGGGAATTTTAGCTGTAATCAAACAATCGATACTCCAGGATGACTCCAACGAACATCATGATGACTAGGAGTCAATTGGACAACTTCTCCAGGGAATTTTAGCTGTAATCAAACAGTCGATACTCCAGGATGACTCCAACGAACATCATGATGACTAGGAGTCAATTGGACAACTTCTCCAGGGAATTTTAGTTGTAATCAAACAGTCGATACTCCAGGATGACTCCAACGAACATCATGATGACTAGGAGTCAATTTAACAACTTCTCTAGGGAATTTTAGCTGTAATCAAACAATCCATACTCCAGGATGACTCCAACGAACATCATGATGACTAGGAGTCAATTAGACAACTTCTCCAGGGAATTTTAGCTGTAATCAAACAGTCGATACTCCAGGATGACTCCAACGAACATCATAATGATTAGGAGTCAATTTAACAACTTCTCCAGGGAAGTTTAGCTGTAATCAAACAATCGATACTCCAGGATGACTCCAACGTTCATCATGATGACTAGGAGTCAATTAGACAACTTCTCCAGGGAATTTTAGCTGTAATCAAACAGTCGATACTCCAGGATGACTCCAACGTTTATCATGATGACTAGGAGTCAATTAAACAACTCCTCCAGGGAATTTTAGCTGTAATCAAACAATCGATACTCCAGGATGACTCCAACGAACATCATGATGACTAGGAGTCTATTGGACAACTTCTCTGGGGAATTTTAGCTGTAATCAAACAGTCGATACTCCAGGATGACTCCAACGAACATCATGATGACTAGGAGTCAATTAAACAACTTCTCCAGGGAAGTAAAGCTGTAATCAAACAATCGATACCCCAGGATGACTCCAACGAACATCATGATGACTAGGAGTCAATTGGACAACTTCTCCAGGGAATTTTGCTGTATTCAAACAGTCGATACTCCAGGATGACTCCAACGAACATCATGATGACTAGGAGTCAATTGGACAACTTCTCCAGGGAAGTTTAGCTGTAATCAAACAATCGATACTCCAGGATGACTCCAACGTTCATCATGATGACTAGGAATCAATTGGAACACTTCTCCAGAGAATTTTAGCTGTTATGAAACAATCGATACTCTAGGATGACTCCAACGTTCATCATGATAAATAGGAGTCAATTGGACAACTTCTCCAGGGAATTTTAGCTGTAAACAAACAATCGATACACCAGGATGACACCATAGTACATCATAATGACTAGGAGTCAATTGGACAACTTCTCTAGGGAATTTTAGCTGTAATCAAACAGTCGATACTCCAGGATGACTCCAACGAACATCATGATGACTAGGAGTCAATTGAAAAACTTCTCCAGGGAATTTTAGCTGTAATCAAACAATCGATACTCCAGGATGACTCCAACGAACATCATGATGACTAGGAGTCAATTGGACAACTTCTCTGGGGAATTTTAGCTGTAATCAAACAATCGATACTCCATGATGACTCCAACGTTCATCATGATGATTAGGAGTCAATTGGACAACTTTTCTAGGGAATTTTAGCTGTAAACAAACAATCGATACACCAGGATGACACCATAGTACATCATAATGACTAGGAGTCAATTGGACAACTTCTCCAGAGAATTTTAGCTGTAATCAAACAGTCGATACTCCAGGATGACTCCAACGAACATCATGATGACTAGGAGTCAATTGGACAACTTCTCCAGGGAATTTTAGCTGTAATCAAACAGTCGATACTCCAGGATGACTCCAACGAACATCATGATGACTAGGAGTCAATTTAACAACTTCTCCAGGGAATTTTAGCTGTAATCAAACAATCGATACTCCAGGATGACTCCAACGAACATCATGATGACTAGGAGTCAATTGGACAACTTCTCCAGGGAATTTTAGCTGTAATTAAACAATCGATACTCCAGGATGACTCCAACGAACATCATGATGACTAGGAGTCAATTGGACAACTTCTCTGGGAAATTTTAGCTGTAATCAAACAGTCGATACTCCAGGATGACTCCAACGAACATCATGATGACTAGGAGTCAATTGGACAACTTCTCCAGGGAATTTTAGCTGTAATCAAACAGTCGATACTCCAGGATGACTCCAACGAACATCATGATGATTAGGAGTCAATTTAACAACTTCTCCAGGGAAGTTTAGCTGTAATCAAACAATCGATACTCCAGGATGACTCCAACGTTCATCATGATGACTAGGAATCAATTGGAACACTTCTCCAGAGAATTTTAGCTGTTATGAAACAATCGATACTCTAGGATGACTCCAACGTTCATCATGATGACTAGGAGTCAATTGGACAACTTCTCCAGGGAATTTTAGCTGTAAACAAACAATCGATACACCAGGATGACACCATAGTACATCATAATGACTAGGAGTCAATTGGACAACTTCTCCAGGGAATTTTAGCTGTAATCAAACAGTCAATACTCCAGGATGACTCCAACGAACATCATGATGACTAGGAGTCAATTGGACAACTTCTCCAGGGAATTTTAGCTGTAATCAAACAGTCGATACTCCAGGATGACTCCAACGAACATCATGATGACTAGGAGTCAATTGGACAACTACTCCAGGAAATTTTAGCTGTAATCAAACAGTCGATACTCCAGGATGACTCCAACGAACATCATGATGACTAGGAGTCAATTTAACAACTTCTCCAGGGAATTTTAGCTGTAATCAAACAATCGATACTCCAGGATGACTCCAACGAACATCATGATGACTAGGAGTCAATTGGAGAACTTCTCTGGGGAATTTTAGAAGTAACCAAACAGTCGATACTCCAGGATGACTCCAACGAACATCATGATGACTAGGAGTCAATTAAACAACTTCTCCAGGGAATTTTAGCTGTAATCAAACAATCGATACTCCAGGATGACTCCAACGAACATCATGATGACTAGGAGTCAATTGGACAACTTCTCCAGGGAATTTTAGCAGTAATCAAACAGTCGATACTCCAGGATGACTCCAACGAACATCATGATGACTAGGAGTCAATTGGACAACTTCTCCAGGGAATTTTAGCTGTAATCAAACAGTCGATACTCCAGGATGACTCCAACGAACATCATGATGACTAGGAGTCAATTTAACAACTTCTCCAGGGAATTTTAGCTGTAATCAAACAATCCATACTCCAGGATGACTCCAACGAACATCATGATGACTAGGAGTCAATTAGACAACTTCTCCAGGGAATTTTAGCTGTAATCAAACAGTCGATACTCCAGGATGACTCCAACGAACATCATAATGATTAGGAGTCAATTTAACAACTTCTCCAGGGAAGTTTAGCTGTAATCAAACAATCGATACTCCAGGATGACTCCAACGTTCATCATGATGACTAGGAATCAATTGGAACACTTCTCCAGGGAATTTTAGCTGTAATCAAACAGTCGATACTCCAGGATGACTCCAACGAACATCATGATGACTAGGAGTCAATTAGACAACTTCTCCAGGGAATTTTAGCTGTAATCAAACAGTCGATACTCCAGGATGACTCCAACGAACATCATGATGATTAGGAGTCAATTTAACAACTTCTCCAGGGAAGTTTAGCTGTAATCAAACAATCGATACTCCAGGATGACTCCAACGTTCATCATGATGACTAGGAATCAATTGGAACACTTCTCCAGAGAATTTTAGCTGTTATGAAACAATCGATACTCTAGGATGACTCCAACGTTCTTTCTCCAACGATTATTTGATTACAGTTAAAATTCCCTGGAGAAGTTGCCCAATTGACACCTGGGTATCTGGATGTACGTTGGAGTTGTCATAGAAACTCGATTATTTGGTTAAAACGAAAATTCCCTGAAGAAGTTGTCCAATTGACTCCTAGTCATCATGATGTACTATGGTGTCATCCTGGTGTATCGATTGTTTGTTTACAGCTAAAATTCCCTGGAGAAGTTGTCCAATTGACTCCTAGTCATCATGATGAACGTTGGAGTCATCGTAGAGTATCGATTGTTTCATAACAGCTAAAATTCCCTGGAGAAGTGTTCCAATTGATTCCTAGTCATCATGATGAACGTTGGAGTCATCCTGGAGTATTGATGGTTTGATTACAGCTAAACTTCCCTGAAGAAGTTGTCCGATTGACTCCTGGATATCTGGATGTACGTTGGAGTCATCCCGGAGTATCAATTATTTGATTGAAACGAAAATTCCATGAATTCTGGGAAAAAACCAAAATAATTCCGGGAACGTTCTCAGAATGTTCTGGGAACTACTCCCAGAGTCACGTTGCAAAAATTCCGGGAACCTTTTCACGTGGGCGGTTCCAGAATAGGTGCAAATACCAAGTTAAAATCACATAAGCGCATGAAAGATATAGACATACATGTGTATATATATGGGCGATTCCACGTGAGATTTACCTATGACTTTTTAAATTCGTATAAATATATTTTTTCTTATTCTTGGTAGAAAAAAAAAGGTTTACGTATTTTTTTATTTTTTTAATAAGTGCTCAAATTTTTGAGTTATGAATTTTTAAAAATCTGATTTTGTCAAGTTTTTTTGAAATACACCTAATGTCAATGACAAGTCACTCTAAAAGTATTGAATTTAGGAATTATGACCAAGATACAAAAAAGTTTCAGTTTTTTATTGACTTTCAAAAAATGTTAGGGAAAAAAAAATTTTTGAATTTGTTTATAAGAAACAGTAATTTTTTATAAACAAATTAATTTTTTTTTAATTTAGGCGCAATTTTTTTCATTTTTTTTTATTTTTACACACATGAAAATAAGAAGAAAATTTTGCAATAAGTTTTGGAGTGGGCCTGATGATCCTTTTGTTTATATAATATGTTTTAAAAAAAAATTTTACTTTTTTTTTGTTTTTTTTTATTTTTCAAAATAAAATGTATTTTAATCTGCTTTTCTATGAGTTTACTAGTAGATCCTAGTGTTATAATGCTAGTGTAAATGCTCCATCACTTTGCATTTTCCAAAATACACTTACCTGATTGGTTGTCGAGAACCTGATTCATTGTGGACAACCAATCAGATGAGTGTATTTCGGAAAATGCAAAGTGAAGAAAATTTTTTACTGAAGGTGTAATGGAGGTTCCACAATAGGTGCAAAGCCAAGTACGAGTGCAAGAGTCAATCCCATGAGTGAGAAAAATATAGGTAATCTATATATCTGTCTATCTCTCTTGCACTCATGGGGTTGAATTTAGACTTGTACTTGCCCTTTGCACATATCGTAGAACGTCCATACATAAGCCATTTGATTCTTATGGAGCTTCTACAATAGGTCCGAGAGGTAAGTGCAAGTACAAGTCCGAGTGGCTCGGACTTTGTTGCGCCCGCATCGTGTTGACTTTTATTTTTGTAAGATATTTGATAATAAATAGTAATTAATTATTAAATTATGAGTAATTAAATAATAATTTAACAATTAATTAATTAATAATGAGTAATTACCATCAATTATCATAAAAAAATAAAAATTACACGATGCGCACGCAACAAAGTCCGAGCCACTCGCACTTGTACTTGCACTTTACTTTCGGACCTATTGTAGAAGCTCCATTAAGGTGGTTCCAGAATAGGTGCAAAAGCCAAGTACAAGTCCATGTCCAAGTGGCAATCTCATGAGTGCGAAGGGGATGGTTAAATTTTATTATTAGATGTTATTAATTATTTATACGTAATTAATACCTTATATATATATTGTTTAATTATTACATTATACAACTTTGTACTGAGAAAATGACTCATGGGACTCATTGCACTCATGGGATTTGGATTTGCACTTGTACTTGGCTTTTGCACCTATTGTAGAACCTCCATTAGAGCTGCTTGAGCTGTCTGAATGCAGTCATTTTCTCAGTACAAAGTTGTATAATGTAATAATTAAACAATATATATATATAAGGTATTAATTACGTATAAATAATTAATAACATCTAATAATAAAATTTAATTAAAAATAACAATTAACAGACCAAATACATTTAAAATCAGGCAGGTAAAATATAACCAGATATAAAAATAAATTTTTTCTTGAAATGCTAGTTTTCAACGCTTTTTAGATGACAAGTATTTTTTCTTGGTTGAACAATTTTTTTTCAAAGTAACTAATTTAATTCGTAGATGACAAAATTAGACTATATCCCAACCAAATATATTTTTTTTTGCTTTTTGTTTTAAAACAATTTTTTTAAAAATATGTTTATGTAACCAAAATATTAACCGGTAATATTACAATAATATTGTCCGGTAATATTACAGTAATATTACAAAAAATTTCAAAAGATTTTAAAAAACACTTAAAAATATTTGACATATTAATTCTTATCTTTTTGTGTTTTGTATCATAAAAAAATCGGACAAGTGCGAGTTACACTCGCACTGAAATCGAGGGTTCCGTACTCGAAGCGAACTTATTTGGTATAAAAACAAATGTTTAAAAAATATGTGTTGTATGACAACTAATATAAGTGATACAAAAAGGAACAATTTTGTAAAATTCAAGAAAATTGTTCCTCTTCGTATCACTTATATTAGTTGTCATACAACACATATTTTTTAAACATTTGTTTTTATACCAAATAAGTTCGCTTCGAGTACGGAACCCTCGATTTCAGTGCGAGTGTAACTCGCACTTGTCCGATTTTTTTCGTTTTTGCGGAAAAATACATTTTTTTTATTAAATTTATCATTTTTCTTCAAAAATTTGATAAAAATTGATCATCAACTCCAATCGCGCTTACATTTTTCCCTGTATTTTTCACGCAAAAATTGAGTTTTACATTTTATTTTATTTCAACTCGCAATATTTTTATTGTATTTACATTTTAAAAATATATTGAATATTAAATTTTATCTTTCTAAGTCAAAAAGAGATAAAACTTAAGATATTGATATAAGGCTAGTAGCTGCTTGTCAAGGAAAAATCGAAAGTTATCTAAAAAATAAAATTTGTTTATTAATTCCAGAAAAATCAACTCCAATCATCCTCGCTATATTTTTTTTGTAATCTACACGTAAAAATACGTCAAAAAATATAAATTTGAATCACTGTAGAAAAACTTTTTTCGTTTTTTGCGGAAAAATACATTTTTTTCTGAAATTTATCATTTTTCTTCAAAAATTTGATAAAAATTGATCATCAACTCCAATCGCGCTTACATTTTTTCCCTGTATTTTTCACGCAAAAATTGAGTTTTACAGCAAGTATGAACAGTCTGGATTGAATATTGTGTGCGCTAGGGAGAATAAATCATTTTTTTCGAAATTTTTGATTTTTCCTTGACAACGCTATGTAAATTAATCCGAATCAAGTTCGCTATAATTTTCCTGTAATTTTCACGTAAAAATACGTAAGTGTGTCAAATTTGAGCTCTTTATGTCAAAAGATGTGGCAGCTAGGGGGGGGTACATAGTCATTTTTAGGCATTTTTCGTAAAAATTCATGGTTTTTCCTTGACAACGCTATGTTAATCAATTCCAATCAAGTTCGCTATAATTTTCCTGTAATCTACACGCGAAAATACATATGTGTACTAATTGTCAGCCCTCCAGATAAATTTGTGTGGCCGCTAGGGGGGGGGTACACGATTTCAAAAAAACCGATATTAATAGGGTTCCGAACCGAGTACGGAACCCTAAAAACACAAAATTTTTTAGCTAAAATGTGAAATTTTGATTTTTTAACATTCATTAATTCTTTAAATGTGACCGCCCACGACAAAACAAGGCTTAGCTCACAAAAGTAAATTTCACATGGCAAGCGATTAAAGTAGAAGCAGAAACAAGGAACACGCTTGACATGCCCGTCTTTAGAACGTTATAGTGTCAAAAGTAATTGACATAAACAATTTCTGACTTTTGCATGTGAAAGAGCAACTTAAAGTCTATCGATTAGCATCAAAAACTCAAAATTGATTTTTTGAGAGCTAAGCCTCGTTTTGTCGTGGACGGTCACAAATGTCAATCAAATCTATACTTTGTATATACCAATCGATTCGATGCTATTTTGAATGTCACTCGTCTATTTACATGGGCTAGAGAGCACATTAAAACGACACGATTTATCTATTATACAAAACAAGACCATGAAATAATTAAGCGTTCATATAATAAAAGATTTTCCAAAGCTCCTTCTGTTACAAAAATCCAATCAGCACACTCATTCATAGTTACTTCAGACAAGAAGCTAGTAGTATTTAGGTACTCAAATGCAACCACATCACTCGCAGTTATCCAATACTAGAGTGGTAATGAGTAACTGCAAAAAATATTTTGAATACGAAAACCTATAATTTACAAGATTCATACAAATGATTATTTTATTAGGGACGTTCCACGTCAAACGGAACAGAGCTCTAGCCAAAAATTGGCTTGATAAAAAAAATCGTTTAAAGGATGAAAAAACTTGTACACTCTTGTACTTTCGAAAGCAGATGGGCGATTTCAGAAATTCAATATGGCGGCGCCTGTAGATGTGATATAAGTCATCAATGTCACTATTCGACAAATACAAACATGAATAAAATTTCCAAAATTATTTAAATTGAATCAAAAAATACACTTTTAAGCATTTTTGGGGTCGCTGAATACGAATCTGAAGTCAGATTTTAAAAATTCAAAATGGCGGATCCAAAATGGTGGTCGATTTTTAAAAATTTAATATTTTTCCTCAAAACTTACTACTTGGGGGTTTTCGGGGTCGTAGAATACGAATCTGAAGTCAGATTTTAAAAATTCAAAATGGCGGATCCAAAATGGTGGTTAATTTTTGTTAAAACTCAATTTTTTTTCTCAAAACTGGTTACTCGGGGGTTTTTGGGGTCGCTGAATGCGAATATGTTGTAAATAAAATAATAATAATAAAAAACTAAGAGCATATGAAAAATAAAAAAATAATATGTAAAATTAATGAGTAGTAAAGTGTTTGTAAGGACTATTGATATTTAAATCTTTCTTTTACATAGGTAAAATCATAAAGCTCTAAAAATATACACTGTTAATTACAATGCTGTCGTTCATAAAAGGTTTCAAAGACACTTGGCTAAAAAATATACAAGTGCTCCTTTGGTTTAAAAATAAGCGACCTTTAAAACACCCGAATAACATATTTAATCAAAAAAATCTAATTTTATAATTAATTCATCCACACCGAAAACCCCCAAATAACAAGTTTCGAAGAAAAAATTGAATTTTAACGAAAATGGACAGCCATTTTGGATCCGCCATTTTGAAATTTTAAAATCTGACTGCAGATTCATATTCAGCGACCTCAAAAACCCCCGAGTAACCAGTTTTTAAAAAATTGAGTTATAACAAAAATCGACCACCATTTTGGATCCGCCATTTTGAATTTTTAAAATCTGATTGCAGATTCATATTCAGCGACCCCAAAAACCCCCGAGTAACCAGTTTTGAGAAAAAATATTTAGTTTTAACAAAAATCGACCACCATTTTGGATCCGCCATTTTGAATTTTTAAAATCTGACTTCAGATTCGTATTCTACGACCCCGAAAACCCCCAAGTAGTAAGTTTTGAGGAAAAATATTAAATTTTTAAAAATCGACCACCATTTTGGATCCGCCATTTTGAATTTTTAAAATCTGACTTCAGATTCGTATTCAGCGACCCCAAAAATGCTTAAAAGTGTATTTTTTGATGCAATTTAATTAATTTTGGAAATTTTATTCATGTTTGTATTTGTCGAATCGTGACATTGATGACTTATATCACATCTACAGGCGCCGCCATATTGAATTTCTGAAATCGCCCATCTGCTTTCGAAAGTACAAGAGTGTACAAGTTTTTTCAGCCCTTAAACGATTTTTCTTATCAAGACAATTTTTGGCTAGAGCTCTGTTCCGTTTGACGTGGAACGTCCCATTAATATTTTTTCTTTAATCTCTCGTGACAAATTCGTGATCGGCAACTTAAAAAGCTCAGAGTAACAAGTTTAAAACATTTCTAATAGTCTTTTTTAATCCGCCATTTTAAATTTCTTATTTCTGACATCAGATTCGTAATCAGCAACCCTGAAAACCCCCGAGTAACAAGTTTCAAACGAATTGGAATATATTTTTAAATTTCGTCTGATATCAGATTCGTAATCAGCGACCCCGAGAACCCCCGAGTAACAAGTTTCAAACGAATTGGACGATTATTTTCAAATTCGGACGCCATATTGGATCCGCCATTTTGAATTTTTTAATTGTGACATCAGATTCGTAATCAGCAACCCCGAAAACATTAAAAATTAAAAATCATGTGAATAAAAGAGATAAACATATATCACTCTTTCTTTCACTTATATAATTTAAGGTGCCGTCCCATATCGGCAGAGTTGCGTATGTAATATACCTCAGGTAAATAACATAAGAGTTTTTTACGTATATTACATATAGTAAACAGCGCTAATTCGAGCAAGTGGCCGCTGAATGAACTATGATATAATACATTATTTTACTATTTATTGCTTAATTTTTATTATTTTTACGTTTAGTGAAGAACAGCCCTATGCTTTTCACCCTCCATTATCAAGTCTTTAATATTTTAACTCGAAATCATTATTTATTTGAGAGAAAGTTGGAATACACAAAAAACGTCCTTTGCCCACATGGCGTTAAGATGCTTTTATACCTCCAGTATTTTAGTCAAGCAATCGGCTGGATTGGATTTTCACGGTTGAATCACTAAATTTGATTGGCTCTGACAAATATTCCAGTTTCACCGTGAAAATTAAATTTTGTTAGAGCCAATCAAATTCAGCGATTCTCCGTAAAAATTCAATGCAGCCGGTTGCTTGACCAAAATACTGGAGATATAAAAGCACCTTTACATAGTTTACGCCTACATGAGATGGGCCCTTTAGACCTATAAGAGTCAGAGAAATAAGATTACTCTTTATTTCTCTCACTCTTATACGTTACCATGACGACCCTACTAAGATAGCTGAGCTGTGGCCGTACCTATAGAGATGGGCTGTTTCCGAATTGGGATTTTTAGCGCACTATTGGTAAAGTATATACTAGCAGCAGTACCAGCAAGTACAACTGCTCTATCAAATCGAAGAACGCTAACGACTTACACTGTCAAAAAGACAGCTTCTCATCCGTAACGGTAGCGCACCCCTATACCAAAAAGGAATCTCAGTCATACTTTGAGTAAAGGAACGCAGCGCTCTCAACGCTGTGACGTCTGTTTTATTCAGTTATTAATTAAACAATATTAATTGTTAACAAAATATTAAAGTGCTGTAAACCTGTGAAAAGTGCGATATAACGAAACGTTTTAACGATCGTGTGCTTTACAGTGAATGAGTGAGTGATCGCTACAGAACATTTTTTGTCTGGAGTGACGCGAATTGGTGATTACCTAACCTTACATTCTGTATATCAGAAAATTCCCTCAAAAAGTAAGTTAAATTTATTTTTTTCATATCTGTTTATATCATTTAGTAATTTTCAAAATTAAAAGCATGTACAGTGGTTAAGTATAAAAGCGATCAAGAAGTTGGGTGCAACAAAGCATTGAACAAGAAATTTCTTGCAAACCCTATAATACACCTGCAAAGCGTAGCAAATTTCTTTTTAATATCAAAATATTGTAATACATTTAAATTACATTTAAATAATATTACTAACTGTAAAATTTAAAAGTTTGTTTTTATTACATTATAGAATATTTTAATGCATTTAATAATTTTAAAAAATATATTTTTATAATAATTATCTCTTACTTAATAATTAATTATTTTGAAGGTTGTAATTGTCATATATATTTTAATCTCTCAGTTACTGTTAAAATTAATTTTTTTATAATTATTTACATTAAAAAAATAAATTAACAATGTAGTTTTGGTATTTATATTATTATTATTTATATAATTTAATATTATTTCTATTCTTATTTTATCAAAAATAAAGTAAATTATGAATAGAACTTTTTTAATAATGATCCCCCTACTTGTAGTTTTTCATGCTGAATCTACAGTCAACAGAAACGTATCACGAAAAGCCTTGCCGTTCTGGCTCGTTAAATAGTATTGTAGATTCTTCATGTAAAGACCATACTAAACGCGTGCAACTTAAGGAAGCTCAAGTATCAGAAGGTGTGTGAGATGACAGTTTATTTTTTTTAATAGTTTATTTGGTAACAATGTTTTTTTATATTTTTAATTTACAAAACCGATAACAAGAAAAATATTTTACAACTAGATCTTCATTTGAAACTATCAATATAACCAGATAATATCGCTTTTAATATCGATCCATGACTGAAAAATTTCGATTTAAAAAATTATTGAAATCTAAATCAACCGAATATTGACTCCTCGAAGCTCGAATAATATTCCTGCTGATGGTAAGTATTTTTATGTAGTTCAAATTTTACGGCAATGTAAAACCTTGAGAATTACATAAAACGGATGTCAACCGATTTACAAAACACTTGGTTGGAGGTGGTTTTATAACCTCTAAAGAATGATAAAAACAATATCTATATATATGCGTGTTTTTTTTCTTTTTAAAAGTAAAGAAACACATATTTGTTTAAACATGTATAATATTCTGTACAATTTAAAAAAATTTTTTTTATTTTTTTAAATTTTGTCAAAAGAGCGTTGTGGAATTTTTTGTGGAACATTTTTTTTGTAAGATTTTTTTCAGAAATAATTTTCGTTTCTTCTAATACTAAGAAGATTTAATTTATAACAGGCCTCTGATTTTATGTCTTTTTCCTACTTTTTTCGTCTTATTTTAATAAAATACATCTTTTTCGACTTTTTTAAACAAGTTACGTTTTTTAGTACACAATGCAGATCTTCTTTATTTTAATTGTTTAACATATTATTAATCAAAATTCTTTACTAAATTAATTATTTTTTCTATAATTCAAATGAATTCGATATACACTTTTGAAGACGGTGTACAAATTTTTCCTTCAGATGTGACAATATCAGCAAAATTTTTAGAACAAAGTAATTGCTTTAATTCAGCAATTTTTTTCTTTTGTTCGATTCATTGTTAATTATTTTCTGTAAAAAAGATGTATTTTTCAATTACTATAATTCTTTTGTGCCTTAAAGTTGATCCGAGGTCTGTTATAGTTTTAGTTTCCAATATTTAATGTTTAAAAAAAATTATAAATTTTTGTTATAAGTATATTTACATTTATTTATTTATTTACTTTAATTTTTGTGAAATTTTTTTAATTTAAAAAAACCTTGTTGTTAAACGACGTTACTATGATAATATGTGCATTAACAATAATTTTTTGGTAAATTTTTAAAAATTGTTTTTTAGAACATGTAGTTAAAATTTTTTTTCAGCTTAATTTGAAAATTTTTTTTTATAGTGGCTATAATTAATTATATTATATAGTTTACCCAATTATTAAACAAATTAATTTGCTAATATATATATGCACATATATATATATATATATATGGGACGTTTCACGTCAACCGGCCCAAAGCTATGTCCAAAATTCTATGCAATAAAAATAAACATGTAATAGATGAAAATACTCGTAAACTCATCCCCTTTCAATTGCAAAGTGGCAGAATTAAAAATTCAAAATGGCGTCCTTACTATGTCAAGTGGAAGCGGCTAACTTCAGAAATAAGTAATTATGTTTATTAATTTCTTTTAAAAAATTATGCAAAAATTTTAGGTCACCACATATTTTAATGTTTTTGGGGTCGCTGATTACGAATCTGAAGTCAGTTTTTCAAAATTCAAAATGGCGGATCCAATATGGCGGATTATTTTTTAAAAATTAATTGAATTTGCTTGAAACTTGCTACTCGGGGATTTTCGAGGTCGCTCATTACAAATCTGAAGTCAGTTTTTCAAAATTAAAAATGGCGGATCCAATATGGTGGACGAGTTTTTTAAAAAATCATTGAATTTGCTTGAAACTTGTTACTTGGGGGTTTTCGAGGTCGCTGATTACGAATCTGAAGTCAGTTTTTCAAAATTCAGAATGGCGGAATTAATATGGCGGACGAATTTTTAAAAATTGATTGAATTTGCTTGAAACTTTTTACTTGGGAGTTTTGAAAGTCGCTGATTATGAATCTGAAGTCCTAGCGTTCTGAGATGCCTGAGGTCTTCCTCAAACACAACTTTTCTTTAATTTTTCTTTACTCCCTGCTATGATTTAGAAGGATATTAGGTACAATATTTGTAGATAAAATTATTCACCTTGTTGCGAGTCAAAGAAACTGTATAAATCGAAAGGAAGAAAACGAATAATCAAATAATGTGGCTGATTCAGTACATTTCATTATTAACTGATTAACTGAGTTTTAGTAACTTTTTAAATGCGGCTGTAATAATAATTTATTTTCATGAATGTTCATGTAAGTAGTAACAACATTTGAGCATCGTAAAAACATGGACGATATCTAAATTATAAAAGAGCTTATTCAGACTTCGTAAGATATGTTTTAGCGATTGTCATTTTTTTCACGATGTTCAAACGTTTTTATTAAACCCTCAGTGTGTCAACTGTAAAGGATCATGTGATGGCATAGGAGCTATTTTAAAGAGAGAAGCCACTCGTGCTAGCTTGCAATCCTCACCAGACAAAGCCATTTTAAATGCAGAGACTCTTTACCAATGGGCTAAGCAAAATATCAAGACTTCGCAGATTTTCTTTTACAACAAGCAACAACACGAGAGAGTGAAACGAAAACTTGCTAGTAGATTTTCTAGAGCATCTAGTGTTACAAAAATTCAATCTGCTCATTCTTTTATTGCAACATCAGAAAAACAATTAAAAATATTCAAATATTCAAATGCACCTCATCCTATTGCAGTTATCCAATATTAAAATATAATTACATTGGTTTGGATGTATTTTGTAAATTTAATTCAAACGGCCTTTTTTAAGGCCACCAAAAAATTATGGTTTAAAAATTACAACAATCAGCCTTTTTCAAGGCTACCACATTCTTACAGTTCATCATTATAACAATCGTTCTTTTTAAAGGCCACAAAGTAATTATATTGGATGTGCCATTTTTAATTTTGAAAAACTGACTTCAGATTCGTAATCAGCGACCTCGAAAATCCCCGAGTAACAAGTTTCAAACAAATTTAATTAATTTTTAAAAAATAATCCGCCATATTGGATCCGCCATTTTTAATTTTGAAAAACTGACTTCAGATTCGTAATCAGTGACCTCGAAAATCCCCGAGTAACAAGTTTCAAACAAATTTAATTAATTTTTAAAAAATAATCCGCCATATTGGATCCGCCATTTTGAATTTTGAAAAACTGACTTCAGATTCGTAATCAGCGACCTCGAAAACATTAAAATATGTGGTGACCTAAAATTTTTGCATAATTTTCTAAAAGAAATTAATAAATATATTTACTTATTTCTGAAGTTAGCCGCTTCCACTTGACATAGTAAGGACGCCATTTTGAATTTTCAATTCTGCCACTTTGCAATTGAAAGGGGATGAGTTTACGAGTATTTTCATCTATTACATGTTTATTTTTATTGCATAGAATTTTGGACATAACTTTGGGCCGGTTGACGTGAAACGTCCCATATATATTTAATGTTTAAACATATTTATTAAATTATTAAAGCATATGGAAAAGGAAAAAGAAAAAAAAATCCGAAAGCAAAATATACGCCGAAATTAATAGGGCCTTTGAAAAAAATGCGAAAAATACAGCAGCCAATAAAATTAAAATCAACACTCTAAAAGTAGTTGAAAAACGAAGACTAGTGTTAAACAAGGTAAGATTATATATGTTTTATTTAAAGTAATAATTTATGAAATATTAATTTATATTTGTTATAATTATAGAAATATTTTTTTGTTTTTAAATAATATTTGTTTTCATAGAAATAACAAATAATATTCATTACTACATGTCAATATTATTGTTGTCAATCAAGTCAATTATTTATAAGTTTCTAATTTATGTAATTGTTAATTTCATTTCTAACAATAAGATAAAACTTATTTTTTAGGATCTACAAAAAATTACTCAGCAACAAGTCACGATAGAAGCTGACCAGGACAGTTACGCAGACTACATAAATAATGTAAGTTTCATTTTATTTTGGTATCGATTTTATATTTCAATTTATGAATGTGAAGTAGGCCCCTGCTATCGAAAAATTAATTTCTATAGTTATAATTTCTTATTAGAATAGATTCATTTGTTGTTGCTGAAACTTAAATTTTTTAAAAACTCCTCCTAAAAGTTTAGTGTTTTATGCACTAAAGCAACTTTATGCTTGAAGATAAAAGCATATACACTGAAAAAAAAGATTTTGTGTTTGTAACAAAATCGTTTGGTTAGGCAATTTTGGTTCTTGTAACAAAGTCGTAGAGTTATCTCAACCAAGAATTTGGTTAGGTTAACAAAATGATTTGGTGGAAAATTTTTAAATTTCAACTAAAATTTGGTTGCGACAACAAAATAATTTGGTTAACACAACAAAATAGTTTGGTCTAAAAATCCAAATGATTGTTTGTCGCCCTAACCAAAATTTGATTACGCCAACCAAATAATTTAATTTGCTCGCAGCTCGTACATTGAGAGAATAATTTGTTTAAGGGAACTTTCTGGTTTAGAATTGACAAAAAAGATACGTTTTAAGACTGTTGTTGTCTTCTTAAAGGTGCCATTTCTTTGGTGCACGTGATTGCAGACAACCTGTAAAATATAATTTCAAATTTCAAACGCGAATCTTCAGTTTTTTAACTAAGGAATCAAATGGTTTTTGGTTTTTTAAAATCGGTTCAGTAGATTTCGAGAAAAGTCATGGATCAGTATGTGTTTTCGAAAAAAATGCGTTTAAAGTTTTCGTAACATAACACATTGAGCCAGGATTATCAAACAATTTTTGATTACGACTCTTGTTTTTTTACATATTTTTTAAAAAAAGTTTTGAGACAGTAATTTTATGATGCTAAGGAAAATTTTCAAGCAAAAAAAATCGATTTTTTTGGAATTCTAAGCCAGAAGTCCCAGACCCAGCCAGTCCCCTTAAATCTCTCACAAAGATTGGAAGTTCAGTGATGAAAATTCCCGAAAAGCAGTTAAAAAACAGAGGTTTGATCCTAGGCGGAGATGAGATTTTTCAAAGTCCACAAATATTTCAATTGGATAAATATAAATTAAACGTTAAATTGATAATAAATAAATAAGAAAATAAAGAAAAAATATATAATAAAAAGAAATAGGATGGAATAAAATTTTTAATATTACAAAAAACTGTTGGCTTGATCAATCAAATATTTTTGTTGACTTAACCAAACATTTTTATTATGCCAACAAAAAAAACTGAATCAAATTTTTTGGTTGACTTAAGGAGGTTCATCCCAAAATCGATTTTCTACAGATTTTTTAAAAATTTTTAAGATGTATTATTGACATCACTTTACATGTGTTGTTCAAATTTTATTGAATTTTACCGTATCATTTTCAAGATAAAAATTGATAAAGTTTGAAGTTTTACATGGGAACAGTGAAAAAACATGAAAAATGACCATGTTTTCATTAATTAAAAAAAAAACGGTTCTACAGATTTTTTTAAAAAACTAATATGTTTTAAATTATGAGTTTTAACAGTTTTTACAAAAATATGAAATTTTTTTACCGTTTGGTTGTGAAGTAAATGTTAATCAAAATTAGCAACTTTTGAACTTATCCCATGTAAATAAAAGAAAGAAGAGGAGAAACGGCAACATAACCTCTAAATTGGCCAGTGGAGCTCAACTTTTATGGACTTATGAGCTGTCAGTTTTAAACTTACGGAAAACCCCTAATAGAATGAGTGCCGCTTGAAGGGATGAACCTCCTTAAACAAATAGTTTGGTTGCTTAATTACCAACAAAACTTTTTTGTTAGTCCAACCAAATTTTGGTTTCTCTGACTAAACATTTTTCTCAGTATATATTTCTAAAAAGTTCTTTCGCTTTATGATTTGTATTAACAAGTACCTAATAATTAACAAAAATATTAGTAATCTGCCAAAAATTCAAAAATAATAACTGAGGTTTTTAAGCAGAATAATTCAATTTTAAAGCGCTGGATTCTAGAAGGGCACGTAAATTTTTTCAGCCGGAAAACGAAGTCCCCTGAACACTCAAAATTCATTTTTCGAATTTTAATATTTTTCAAGCACATTCTTATACAGAATTTGATTGAACATCTTTTTTTAACAAGAAATTTCCCATCTTTTTCCGTTTTAGAAATATAAGAGAAAAACTGTTTTTTAGAAAAAGAAAATTTTCATTGATTTTTTGACTTCAACTCGCGCTAGCTTAGACAATTTTACGAATTTCTCAATGAAACAAAAACAAAAATACGTGTTATTATACCCTACGAGTGACTAAAAAAGTTGTTTTGATTAAAAATAAAAAAGTTATTAATTTCTTATTGAGACATTGCGAAATTCGTGAAGTGCAATTTTCTCAATGCGGGGAAGTTCGATAAATTTTCAGCAGCAACAAACTTCCAATGAGAAAGTTGTTCATTAAGGTCTAAAGAAGTTTTCTGTAAAGTTACAATGCAATTGAACAATTAATAACAAAATGGTGAATGTTTAAACTTTGAAGTTGCGCGGGAGGCTGAACGTTTGGCATGTGTTTGCTGCCATAAGGCCCTCTCCAGAATGGAGCTAAACGCAACGCAGACGCGACGCATCGCAATGCTAAGCAAATGGGGATGCGTCGCGTTTGCGTTGCGTTTAGCTCCATTCTGAAAAAGGCCTAATATGCTCGATTTTATTATTACGTAGCAAACGCACGCCAAACGTTCAGCCGCTTGCGCAACTTTAAAGTTTAAACATTCACCATTTTGTTATTAATTGTTCAATTCCACTGTAACTTTCCAGAAAACTTCTTTGGACCTTAATGAATAACTTTCTCATTGGAAGTTTGTTGCTGCTGAAAATTTGGCGAACTTCCCCGCATTGAAAAAATTATAGTTCATGAATTTTGCAATGTCTCATCAAAAAATTAATAACTTTTTTATTTTTACTCAAAACAACTTCTTTCTTTTTTAGTCACTCGTAGAACATAATAACACGTATTTTCGTTTTTGTTTCATTAAGAAATTCGTAAAATTGTCTGAGCTGTCACGAGTTGAAGTGAAAAAATCAATGAAAATTTTCTTTTTCTAAAAAACAGTTTTTCTTTTATATTTCTAAAACGGAAAAAGATGGGAAATTTCTTGTTAAAAAAAAAGATGCGCAATCAAATTCTGTATAAGAATATGCTTGAAAAATATTAAAATTCGAAAAATGAATTTTGAGTGTCCAGGGAACTTCGTTTTCCAACCGAAAAAATTTATGTGCCTTTCTAAAATTCAGCGGCTCTTTTAACGTAATACCACATAATTTGATCTGTTCAGATCTAGTACCCTAATAATATTCAAGTATTCTTGTAAATATCGTATAGTATTTCAGGGGTTACAATAATCAAGTTTTAGGGAATATTTAATAAAAAATTAATTAACATAGTTTTCAAAGAATGTTATTACACTTATTGAAAATAAATAAATTACCTCTTAAATTTAGTTAAATTTTTTTAAAATAATTAACTTTTAGAAAATTATCAGTTAATTTTTTTGCAACAATAAAATCTTAAACGATTTTCATTTCTGAATTTTAAAAATTTGAATGCAGAAAAGAATTTTGAAACTTCTACAAAAATTTGATTTAGAATTTTGAAAATGATTTCATATTTCTAAGAGATGCAATTAAACTTTTTAATATCAATTAATTATTTGAAAAATGTAATTAGTGCATATACCCTATTGGGTATATGCACTAATTACCCTATTGGGTATATGCACTAATTACGGTGCGACTCGAGTCAAAACACATTTGCAATATTAAATTCGACATTTCTATTGTAGAAAGTAAATTTAAGACTTATTAAACTAAAAGCTTACTTATGTTATTTAGAAATTTAAAAAAATTTCAAACTTTATAAAAATTGATTATTTAAACAAATATGAGAAATTAAAACGAATACCGTAAATTTCTATTACGCAGCGCATTTGTATCAGTTTCGGTGTATCAATTACAGTGACCAAAATTACATGTATTTTGAAGATACTTTGTCGACCGTAATTGGAGCCAATGGAAATCTTAAAAATGTTTCAATTACGGCGAGGGAAAAATTTTGATCGCAAATAATTAAATTAATAATTGTTTAAATGTGCATCTTTATTAATCATTTTATCAAAAAAAGATTTAAATCATTTTTTTAAATCATTTTGCAACAGTTATATTAAATATAATACACGGAGAGAAATAAATGGTACGGGGTACTATCTAGGTAGTACCAGGTACCATATTTGATCTTACATATACGGACAGCTCTGCCGTGCGAAATAAGAACTTAGTTAAGTCATATTTTGTTCGAACAGAGAAAATGACGAAAAACTGTTTGAATTTAAAAACCTAATGTAATATAAATAATTATTTAATCTAACTTCACTTCCTAGGTAATTTGATAGAGTTCTTTTTAATTCTGAAGTCAAAAGTTAATTATTTAAACAAATTATATTAAATAATTGACTTACGTTTTATTTTTTAAAAGCAAAACTTGGTTAACTCGAGTTACATAGTGCTTTTCAAAAAGGTAGGCGAGCGCGAGCCTTCGTTCAGAAGTAAGAACTTAGTTAACTCAAGCAAAATGCATGGGATTCCGAATTCACCCGACGAAAATCCGAACTTTAACGAAGTTGACTTACGCTTGCTCCCATCGAAATGCAGTGTCCGGCTCATGCCCCTTTCCGAAAGAGAAAACACTCAAGTCGAGTTAACTAAGTTTTTATTTCGTATCTTATGCTCGATCTCAAAGCTTCCTACGATTTTTGGACTACTCAACTTGAGTTAACTGAGTTTTTATCAAGTATTCTTTCATTTTCTGGGTTTTTGTAGATTTTTAATAACTATTTTTTGCAATAAATAATTAAAATAAAAAATTTTTAATAACGTAATCAGACGCAGTTTTTTCTTACGAATCCATTGATACCAAAAACTCATTTTTGGCAAAAATATGACTTAACTAAGTTTTTACATCGTACGGCAGAGCTATCTAGATTCTATCAGTTACCATCCAGATTGTACAGAGTAACATGTTGATTGTTGTGGGTAACATGACCATACTTTTTGTAACATCTTTGATGGTTCCGAGTAGCATAATGATAGTACAGGATAATATCTACTTTTTACTATCTTTAGATCATAAGTTCTTACCATCTATTTCTCTCTGTGTAGTAATATCAATTATTTTTTATGAACGCGCCGTAATTGATGCACTTACCCTATAACTTGAAAAAAAAATTCTCTGGGAATTGAAATCTATGTTTAGAAAACAAGAACCTTCACGAAAGTAAAATTTTGATTTCATTTTGAGATTTGTAACGAAACAAAAGTATAATGTACTTTTGATTGCGTTTATTGAACAAAACGAAAATAAAATATAATTTCGATTCCGCTTATTGAACGAAACAAAAGTAAAATGTACTTTTGATTTCGTTCGCTGAACGACACACAAGTCATCAGATTACTCTTTATAGTTAGAAATTCGAATTCACTTGTTTCAATCAGAAAACCAGAAGAAATTTGACAGATTTTTTTTCGTTCACCAAACTGAATTTTAAAGTACCCAGTGGACAAAAAATCATGTTCATTCCAAAAACGTTTTTAAAACGTTTCATGTCAGCAAATAATGTTCCACACCATTATTTGAACATCCATGTTTTTAAAATGTTTCAGAACATTATTTGGCGGACAAGAAAAGTTCAAAAAACGTTCTGAAAACGTCTTTAAAACGAACATTGTTTTTTGCCCACAGGGCAGATTCTACTTTCGTTACGTTTACCATACGGAGTCAACAGTAGATTCCATTTTCTTTTCGTCCAACAAACGGAATCAAGAGTAGGATTCTACTTTTGTTTCATTCACCAAACAGAATCAAAACTCAGTTCATTTTTTATTCTGATTTCGGAATCAAAACTTAAATGAACTAGACTTTTGATTCTGATATTCTTATCAGAAGCTGAACAAAAGTGTTTTTGAATATTACTTTGATTCCATGAGTGTCCCTGTTGAAAAAGTATATTTTCAATAATATGTAAATTGTTAGAATTAGTAAATTATCAAAGAAATTCACAGAAATTTTTGAAAATGTTAAAATATTCAGAATTAAAATATTTAAAAAGGTTTATAAACAGTATAATTATTTGCATTTAATATAAATAATTCAATACTAAAATAGTTTGCAATTGAAAGTTTTTGATATTATTTAATTTAAATATTTTTAAATAAAAAAATTGCAAAATTAATTCAATCATCGAAGAATTTATTCAGAGTTATTTCTATAATTTTATTTTAAATTTATAATTTTTAAGAATAATTTAAATTATTATGATAATTACTTTCAAGGATGTTAAATAATTGAAATTTTGTAAAATTTGATTGTAGATTTTTAAAATGATTTAATAGTTTAAAAAAAATTCATTAAAATTGTTCGAAAATTAAAGTTTATATTTTCAAAAAATGTTAATAAAATTCTTTAAAAAAATTCAAATATATATTTTATATTGTATAACTAATCATGATCGTCATTTTTTTATATAAAAAATTAAATTTATAATTATTTTTCATTATTACTTTAAATATAAATTTAAAAAAAAGATATTTATTCTAAAACTATTCTAAAGAAAGTCAGTATTATAAAAAAAGGTAAATTTTTAGAAAGTGTATTGTCAACTTTATTTGTAATTTTATTTCTCATTTCTTACTTTTATTTAAAGATTGAGAAAAACCTTCAAAAACATAATTCGGCAACCGCCTCCGAAGTGCCTATAGCTGCAGTTTCACAATCTGCGGACATCCATGTAAGTAAATTATATTTCACATTACTGTGTGAAATATAATTCTATCAATATTTTGTGGAGGGAGGGGAGGTTGACTTGTGGAGATCAGGCTCGCTAGAGATGATATCGGCTAATGCTGTTCGAGTTAATTTTAATTTTGAGAAATTCTGCTTAAAGCTAGATTTGAGCTCCCGAGAGAAATCGACGAGCCTTGAGGTCTGGCCATTTGTTCGCCTGTATCCCGGACCCCAGCCCTACCTACTGAAGAGAATGAATCTATCGTCAAAGAGATTGTTTGCGCAACTGCGACTTGTAAACAAATATCATAACTTTTTGTGGACGGGTTTTGCTAGAGTAGAGTTGCCGAAGGGAGAACATTGTATGTGGTGTGATGAGAGAAAAGAGAGCTTCGCTCACTTCTTGGTGGATTGCACTAGATATAACTACATAAGGGAGCGCTTTTTTCCAGAATATATGTCGAGTTCAAGTCCGGCAGCGCTATGGGGCGAAATCTTGTCCACGGATTGTGTAGAAAGAGCAAAAAAATTTGTAAGAATGATTGAAGTTATGCTAAAGGAACGAATACTCGGTTACACTTAATTGTAAAAAGGAAAGAAAGAAAAGAAAAAAGGAACTCCCACTGAATACGTCTTTTCAATTTTATGTACCTTATTTTATATTATTGTATTGAGATATAGGCCGTAGGGCCCAATAAAGATATTATTATTATAATTCTATCAAAAAACAGATTTTTGTGGCAAAGGAACGTTTTAAAAAATAATATAATTATAAAAAGTATAGTAATATATATGTGATGCTTTATGATGAAAGGGACCTTGGCTGCAAAAAATTTTAGGCTATATTAAGTAAAAGTTATATTTGGGGCATTCTATTTTAAAATTATACCCCTAGTAAACAATTGACAATATAAGACATTTTTTAAATAATTATTTCTCCCATTTAATTAAATCAAATTACTTTTGCAATGAGTGGTTTCGAAAGAGAAATTTCTAAACTTTACAATTGTAAAAAAATTTTTTCAAAAAAACATTTAAATAGTATAAAAAATTTAGTTTGAAGGTTAAACTTGTAAATATCTCAAAACACGTTGTCTCCGATTTTGACAAAATCTATGTCAAAAGAAAGCTTAAATATTCTATTTTTTATTTCCGTAAACTTTATAATGGACATTTTCGAGAATTTCCAGAAATTAATTAAAATTCTCAGACGTTTCGGAGGTTAAAAAGGATTGAAATTTGTATGAATGGAGAACCATTTCTTGAAGAGCGGATTTTGTTTTTTAAATTTAATTTCCATTAACCTTACATTATTACATCACTTGACATTAGAGAAAAAAAATATTGTAAACAATAAATATATTGATCTTTAGCTATTTGCAATTAAAAATTTTTCAAATTTAAAAAAATTATTAAGATTAAAATTAAAGTTTTAAAATTTATTTAATTAAAAATTTCGTAAAAACAAATGCCGCTGTATTTGAACAGAGGTTCTCTATTCATGCAAATTTCAATTCTTTTTAACCTCCGAAACGTCAGAGAATTTTAATTAATTTCTGGAAATTCTCGAAAATGTCCATTATAAACTTTACGGAAATAAAAAATAGAATATTTAAGCTTTCTTTTGACATAGATTTTGTCAAAATCGGAGACAACGTGTTTTGAGATATTTACAAGTTTGTTAAAGACGGATGTTAATTAACAAAAATAAAATAAAATAAAGTAAAATAATTTTGAAGAAAAATAATAAGATTAGAAATAACACTAATTTTTATTATTTAACATTTCCGCTTATTCGGAAAGCGTTATAGCTCTTCGCTAAGCAAATTAGAAAAAGGTAGTGGACTGTTGTTCAGAGTGTTATCCATTCAACACCCCCGGGTAGACGGTATTTTATCGAAAATGATTATAAAGAAAGAAATGAGATAAATACGTATAAAGGTGATTAAATAAATCAAGAGTTGAATTAATATAAAACAAGATTACTTTTATTCATTCAACCCCCAATAATTTACATACAGTTCCCCAATTGGTTTTAGTTAGAAAATATTTACAATTTATTTACCGTTTACTTTAAGCTACTTGATTAAAAAAAATCAAGTCTCACGAAAAAATGTCATTTATTAGAAATGACAAAGAAAACAAAAGAATTAATAAAAGAAAAACTTTCAATAAAAGAAGACAAATTGTGTGTGTGGTCTGTGTATAGTAATGTATGTTTCTCGTTTTTAGAATATATATATATATGTTTTAATTAATATATGTAATATTAATGCGACTCACCAGAATAATAAAGAATAAAGTGTTATGAAAGGTATCAAGTTACTTTTCCAACTCATTGAGTTTAAAACTCGTGCTTGACATATGATTCTCAGATCTGCGGAAGTCTTTTACCTTCCTTTAATCTTTTTATTTTCTTTTTAATACGCTTGCCTCAAATATTGCTTTTCAACAATTATTTCAATATCACAAATCCAGTATTAAAATTCAGAACATTGGGTTCACCAAGTCTGAATTTATTTTACAGTTAATTTGAAATATAAATAATTGTGACATTAAATAAAACACCTTTAAATTTCAAATAGACTTTGCACCTTTATCATCAATAACACTTATATTTGATATTTCATTTTTAAACTCTTTTTAAAGCAATTTTATATAATGATCGACTTCACTGATTGTGGAAGATTCTCTGTATTTATAGGTAAACTCATTAATTTCAACCCTTACTGCGGGGAATAAACAATACACTCAACCTCTCTCAGTGGGAAATAAAACTTAATAATCATCCGCCTTTTTGCGGGAAAAAACCATCCGCTCTGCGGGAAATACAATTTAAGACTTCTCGAACAATAATTTGGTGGCAACGATCACACCCATTTAGTATATAATTTTAGGTGGTGGGAGGGTTGATTTTGCAATCAACACCTCGTTGTTTCCATGCAAGTTTTAGCAAAACTTGCATTTTAATCGTGGCGTGATCGGTTCAACCACCTTTATTATCGGTATACTTTATATGTTTCCTCATTTTCCCAAAATAATGTGGCAACTCTATACAGTGTAAGTCCCACAACTTGTGCAATCGATCAATAATTTAGTTCAAATTATTTCGCAATATGAGGTTCAATAATCTGAATTCATTTGCGAAATAATTTTGATTTAGAAATTAAATAAAAAAATGAAATTATAAATATTTATTGAATTAATTAGAAATATTATTGGAATATTCTAGTTTCCGAAACTTAGTATGTGTGTGTGTTTGTGTTGTATAGATGTAGGTATATTTTTGACAAAGTATTTGTAACGTTAATTATATAAGTATTATTTTTAATAAATAATATTTATGTTAAAAAAAATTTTAAATATTACGGAAATCCGTCCGTAACAAAGTTTAACCTTCAAACTAAATTTTTTATACTATTTAAATATTTTTTTGAAAAAATTTTTTTACAATTGTAAAGTTTAGAAATTTCTCTTTCGAAACCACTCATTGCAAAAGTAATTTGATTTAATTAAATGGGAGAAATAATTATTTAAAAAATGTCTTATATTGTCAATTGTTTACTAGGGGTATAATTTTAAAATTGAATGCCCCATTTATATTAAACGTTTATATTTAATTGTGTAAAATCAAAGTCAGGTTTTATTGAATGTTTTAAATCTAATAAAGACATAAATATCAGTGGTTTGTATTAAGAGTTGCTCCTTTTTGTATTTTCTCTTCAAACTTTTTGTAGCCAATATTCTTTTCAGGTATATCATCACATTTTTACGAATACAAATGGGTGCTTTCTTTAAGTGATCCACTTGAAAACAAAATTGCTTCAGATCAGGATAAAACTTGTTGGATGCGAAACTATTGTATTAAAAAGTTCAGATTTACACTAACTTTATTCGTTTATAAAAATTTCAGTTTTTATTAACTTTTATTAATTTAGTAATTAATATTGTAAGAAATGACATATTTTTAATTTTCATATTGAAAGTATACTTAAAGAGCAACAAATTTTACTGAACATTCATAAAAGGTTTAAGTGCAATTTGTTGACAGCAATGGTAACTAAACGTTTAACTAAAATGTTTGTAAAAAAAAACTTAATACAATGCGCAGTTCTAAACTAAAATACCCACTGTCCACACTGTTGATGTTGGATCACTTAACGATTTTGCCACATATATTTGGTATTAAAAATTTTTAGATGGATTATTGCATGTTGTTAATATTTATTTTTATATAATTTAACATTGATTCATTATGAAGAAAATGTTCTTTTTCGGAAATTTGCTGTAAAGCCACCAAGCATTACTTAAATCATTAATGCATTAATACACTGAATCAGTTCTTGAAAAGTGTTTAAAAATAACAATTCATTATAAGTTTAATAATAATTTGTTAATAACAACATTTCTTATAAAATTTTTGAAAAACCACCATCAAACAATAGTTAATATTATCAAATTGTTAAATAAACTGAGAATTGATATTTTTAAACTCTGTGCAAGGACTGGTCCAAATCAGAACTGATTGGATTGAATTTTTAGAATTTTATATCAAATTTTCGAAAAATTGCAAAGTTTTTATAAGTGATTTTTTTATAAATTTCATTGGCTTTAAGCGACCTTTAAGTATTCTCCAATTTTAAAAATAAAATTCCACTTTGGGAAAAATTGAGCCTTTCAATTATATAACTCGCCCGACGTTTTTTGGACACCCTGCTTTTTTAATGTTTTTTATTTTTCGATTATTTATTTCATGTAAGGTGACAACGGATAAGTCGACAGTAAGATGCGAAAAGTGTCAGGAAAAGGAAGCATGTATTCAAAAATTAAACTTTGATTTAATTTCTGTAAAAGAAGAATTAATAAAATCAAATGCAAAAAATGAAATTTATGAACAAAGGATAAAAGAATTAGAAGAGGAGAAAGAGAATCGACTTTTGTCCAAAATGATTGAATTAAAAACAACTGTGGAAGCTCAACAGGAGCATAAAAACAAAAACGACCATTCAAACACAGTATGTAATCTACATTATTGCTTTTTTATATCGAAAATGGATTGAGGAAAACAACATGCCTATTCAGGTGAGTGTTGTGAAACATGACATTCTAGAAAATATTTGGGAAATTTGTCATATCAGCAAAGATTTGGAAAACATACCACCTCAGACGTAAAGTTTTTATTTACTGTTTAATGTTGGAAATACTTTAAATGAAAAGTTGTTTAATAAATAAAGTTATTATTTTGTTCGTTCAATATTAGTGGCGAAGAAGCTAAAAATTTTAACCCTGTCATTACAAAACTATTAATTGAATATATATATATATATATATATATATATATATATATATATGGGGCATTCCACGTCAACGAGAGACCCCCCGCCCCCAGAATAGATTTAAATGAAAAAAGTTCAAATACGGCTTAAAATTTAGGTAATTACATCTACTTTAAAATGCAAAGTGGCAAAATAAAAAATTCAAGATGGCGGATCCAATATGGTGAAAAAAGTAAAAAAAAAATGCTTGAATTCACTTGAAATTTGTTACTCGGGGGTTTTTAGGGTCGCTAAACACAAATATGAAATCAGATTTTTAATATTAAAAATGGCGGATCCAATATGGTGGCCGATTTTTAAAAATTTTAACAAATTTCAATAAAACGTATCTTATGGTGCTTTGTAGGGTTGTAAAAAGTTCTAAAGGTTTTAAATTGAATTAGAAATTTAGGTAATTACTCCTACTTTAAAATGCTAAGTGTCAAAATAAAAAATTCAAGATGGCGGATCCAATATGGTGAAAGAAGTAACAAAAAAAGCTATAATTCAATTGAAATTTGTCGCTCAGGGGTTTTTAGGGTCGCTGAACACTAATCTGACATCAGATTTTAAATATTCAAAATGGGTAATAATCCAACTAGTAAAAGTAAGACATAGGTTCCAACTAGTAAAATTAAGAAAGGGTAAAATCCAACTAGTGAAAGTGAGACATATAGAGTCCAACCAATTAAGGCAAGACCAATTTAGGTTCCAACTAGTAAAAGTAAGAAAGGATAAAAATCCAACTAGTGAAAGTAAGACATAAAGAGTCCAACCGATATATATATATATCGATCGATTCGTCTTGACGTAAGGAATACGATTTTATTATATATAACCTTAAATTTTTCTATTTAAAAATTTTTCGATTAAAAAAAATTTTTTGGAAAATAGACGATAAAATTTTTTTTGGAGGTATTTTTCAAAATCCTTTGGTCAGATTTGAGATAATAATATGATAAATGAGTCTACCAAATTTTATCTAAATCCATTAAAACCTGTTGAAGTTATCTTCTAAACAAAAAAGGGATTCACACACACACATTCATACATCCGCACAATTGATCAGGATCTCATATAACATGTTTCTATAAAGAAAAAAATTTGTTTCCGGCACTTTGAAAAGTTTTATAAACGAAAGGACTACAAAGCTTCCTCCACGAGGAAGCAAAATAATAATAAATAAAAGAAATAATAATTTTTTAAAAGTTTTAAATCCTTGTAAAATATCAACATGATATCACGGTGATATCACCATGATATCACCGTGATATGACTGTGATATCACCTCGATGTCACCGTGTGATATCACTGTAAGGCGGACATTTTGACATTTTCCTGATGTCACGGTCACATTCCCTGGTGATATCACCGTGACATCTGGTTATCATAAGCCATAAGTCATAAGTCTTAAGTCATAAGTCTTATAATTAAGTGTTAAGGCTTAAGAACTACGGATGGACGCCCGAGTCTCGCTATAAGGCTTTCGTGCCTGGGCCACGAAACCCTAAAACGGTTATTTTTTAAAATCTTTTATTTGTAACACTGACGTTTAAAACTACTTGATGCTTTTATATATTGCAGGAATGTACAATTTTTGGAGAATTGTCATTTTCAGAGCATGTGATATTTTTGGAGTGCTTGTGTGGGTGTTAAATTTCCGAAAATATGTATCGTACGCTTTGTGGACGAGTCCATATGAAAAAAGTGCAAAGTGATGAATATTTGGATTATGTATCTTTGTTATGATCTTTCATATCGGAAAATCAGGTTGAAATATAATATGTATAGTATAGAAGATGAGAATGAGAGAGATGAGGAAAATGTATTGCTTGAAGTAAATGCGAATGCAGGTGTGGATGGTCGAAATGAGAGAGGGGAAGAGAATGCTAATGTTGCTATGAATAACTTTTTAAGTATGGATGATGAGAATGAGAGAGATGAGGAAAATTTGAACGGAAGAGAAACAGACAGTTCAGATATGGATGATGAAAATGAGAGAGGGGAAGAGGATGCTAATGTAGTTATGAATAGCTTTTCGAGTATGGATGATGAGATTGAGCGAGAGGAAGAAAATGTGCATGGAAGAGAAACGGACAGTTCAGATGTGGATGACAGTGGAGACATAGAAAATGAAGATCAAAGAGTGGAAGAAGTTGAGGCAATTGATCAAGAATAAAATGTAACTGATGAGGAGATAGATACAGAAGAGGAGGCAATTGATCAAGAAGAAAATGGAACTGATGATGAGGTAGATGCAGAAGAAGAGGATCAAGAGATGGGAGTA
This sequence comes from Leptopilina boulardi, assembly GCF_019393585.1. Lineage (NCBI taxonomy): Eukaryota > Metazoa > Arthropoda > Insecta > Hymenoptera > Figitidae > Leptopilina > Leptopilina boulardi. The sequence goes on along the minus strand of NW_026137789.1, from coordinate 410,162 downwards.
GAAGAACAGGTTGATCAAGATTTAATAGTTACTAGTAGCGATGAAGAAGAAGAAGAAGTTGATTTGCAAAGCGATGAAAGTACTGATGAAAATGAATCAGAAGATGATGAAGTAGACCGACCACAGCGCCCAATGTTTCAAGGATTTGCTGGAATGAACGGAATGCTTGCTCCATTAAGAGATAATGGACAATTATCATAATTAGATCACATCTTAATAGAATTGACTCATGCTATAAAATATAATAATACTTATGATCAACTTGTGTGACGATTTAAAATTATAAAAAAGACGTATATAAACATAATCGTACCTACAACGAAAGCAGCATTATGGAAACTACTTGGAAGGAATGACGCAAATTTAGTGTACCGATTGTATTGCGAAAAATGTCATCAACCTATCGGAAATGAGAAAAATATCAAGAGGGATTGCGATTGTGGAGCTTGCGGTCCGGAGAAAGAAGAAACCTATGTCGCAACTTTCATTCAAGTTCTCTTAGCTCCACAAATAAAAGAATTTTTGGATTCGCCGAATGCAGCCGAAGCATTGAGATATAAAGAATCTAGAGTTAAGATAAACCCTGACGCAGTAGAAGATATATTCGATGGAGAGGAATATCAACGCATCTATGAAGAATACTTTGAAGAAGGACTCAATTTCACATTATCTTTATGGACTGACGGATTCAAACTTGCTAAATCTTCAAAAGCGTCGTGTTACCCTTTTCTCTTACAACTCAATGAGTTGTCACCTCACGCGAGGAAGAGAAATATGTTTCTTGCAGGTGTGTGGGTTGCGAAAGAAAAACCCAATATGGGCATAATAATGAAACCGATAGCAGAGGATATAAATGAACTGTACATCACTGGTATCCATTGGAGACCAACTGTGGAGCAAGAGGTAATCAGCAAATTTCTTGTTGTTATCCTTACAGCCGATTCAGTTGCTCGACCAATGGTCTTAAGGATGAAACAGTACAACGGGGAGTAAGGATGAACATTCTGTTTTTCACCAGGGCAAAACGTCGAACGCCGATGGATGTTTAATGCCGAGCCGGCGGCTTTGCGTACAATGCAAGCAATGCAAGTTGACATAGGAACATCAATACGAACTGGAGTAGAATCAAGAGGTGTCTTTGGATGTACACGATTAACAAATCTTACACATTTTGATCTTATTAAAGGCCAAGTTGTGGACATTGCTCATAAGGATTATTTGGGAAATGGTAAGAGATTCAATGAACGGCACATGGCGAATGTGGGAAAAGGTTGGTACATTGGTCAACCGAGCAACAAAAAAAAATTAATAAAATTTTGACATCCATTAAGACACCTTCAAGAATTTCAAGAAAACCGCGTGGACTCGAAACATCAAAAACATGGAAAGCTTCGGAGTGACGTAATTGGGTGTTATATTATTCTCTCCCTTGTCTCGAAGAAATATTACCTGAACCGTACTTCAGCCATCAAGCTAAGTTCTCCGAAGCTATTTTTATTTTGAACAGTGCGTCAATAACAAATGAGGATTTTATTAAAGCGAGAACAAATTTGGATGAATTCGTTAACGAGTCTGCGGACCTCTACGGAGAGGTAAACATGCGATATAATGTGCACCTTAACAGACATTCTGCAGATTCAACACAACATTGGGGACCTGCATGGGTATTTTCTACATTACCGTCTGAATCTATGAATAAACCAATGGGAGATTCTATTAAGAGTCCAAATCATAGAGCCGAACAAATTGTTACGCGTTTCTTTATGAAGAAATTTATATTACGTACTGCAGAAACGGAAGACATTAGCCCTACAACACGAGAAGAAATAGAAGATCTTTTAGGTATGAAGACTATGAATCTACCGCCAGAAATTCCAGAAGCTCATTATTTTGTTGGGAAAGGAAGGACAAGAATACGACGTGTAAATCTAAGAGAAATGGAGCTTATAATAAATGCAAGAGTAGAAATAGATGAGAACACTTTGGTAAGTTTCTTCATAAAAGCAATTATACTCGGTACCAGTTATGCGAAAAAGACAAATAGAACCTATAAATACTGTGATAACATCGCATACTGTCGCGGCAAAAAATTTATAGTAATAAAAAATATACTGTCCTATATTCAACAGGATGAAATCATTGCGGGTTTTATTGAAGAATAATTTCAGGATCTTGGGGGGGCGTATAATACAGAATACATGATATTTGTAATGCCTTCGGAAAACAGAATTTTTGTTTCGTACCACGATGTATTAGCGCCAGGAATTTTAATTAAAACAAAAAAAAGGAACTGTTGCTGTTCCACTTAGTAACTGCTGGGAAACCGATTAAAATAAAATCAGAAGAAATATGTATTAGAAAAACTATAGAATCGTTGCCCTCTTAATAGTGATGGCCTATATTACAATAATTTCAAAAATATTTAAAAAATAATCTTATAATAATTTGTTTTGTGTACTAATTTAAATGCAGTTTTTTGAAAACCTCGAATTAACCTCACATTTTGCATTAATGCAACTCAATTTACTTCCTGAATTTGATTGATTTATATTATTCCTAACAAAATATAATTATTTTCAGATACTTTGTCTTTAATAATTTCAAGCATTTCATTAGTTCTTGCTGCATATTTTTAAATTTTAAGATTTTATGATCCATCACTATATTACAGAGACAATAACTATTTTTTCTTACGTGTTCATACATATTTTAATTTTTCTTATTTACTTTGATAACTTAAAATAAGATCCTTATTTTTAATTTAGCAGACTTTTCAGATCAAATTTCAGTTGGTTCTATTTTTTATTTTAATAATTTGAAAATTAAAAATATATATTTATAATCAATATTCACTTAAACTATCACATATTCTTTACGACTATAATTATAGTGTATATCAAGAAATTTTAAACATTTTGATTTTAACTATATTTTTTTGCTCAAAAATGTGGAAAACTTTTTTTTTGTTTTTTAGAAAAATGTAGTAGACCTCTTAAAAAATTTGCTATGATAGTAACTTTTTCTATTATTAATATTTCGGAATTTTAAAGTTAAATATGATTTTTTAAATATAAAACGCAGTTAGTAAAAAAGTATTTAATATAATATGAATGTCTTGTATGGAAGTGTGGGTACCTAATGTATTCCCTGAGCACGTGTGTATAATTTTTTTAGAAAAGGAGCAAAAAGTACAACAAAAAACAATTCAACTTAGCTTAATGGCTGGAGAGAACTAAGAATACAAAATCGGGAGTCTTTAACTAGTTTCAATTATTACCATTTTACTTATTTATCGTCGTTTTAAGTAATACTTTGTTTTCCCATGTAAAATGCTTCTCTTTGAAAAAATATGAAGAAAAAAAAATTGTAGAATAATTATTAATTTTAACCCTTAACTGGCATCATGGGTCCAGTAGACTCGCGCATTTTTTCGAGCTCAAATTAATTGAATGTGTAGCTTTTAAATATTTCTTATATTTTAATATATTAGCTTCACATGTTCTTAGTAATTTTGGAAGTTTTTTGATACAATTAATTCGATACAAAAGAATAAATTAGCTTCAAACATTAATAATTATAAATTTTTATCTAAAAAGTCACATTTTATTCTGTAAAAAAATACTTTTTTTGCAAGTCCTGCTGTTATGGTAATTTTTCCCTTAAAGAATAATACATCAAGAGTATAACCTTAAATTTTTAAGTCAATATTAAATTTAAATAACTCATGAATTTTGAAGTAAAAACAAGCAATTTTTCGTTTCTATTTTTCACAATTTTTTTAACTAACTTAAAATTAATTATTCACTGTATATCTAATTACATTTTAAAAAACACATGATAAGCTACCTCAGATTACATTTTTGTGCAAAAATGTTCAATACCGACTGTACAATACACGTTTGAAAACGTCGGGACCAGCAGACCCGTTGTGCGATTTATTTTCGAACGCGAATTTGTTCCAGTTAAGTGTTAAATGAGGAATAAGCGGCCGATAGTAAATAAGTAAATTTTTTACTATTTCGAAAAATGTAAACAAATGCAACTTGACACATAACAATTAAACTTAATTTCAAGGTAGAAAATTATTAAAGTAGATCATAAATAATAAAGTTTAAAGATCTGAGTATTTTTATAGTTACAAAAACTATAACTTTAAATCTTGTTGGTTAAATCCAAATATTTTTAAATTAATATAATTCTGTATGAACATTTTTTATAATGTAAGTGATTTTTTGGAAATTTATTTAATTACCATTCACAGAAAATGCAAGTGAAAGTTTTTTAAAAAATGTACTGACCAACTGTTGGTCACTTACTTCTCAAATATATTCACATTAAAAATTTTCTTTATCAAATCAAAATATATAGTTCGTAAGTGTGAGTGTAGCAATTTTTTAGCGTAATTGAAAATATGTATATATCTTGAAGAATAATAGTTAAAATAGGAATGTTGCAAGTATCAGAATGGCCATTAGTTAAAATAAAAATACTACAATAATGATGGTAATGATATATATCGTCAAAGAATTCTTTTCATGGAACAAAAAGGTTAAATTATTTAATTTTAATTATTTATATTTTTATTGTTATTTTATTGGTTTTTGGGACTAGCGAGGTTTAAATGTCACTGTGCACATTTATTAAAGGGTTAAAATCATTTAAAGTAATATTTGAACGTAACATTTTAATAAAAAATAATTAGTTTTTTTAGTCTTATAAAAAAAATTTTTAAGCTGAGCATCAATGCCATTTATATTGTAGATTGTTTTAAAAATTATAAAATTTAGTACTGCTAATGCAGAAAATGAGACTCAGCTTCTTAAAATTAATACTGAGAACGCATGAATCTGAAAAATTAGTACTAGTAAAAGTTTTAATAAACTATTGTTTTCGTTTTTTTAAATTATCTTTAAATTAAAACGTAGCATATTAAACTTCATAGAGCATTTTTTATCGTCTGCAAGGATTTTTCTAGTAGGGGAGGATGAGGCAAGGATAGTTAGGTAAGATATTTTTGGATCTAGCCGTGAAATTTAAACTGGCATTGGAAAAAGAATAGTATCGTTGGAAAGCCTGTTTATTTAGCTACAATTTTGCTATACATTGTTTTCTTGTAGATTGCAATGCCTTCGAGATAATATTGGAAAAGTAAAAAAAATTTTTTAACTATCCTTGCCCCACTAGTGGGGCAAAGATAGTTGAAAATTTGTTTTTACTAAGAATGATACAAAAAATCATGAAATTTTATTTTCCATTGTTTCAAGGTATCGAATTATATTTGTCAAGAAATAACAATAAAAATTATTGTTCTAATTAAATTTGAATCATGTTTAATACAACTTAGCAGTTAAGGATGATCATTTTTATCAAAAAAAACATGTTTTTTGTGAATTTTTTGAAAAACAAAAAAATTATTAAATCTTGATCCATAAAAAGCAATTAGCATTTCGTTTGCAATTAAAAAATTGTGTTAGCCAGACATTACCTTGTCATAAGTATTACAACAAGGCACTAACTAGTTTTGCCCCGTGAGCGCTTTTTTCGAATTATCACAAATTTTTAGTACAAAAAAAATTTTTTTTTAAAAAACGAATATGATATTCGTTTTCAGCACAAAATTTTACACCAGAAAACATTTACGCAACCAAATATATTTAATAAATTATATCCGCAAAAATAAGATTGAATAATAAAAATAAGGTGAAAATATTTTAGCAAAACTGAGATGTAACACAAATGGGGACGTAGCTTCTACAAATAGTGTCCCCGCAAGCTCAAATTTTTACTGTCATCTTTTGGTGTTAAGACGAGTGTACATGATAAATGACCCGTTTTTTTGACGAGCCGTTTCTGTATTAGAGCCACTAACTATCCTTGCCCCATCCTCCCCTACTGGCAACTAAAATAAAAATGTTGTGAGTGAAAAATGACATGATATAGTTTACATGAATGCGAAGTCTCCTCAAAGTGTCGTTCAGTCTCTGAACGGAAAAAGACAGTTGTTAGCTGTCGACGTTCGGAATACGTCTATTGGGTATAGTACTCCTATGCAATGTTGCCAGAAAATGTTCTGGCACCCTTGCATGGGGGTAGTTTTTGTGGGTTTGTTTCAGGACAGGAGTTTCCCTTTGGATATTGAAATGAATATTGATCAACTCGGATGGAATATAAAATGTGCTACAGACATATGACAAGTTTTTGACCAGATAGTAAAATTTCGTATAAATGCACTAAACGTTAAAATGTTACTTAAAAATTAATATTTTTTATATTGGAATATATTTTTACAAAAATTGTATAAGTTTATACGTAGTATTATAATCTGTCAACTAAATCACATCAATCTACAAAAAGAGATAAGTATTTTTTTTTTAATGTTGGAATTGTTATGTGTATTATATTTTCGTAAACTTCTTTTCTATTATTGTAAACTAAAGTAACGTTTTCTATTACAGTAGCACAGAATCTAACATAAAGTGGAAGTACATGGTAGGATAGCAGAGATTGGTGAATTTTTTTCACTGAGGACTCACCATGAGCTACTAAAGAATTCTAATACTAGGACATGATTCAAAATACTCAACAGGATAATCAAAGAATGCCAAGATATTCTAGAAGACATGTAAAGATTTATAAACTATTGGGATATTGAATATATGAAAATGTTAATAATGTTAAATATTTTCGATAATTGTTTTTTCACTTCAGTTATAAAAAAGAATGATGTTGAAGTACGCAACGTTTTTATAAACGAAAACGAAGAAATAATGAGACGATATGAATTACATTGGCTTAAAATTAAAGTTATTCGGGGGTAACTGATGGGGGGCATTTATAAAATTATTAATTTCTTAAAAATGTGCAAATAAAAATTAGAGATAAATTGCCTTGAAAAAATAATTCTATTTTAATTTTTCGTTTTTAAAAATGTTTTAGACTTCAGCTTCATAAAAAATATCTAATTCAAAAATTATTATAATTTTTTATGACTATTATTGTTACTACTACTACTACTACAACTACTACTATTATTATTATTATTACTTTTATTTTTGTTAACTTAACTTTTGTCATTTATTTAAATAGCCACTATCAAATATAAAAATAAAATAGATAAGTTAATTTCAAGTTAACTTAGTATTCCAAGAAAAATTTAATTAATTTAAATGTTTATAATTTTTTATCACTATAAAAATAAGAGTTAATTAAAATTTTAATGTAGCAAATTCCGACTTTTTAAATTAAAAAAAAAACAAATATATTGTAATGTTGCATGTTACGCGCTCTGTAAAAGAGTACGTAAGTATCAATCTTCAGATTATGATAGTTTAAGTTTTCTTAACAGCATGTGATTTTATGGAGATGTCTAAAATATGATTAGGAATGTCTCTTAACAGCGAAAAATTATATACTTCTATAAAATTTTAGAAACTGTGAGTTTTTGTGTGATTTCACTTTAAAGTCTATTATACCTAATAATTAATTTAACAAAATACTTTCATTTTCAGACATAAGGCTCTTTCTTAATCTTTTTTAGACATCTATCCAAAAATTCAGATCAATGCATTCAATACTTTAAGAATAAAGTTGCCGACAAAATTTACCCTAGACAGTACAACATAACTGGCTCATAGCAGTAAAATTGTGGTAAAAAATCACCTCAAAATTATTTTCCTGTTAGAATGTTTATATTTAACTCAAAATAACTTTTTTTAATTAGTCGTTAATAAAAATTTGCATGTAATGATTTACTTAAAAAAATTTCCATTCCATCTAATAAAAAGAATTTAAAATTTTGTAATTTATTTACCTACTTAAAATGATATTTACAATTTGTATAATTTTTTTAATCATCCTCTTCCAAATTATTTTAAAATGCAGTAAATTGACCACACAATACAAAGCCAGTAAAACGATAAGATTGTGTGAAAAAATTGAAATTCTAAAATTTCAGTTTTTAAAACTACTACGTTGTAGGAAATAAAAACACGCATTTCTTTCTTCGAGTTTTTTTGTATGATGAATATTTTAAATAATATTGAAAAAAAATCAAAAATTTTGATTCTCAAACATTCAATTTTAAAACATAAATCGTGGTAAGTAGAAAGCGATAGAAAAATAAGAATGTTGAAAATCGTACATTGCTTCATAACTTATTGTAAATATAGTTGTTTTGGTAACCAAGTCGTCTTACCTTTGCTGACACAAAATTAATTTAGAGAAAAACGAGTTTAAAGTTCAAATCTACTATTAGTTCCCATGTTAATTAAAAATAAGAATATTAATTGTTTTGATTTCAACGTAGTCATCGTGAACACATAATATAACGTGAAATACTTTGTACATTGATTTTTAACAATAAAAATAATAATACCTAATGACTAAAAAAATTTTTAAATTAAAAGTATTAAAAACTTTGTTATTTCTGAAAAAAAATTTAAGTTTTTTTGATTGACGTTTTTTTTCTTTTTAGGGTTCCGTTCCGTACCCCTAGCGGCCACACGAATTTATCTAGAAGGCTGAAATTTGGTACACATAATATGTATTTTGGCGTGTAAATTACAGGAAAAATATAGCGAATCTCATAGGAATTGATTATATCATAGCGTTGTCAAGGAAAAACTGATAATTTTCGATATATGTGACTATGTTTCTATCTATGTGTTTTCATGCTCACATTACAGGAAAAATTAAGCAAAATTGGAATTTTTCCAAATGCCTTCACACTTTAACTCCCTTAAATGTTAAGTTTAAGGGTACGGAACCCTCGGTTTTAATGGGAGTGTAACTCGCACTTGTCTGATTTTTTTCATTTGTAAAAACTTTTTTTTTTGAAAACAAAATTTTCAATATTTTTGAATGTAAAGAAATTTTTCGTTTCTTTAAAAAAAATCTTTTTCAATTAAAAAATATTTGTTCATCTTTTGTAAAATTTTATTAACTTTTTAAATATACACAAATTTTCATTTTTTAAAAACATTTCTCTCTTTTTTTAAACATTTAAAAATTTTTAAGAGCATTTGAACCTTCGTGACGTCACAAATCATGGCGCATGACATGCAAACTTCTCAGGTATGTGAAAAGCACAATTTTGAATATTTTTTAAAAAAACCTTTTGGAAAATGTTCAGAATAACATAGACTCTGTCTGTTATGTGCGGAAAATTCAAAATTTTGCGTTTAAAACGTTTTTTAAACAATGTTAAGGTCACAAATCATGGCGCATGACACGCAAACTTCTCAGGTATGTGAAAAACACAATTTTGAATATTTTTTAAAAAAACCTTTTGGAAAATGTTCAGAATAACATAGACTCTGTCTGTTATGTGCGGAAAATTCAAAATTTTGCGTTTAAAACGTTTTTTAAACAATGCCTACATAAATGCAATTCGTGTATTTTTCCTTACTTGTGACAACCAACTTAAACATTGTTTAAAAAACGTTTTAAACGCAAAATTTTGAATTTTTCGCACATAACAGACATAGTCTATGTTTCTTTGAACATTTTCCAAAAGGTTTTTTTAAAAAGTATTCAAAATTGTGTTTTTCACATACCTGAGAAGTTTGCGTGTCATGCGCCATGATTTGTGACCTTAACATTGTTTAAAAAACATTTTAAACGCAAAATTTTGAATTTTCCGCACATAACAGACAGAGTCTATGTTATTCTGAACAGTTTCCAAAAAGTTTTTTTAAAAAATATTCAAAATTGTGCTTTTCACATACCTGAGAAGTTTGCGTGTCATGCGCCATGATTTGTGACGTCACGAAGGTTCAAATGCTCTTAAATATATTTGTGAAGCATTACTTTTAGTTTTCCTTAACGGTGAACATTGTTCAGTTCTTTAAATTTGAAAATTTTTAGTTTCTTTAAACATTAAAGTGTTTATACTTTTGAAAAAATTAAATATCTTTGGAGATTTTTGTTTCTAGTAGTATAAAAAAAATTTGCAACTGTTTTTGAGCGTGCTACAACCGCGTGGGGAAGAGTCGGTAATAAGTAAAAGTACAAAAAAAAAATAAAAATTAAATTTTTGTTGAAAATAAAACTACACTAAAAACTCGTTCATCTGGACCTCGATCAACCGGATTTTCGATTATCCGGACAAAGAACCCCGCACCATTTACATGGGAGTTTTGGGTCCGGTGAAATTTTCTGCAACTTTGTAATTTTGTTGTTTTTGACCTCCTGAACAAAAAATGTAAATGGAAAAATTCCAAAAAATGGACAGATTTTTTAAAAATTGAGGTTTAAGTTTAAAAAATAGTGTTAAAAGTCGATCATTTTGGATCCGACATTTTGGATTTTCAAAAATTTACATCGAATTCGTAAGCAGCGACCCCGAAAACCCCCGAGTAACGAGTTATAAGAAAGATTATTTAGTTCTTTTCGTTTTACTCATTTTTGAATTTTTTCGCTTTTAACACTATTTTTTAAACTTAAACCTCAATTTTTAAAAAATCTGTCCATTTTTTGGAATTTTGTTATTTACATTTTTTGTTCAGGAGGTCAAAAACGACAAAATTACAAAGTTGCAGAAAATTTCACCGGACACCAAATTCCCATGTAAATGGTGCGGGGTTCTTTTCATTTCGTTTTTTTCCTCAATGATTATAGGCATTTTAATATATGTCTGTAATTGTCCTAATATATACATATATTGAAAAAATTAAAGTTATATACATGTATATAACTTTAATTTTTTCACACGAACTGTTGCGTTTTTAATTGAAAATTTTTAAAAAATATTTATGCAAACTTTTCTAGAATAATTTCTACTAAGTATTTTTGTATTTATTTATGTATATAGTATCTAAGAATTTTTTGTTTTCATGTTTGTAAATTAATACATACCAAAGATTATATAAAGAAAATTTGTGTGTTTTATAATTTCGATTATCCTGATTTTCGCATATCCGAACAATTGCCTACATCTATTAGTCATGATAATGGGACTGTTTTTACTGTACCCATAAATTTTGTAAATATTAGTAAAATGTAAACTTTATATACATCAATCGATAATTGCTTTGATGCCAGAAATACTACTCTGACAAAATTTATTAGAAATTTTTAAAAAGAAAAAATTTATTTATTAACATTTTATTATTTATTAACTTTTTTATTAACATTTTTTTCGTTCAATTAAATTTTTTAAACTTTTGCCTATCATAATTATTCAGTTATTAATTAATTTGTTATTAATAATTTATTTTGTAATGGTAGACTTTCGCGCGTTACTGAAAACTCGCGTGCACCGTCCACATTATTAAAATACAAAAACTCGACTTATATCACCAAAAACCACAAAGGGAGATTCCAACCAAACAAACCATCGGTGCATTAATGATCCCAAGATTTGATATCAAAGACTTACCAGTGCTGACCAGAATCCTTGTTAGACGCCAACAACGCTGGTAACTCGCAACGGATATGGAATAACTCGACACAAACGTGTAATTAACCACAAACAATGTTTATTAAAAATCCACAAATAACAAATAAAGAACTTAACAAAAATGATAATATAAAAGCAATATATATATAAAAATACTTCGATGTGACGAGACTGACAACTGACTGACAAGACTACTTACTACTTACTTACTTACTATCATAGTAAGATCGACTTGACAAGACCGTGATCTAAAATCGACAGACTATCGACTGCCAAAACTGCCCAAAATCACCACCAAAAAGAGGGCGCGCTGTCATCCATCCTTGTCAACCCCTGTCGCTCCATCCTTCTCGTTGACGAATTTGGTGGCAACCTGTCTCGGGAAACGGGAACCAACGCTGACAATGAGACCTTTACTCTACACACACGTGCGTGAATTCCTATCTCGAGACTTGCTATGAACACCTGTTAATAGCACGCTAACAACAAACGAACAGCTGACTGATCGAGAGGGGTAAGACGCTAACTCACGCAATTTAATATAAGTAACGATTCACATCGTTACAAATCCCTCCCCTAGGCCGATAATAGCCCGCTATTATCGCGGATCAAACCAAAACAAAATTAAACGCTGATATCAAAAAAAAATTTAATTCAAAAAGAGGGGGGGATACAAAAACTAATATTAGGGGGAGTGTTTGGCCCGTCGCTCCTCCAAAAATTGAGCCCGTGCCATTTGAGCCAATTCATCTGGCCAACTGGCCAACTGGTTCTCCAATAACCGTAAATCCTCCAGAAGAGACCCACTCTCTCTGGACGCTGACAAAGGGCTTGATGAGGGCAAATCGGTGAGGCGCTAATCTGCAAAAGACCTCGATTAGTACCCCTATTGTAAGGTCGACTAACCGCTGACAACTCGTTATGTGCGTCGCTAATGACACGCTCTCTAAATTCCGCTGGCACTATTAACTTCCAACCTTTTTCATCGTTCGAAAAGGGCGACAAAATCGGACAAGCTGTGTGGCGATACAACTTATCACCCTCTACCGTCCACCCTGAAAAACGTTGGGGAAATTTCTGCATCCGAAACCTGATAGTGAATTCCCCTTCTATGCACGATATCGAAGTCCCACTGTTGTAACTCGAGGGCCCATCTGGCTAACCTACCTGTGGGGTCTTTGAGGTTACGTAACCACTTAAGCGCGCTGTGGTCCGTAAATTTATACCCCTCAATGTACGGTCTAAACTTTTTGATCGCCCAAAGCAGTGCAAGACACTCTTTCTCGGTCACGCTATAATTCTTCTCAGACGCTGATAACGCTTTACTGATGTAAACTATGGGGTGTTCACCATCCGCTGACTCTTGGGTAAGGACCGCCCCAATCGCGAAATCGCTCGCGTCGCATTAAATCGTAAACGGTTTACTAAAATCCGGTCGGGCTAAAACCGGCGCTGATATCAGTTTAGATTTCAATGCCAAAAACGCTTCATTTTGGTCGTCCTCCCACTCCCATTTTCGGTCTTTCCGTAACAGACGTAACAATGACACCTTTAATTCGCTATCATTTTCAATGAAACGCGAGTACCATCCGACCATACCGAGGAAACGCCTTTATTGTTTTAAATTCTGCGGCGCAGGGTACTCAACAACCGGCGCTATCTTCTCGGAGTCTGGACGCAAACCGCTACTGTCGAGAACATAACCTAAGTACGTTACTTTCGAACAACCGAATTCGCATTTTTCTGGATTAACCACTAATCCCGCTGACGCTAACTTTTCCAAAACTACCTTTTACCAACGCACGTGTTCATTGTAGTCATCGGTTACCACGATAATATCGTCTAAATAACCAAAAACGACCGGTTCGAACTCGGGACCGAAAAGTGAGTCGATTAAACGCTGAAAAGTCGGGTGTAAAACGCTAATATGATGTTCGGTAAGGGTTGTCATACCATGCTCTACCTTTTTGGGGTAATACTAGTTCATGAACCAGACTCTGGACTTCCTGACGCTGTTCAGGCGTCAATTCACAAATACCTGCACACTCTGCGTTAATTGTGCAGTCCAGACGCTGATTTCTATTCTCCTCGAATTCATGCCATTCGCGGCCGCTAATTCTCCACAAACCTTTACCTAATTGGATCTCAATGTCCATTTCTTTACAAAAATCATTACCAAGCAACAAATCATGGGACAAAGAGTCGATGGCTATCAACTCAAAAGAGTTGGTGCAACCATCAACAGTCAACCATAACTTCAACTTTCCAAGAGATTTGATGGATCCGCCTATAGCACTATGTATTGCTGACTTCATGCCTACTAAACGATCCTTGAATTTTTGCGCGAGTTTGGGACCTACAACTGACACTGTCGCTCCCGGATCGAACAACGCTAAATACGATTGATCCGCTAAAAATACTTTAAAGAAACGTCTGTTGTCGCTGATACTCCCGAAATCCGTCTCGTCGATGATTGGGGATTCAACTGCACCATCTGCAATTCCTACCCCCTCCTGGACTTGGTTCCGAGTATTCCATTAATTTCACCCGAAGAAAACAATCATTATTACTGAATGGAGCGCTGATTATCGAGGCTGATTCGTTGGTGGGGGGAAGGTCGTTGGATCCCCCCCTTGACAGTTTTCCACCCATTCTCTAAACGCGGTACAATTCGGACATTGTAAAAACACTGTCCCTCGGGTACTGCATACTTGACAACTCTCAACACTGCAAAGTACGGACGCTGATTTGACGCCGATAGACCAACGTCCGGTTTAGGACCCCACTGAGGGCCACGCTTCTGTCCAAAATTAGGTCCGACCTGGGGTCGAGGCGGTCCACTAATAGGGACGCCTTGAGCAGATCTAGGGTGCACCGATTTAGGTTGATACCCGTTAGTTCCCCTAGATGGCGCTTGATCCGCCCTAAATGCTTCGACCACAGGCTCGCTTTCCTTCGCAACTGATTCCTTTTTCTTTGAAGACTTTGTCCTACTCTTTCTCTTACTATTGGGTTTGGGGGCACTACTGTCCTCTTCGGACTCTGACTCTGAAATATCTAATAACGCGTCTATTTTGTGCGCCTCATTTACTCCAGAAGGAGCCGCTGCAGGTACTCCCATTCTCTCTTTGGCGGGAGGTGAAGAGTAACGTTTACCTATGTCACGTACGCGCTCGTAGCGATGCAAAATTTTCTCCAATTCACTAAGAGAAATGTTATCATAAGTTGCTACGAATCGGCGGTACTCCGGTGTCAACCCTCTGAACACGATCTTTAACAATTTAGACGCTGATATCGGACGCCTAAATTGTAGCGAAATTAAACGAAGACTAGTTAAATAAGAAGAAATTCGCTCTCCTTTAGCCTGAGTTCGCGCTTTTAATTCTTCCCACAAATCCTCTTCGTCGATAGTAACGCTAAATTCTCTTAAGAATAACTTTTTGAAAACTCGCCACGATCTAACTCGCCGCTAATAACTCTTGGTCGCAAATTTGATAACATTCTCTACAGTCCTGCACGCGAATTCAAAATTCGCCCGGATCTTCTTTATCCGACGCTGAAAATTTCAAATTCCAGCTCTTTAAAAGCTTTGCTGCGCACGCACCTGAGATTTCACGCGTACCCGGTCCTTGCTCATATTGGGCCTGGTCTGGGCCATATTCGTCTTCCGATCCTGACTCATCCGAAGACAAGTTCAAAAGTGAGTCATAATGGCCTCGCATTGAATTACCGCTATTTTCCCGAGAATTAAAATTTGCCTCTGTATTTCCGACATGGCCCCCACCATAAGACTTAGATTCCTCCCTTTTACCTCTCTTTACCCACTATTCTCTCTCAGGCGGGTCTAAAACCTTTTTAATATCGTTGACCAGGCCGGATACCCGCTCGTGACACTGATCTGGAAAACTTGGGGGAAGTTCGCTAATTGGATCTTGTGGTTGTAAAACTTTAGGTACTGTACCTGAACCTAGGTTACTATCGGTACTCTGGTTAGGCGGAGCAGAAACTAAGTTTTGTAACGCTTGGCCCGGACGCTGATAATTTTGTTCGGGGGACCGAGGTGCCCAATTAACCTCGGTATTAGTATTATGTGTAAACACCGTACTGTTGTAAGGGAGATAACACATTCGAGTATCGAATTGACTAAACCTCCCCATGGGTGGTACAAAACCAGGCGTAACCACGCCAGAGCCCGGTAATGACTAAGTTACCACTGACGTTGTCCCGGACATTCCACTAGTCACCGTCGGCGCTACTGTCGTTACATTAGACACCGTATTGCTAAAAACCATATTAGCCGCTGATATTGCGGCTGGTACCGTACCAGCTGATACACTAGTCGTTGGCGTACACTGATTTAACCCGGTGTGGTAATCCACGCCGCTCGCCACGTCACCGTCCTGATTCAACCCCACTCCGTCGTTCGCGTCCATTTGATCGGCTGTCAAATCCACTTCCGGTATCGGTAATTTATTTAGGTCCGGCATAGCCTCCACTAGAAAAACTTCATCAGAATCGCTAGCATCAAATTTTTTAATCCACAAAAACTATTTCGCCATAAACCAGTCTTGCCCGTACATGCAATAAACGTTCGCGCAATACCTGCACGGAACCCAATGTGCTCACATTATGACTAATCAGTTCTCTCACGACGTCACTGACAGGCATCCGCGTTATCAATTGCCAATTTGCGCTAATATCAAATCAAAACTACTAAATTATTAGTTCACTACTTATTCCAATTAAAATTGGACGCTGAAAAGAAACACACTTTTTGTAAAATTAAAAAAAAGAATAGTCTCTAAACAATAAATTTTTGTTGCACCCGCAACACTAAATTACGTCCAATAATACAACTTCCCAAACGCCACTGACACAAAAAAACACACTAATTTCTTGTGCGTAGCGAGTAAGTGTCAAATCAATCTTCTCTTTAAAAAAAATTAAATAAATAAAATTTTATTTTATATTACCGAGGAGAGAAAGAAAAAAAAATTTACACATAAAGGAAACGAAATAATTCCTAACGATGATTCAATAATCACGCGGTAATTAATATTCGCTTTATTTCACTTTTTCCAAAATGAAACTCTCTCAATAATAGTCTCTTCGAGAAATGAGCAAAGCCTCGCTCGTCACCTGACAAGTTTGTAGTTTCATGAACGAGAGAAAAAAAAATTAATTTGACGCAAATAAAAAAAAAAATTTTCTTTCTTAAAAATCCCGATTTACACTCACGGTGATATTAAAAAAAAATTTGGTCGATTATTTAAAAGTCTTGTCATGTACTTCATGAACACGATGAAAAATCTCGCGCACTCACATATCATTTATATTGCTTGTCTCAATTGACTCGCAGAGTGCGTCATAAGTCGAGGATATTTTCCTAATACTCGATTTAATCGCACTCGGTGAAATAGTCAAATTGAATCCTATTCAAAAAAAAAAACCAACGAGAGAAATTCACATAAAAAAAATAAATATATTCGCACTTAATTATAGTTTCAAAATAAATTCTCGAACACTTCATAAAATGCGAGAAGATTTGACGGAGAGAAAAAAAAATATTTTCGACAATATTCAAAATTTCTTCGTTCACGCTGCCTTGACTTCACAGCTGACTACTGCCCGCGCTGCGTCACCCGCATGACGTCATTTCCGAGCACATGTTTGAGAATTAATCTTTAAATTTGGTTTGAGAAACGCTGCTCAAACGTTTCAAAGATATATAAACGCGTTTCTTCATGAATCCCGCAAAAATGACCGTAGGAAGATTGAGTGAAATATCGAAACAGACGAAGCCTTCGAAACGATTCGCAGAAACATTGCCGATGCGGTTCTTCTCGCTCACCCGGCTCCGAATGAACCAACACGACTTGTGACGAATGCGTCCGATAAGGGTATTGGAGCCGCATTAGAGCAATGGTAAAATAATTGTTGGAAACCGTTGGCATTTTTTTCTCGAGGCTTTACAGACACTCAAAAACGGTACAGTACCTACGACAGAGAGTTGACAGCAATTTTCGAATCCATAAAATATTTCAAACACCTCCTCTATTACAGAGAATTTAAAGTGGTCACTGATCACAAGCCTTTAGTTTACGCTTTCGCTCAAAAGTCTGATAAAGCTTCTATTCGCCAACAGAATCAATTATCATTTATATCGCAATTTACTACGAAAATTGAATATATTCCTGGCAAGGAGAATATCGTCGCGGATTCTTTATCCCGCTTAGATGAAGTAATTTTCACGTCCGATTTTAGTTTGAGTGAGCTTGCAAGAGTTCAGAAGGATGATTTGGAACTAAAAACAATTCTTCAGGATAAAAATACCTCCCTCGATCTGAAAAGCATTCGTTGGGGTACTGATCACACCCCTATCGTTTGTGATCTTTCGGAAGAAGTCCTACGTCCTTTTGTTCCTCTTGCCATGCGAAAGAACATTTTTAATCTTTTACACAGTCCGGCCCATCCAAGTACTAAAGTAACTAGCAAAGTTATCTCGAAAAGCTACGTATGGCCTGTGATGAATCGCGACGTCAGGGAATGGTGCAGAAATTTTTTGCCTTGTCAGAGATCGAAAGTAACGCGACATACGGACGGTTGGATTTCTCGTTTTGGCTCACCGAGAACTATAACAACAGATCAAGGTAGCCCATTTGAATCTAGAGTTTTTTCAGCTTTTCTCCAACTTGTCGGTACCGAACGAATTCGAACAACACCGTACCATCCGGTCTCTAATGGCATGGTGGAAAGGTGGCATAGAACCCTTAAGGCTGCAATCACGTGTCACTCTGACAAACAATGGATTCAATCTCTTTCGGTAGTGATGTTAGGTTTGCGTAACAACATATTGGACTCCGGTGCATCTCCTGCCGAATTTGTTTTTGGAACAACCTTGAAAGTACCTGGAGAATTGATTTTACCCGAAGATTTTAGCCCGAATCGACAAATGTTTTTCGAGGAATTTAGAGAACACATGCGAAATGTGAAACCAATTCCCGTCGAACACCGTCATAAGAGAAAAATTTTTGTTCACAAAAATTTAGATTCTTGTTCACATGTTTTTATTCGTCAAAATATGATAAAAAAGTCACTTGAACCTCCGTACTCTGGACCACACAAGGTCGTAAATCGCATATCTGATAGAGTATACGAAGTAGATGTAAATGGTATGTGTAAGAAGATTTCGGTGGAGAATCTGAAACCTGCGTTTTTCGTTAGAGACGACGCACTTATTGTAAGCAACGATTCGAGTAATAGTGCAAATCATGTACAGCATAAATCTTCATTACCGAATACAACTGTTGACAGAGATTCTGAGAAACAAGTGCAAACTCGGCCTGCACTTAGAACTTATGTTAATAAGAAAAAAGTTACATTCGAATCATCTTCGAAAAACTAGTCATAAAAATTAATATTAAAAATTTAACGTTTAATTTATCGTATTAATAATCTAACTTAGATTAAATTTTGTCGACATATGATACATATCATACAAATGATTTAGCATAAAAAGTTTTTTTTGTCCGGCCGGCAAAGAAATGTTGATGATATAATTTTTTATAAGTAAAATAATTTATTTTCTTATTTTTGTTACGGACGGAATTCCGTAAATTTTTAATTTTTTTGTTAAATATTATTCAGTAAAAATAATATTTGTTATTAAAATATTGTAAACATTCTTCTCAATTATAATCAAACATCAAATGTAACACACACACACATACATATATAAATTTTTCTAATCTTAAATATTCAATTATTAATTCAAATTTATTTAACAATTATTAATAATTTTATGTTATATTTATTTTAATTCCGAAATCAATGGTTATTTCGCAAATGAATTGAGATTATTGAACTTCATGTTGCAAAATAACACGGACTAAAAATATGATCAAGTTTGCCAATTGTGGGATTTACAACGTATAAAAGTTTCCACATTAGTTTGGAAAATTAGGAAATATAAGAAATCATAAAGGTGATTCAGGTGTTTGAACCGATCACGCCACTAATAAAATGCAAGTTTGCTAAAACTTGCATGGAAACAACGAGGTACTGATTGCAAAATCAACCCTCCCACTACTTAAAATTACATACCAACAAGGTGTGATCGTTGCCACCAAATTATTGTTCGAGGAGTCTTAATTTGTTTTTCCCGCAGAGCGGATGTGTTTCCCGCAAAGAGGCGGATGAATATAAAGTTTAACTCCCACTAAGAGATTATTATTTGTTCCCCGCAATAAGGGTTGAAATTCGTCGAGTTTGTTTATAAAAATACAAGTGAATATTCCACAATCTGTGAAATTGATTATCATATAAAAGTTCATTAAAAAAAGAAATTGAATCATTCAGTATAAAGTGTCATAAATGGTTAAAGCGTAGATTCAGCTAAAAATCTTAAGTGTTTTATTAAATTCACAATTGTTTATATTTCAAATTATCTTTAGAGAAAATTCAGACTTGGTGAACCCAATGCTCTGAATTTTAAAACGGATTTTTGAAGTATTGAAATAATTGATCATAAGGTAATTGTTGCAAATTTATTGGAAATAAAAAGATATAAAGAATTAAAAGGAAGTAAAAGCAACTTCCGCATAATTGACGTCGTATGACAAATACGAGTGTTGAACTCCACCGAGCTCAAAAGTAATTTGATACTTTTCTGTATCATTTTAATTATTATTATTCTGGTGAGTTACTCTGACTATTTATTCTCTATTTGAAAAATAAAGAATCTCATAAAGAAACATTCACATCACACACACATTTTCTTTTTACTTATACAATTTATTATTTGTTGTCTCAATTTTATGAAGAACCAACTATTTTCGTTTTATTATTGAATATTTCTTTCATTTGATCATTTTGCTTTTTTTGATAGAAATAAACCATTTTTTGTGAGACTTGAATTTGTTCAAGTAGCTTAACGTAAATGGCTGTTGAATTGTAAACAATTTTTTTATCAAAGATCAATTTGGGAACTAGATGTACACTGTTTTGGGGGTTGAGTAAATAAATGTAATCACCTTTTGATGTTTTTGTCTCATTTCTCTTTTTAATCATTTTCACTAAAATACCGTCTATCCGGGTGTATTGAATAAATAATATTCTAAGTGACAGTCCACTACCTCAATCTAACTTTGCTAGCGAAGAGCAATTTACGCTTTCCAAATAAGCGGAATTGTTAAATAATAAAAATTAGTATTTTTTATAAATATTTATTATTTCTCGGTAAATTATCTATTTTTATTTTTTTGTTAATTAACATCCGTCCTTAACAATTTTATACGAGTAACTTTTAAGGAAAAACTTCTCAGAGTTTATCGATACTGATTCTTATAGAAAATGTGATAATACTACATTTTAAATTGTTTGAAGATATATATATATATTTTTTACAAAGAAATTTTCTATACAAATATATATTTATATTAAATAATTTTTATATCGTTTGCACTCGGGGGGGGGGAGTATGTGGGGAATAGCGACTGCAGAGCTACCCCCACTCACTCGGATCTCTACGTAGTAAGAATGAGAGTTGCTTGCTGGTATGTGTGTGATGTGTGGACACGAGTATCGAGAGATATAAAGATAGATTCTTGAACCAGACTTGATTCCGTACAGACGTCTTGTACTTATCTCTACATGAGATTCTTGATATTGAGTTTTTAATAAATTGTTATAGTTGAGTTTAACCTGGTGTATTAATTAATATATAAAACACGTTAAATGGGAATGCTCTTTTGATAAGAAATTATTATTAATAAACGGAACTTCCCCCACACGGTAAACGGTAGTGGCGCCATCTAGTGGCAGCCGGTGGAACTAATATCTACATTACTGACTGTGGGTAACTACCGACCGGCGGTAAGCGACAGTGGCGCCATTTAGCGGCAGCCTGAGGAACTAATTCCTGAGAGTGACATAGTTACACTACTAAAGGTCCATGGAGGTCTAAATAGATATTAGTAAGGATGAATGCTGTGTCAAGTAGAATAAAAACAAGGGGGGGTCCTTTATATTTATTTTATATACATTTTGCTTCCTCGTGGAGGAAGCTATGAATTTCTCTAATTTAATTAATTAATTTAAAACATTTGCTCACATATTATGAAATTGATATCGTACTTCATTTATTTCATATTTAGAAATATTTAATTATGATCCCAGTGGAAAAACCGGTAAATATATGTGCGGGGACATGACGACATTAAAAAAATTCAAATGTGGGGACACGTGGAAAATTCTTTATATCTCGTATTTAGTGTTATAAAAATACCACTTTCTTACATTACATTTTATAGATTGGAGAACACGTAGACGAAGAGAAATTTTAATTTAGATAAAAAAAATTGAATTAAAATTTTTTTAAATCTTAAAATGTAAATATAGGAACAGGGGACACGATGACATTTTTAACCATTTTTACGATTTTATACCTGTTGCAGCAAAAAAAATTAAAATTATATATTGAGGTATTGTAGAAAAAATCATACTCTGCAAGATGTTAGTATTTAAAATCATGAATTTTTAAAAATAAAAGTATTATTTATTCAGGACAAGATTTCAACGATTTTTTTATTTTAACCCTTAAATTAATTAAATTTTTGGAAAAATTAAGAAAATTTAAAATCATTTTGGATGTAACATATACTTTATATATAAGAAACGATTCGTCTTAATGCAAGAAATTCAATTATTTTATGTATTAACTTGAATTTAAAAAAACGCAAAATTTTTTAGCTTAAATATGAATTTTTGATTTTTCCATTTTTATTAATTCTTAAAATTAAAATCAAATCTATACTTTATATACACTAATCGATTTGTCTTGACGTAAGGAAGACGAATATATGATATATTACTTTAAATTTTTCAATTTATAAATTTTTTCAATTAAAAAAAAATTTTTGTCAAAAAGACGATAAAAATTTTTTTAGGGGTATTTTTCACAAAAACGATCCACATACACACACATACATACATCCGGACAATTGATCAGGATCTCATTTAACATTTTTCTATATAGAGAAAATTTGTTTTCACCATTTTTAAAAATTTTATAAACGAAAGGGCTACAAAGCTTCCTTCACGAGGAAGCAAAAGGGTCAGAAAAGTTTATTTGCCTGACAGTAAAAAATTCAAGTAGTCTCATAAGGTCTAAAATAGTAGGAGAGCCTAGGATTTTGTAATTTAGATGATAAGGAAAATAAATAGTTTTATAAAGTTTTCCTTTTCAGTAGTGCATTAAGTGAGATTTACCTTAAAACTTAAAAATTTTGGGATATTTTTTATTTTTTCTGGTTTTTTACTTTATGACTGTAAAGACATAAGTATCCAAAAGCAAATAATGATGGATACCACATTTTTCTGCGAAAAAAATGTTTTTTTCATTAATTAGTCATTTATTGTGAAAACGCGTGCAAATTAAATTTCCTTATATTTTTTATGTTGTTTATTTAACTGCCGCGTGGATGTTAATTGTTCTTTGATCTAAATGATTATGAATTAAAAAACTTGTCTAAATTTAAAATAATGGTAAAATGTTCAGGTTAAAATTAATTCACAATTTGAAATTAAAGAAAAACGTTTATTTTAAGTTGACAGACTGAGTGTTGGATCACGACTGACCTTCGTCAATGAATATACAAATTTCGACAATTTCACGATACACACACTAACAAAATTTCTACCACAATTAAATTCAAAATTATATACTTGTCGTCGACATACCGCCGGCCTTGAACGGCTTGCGTTCAATTTTTATTACATTTCAATCGGCAACGGAGACAATGTCTTTAATCCACGCTTATATACTCCATCCTTCGTACGCACATCCACCACACGAACAATATCATCCTTTCCCGGATAAATCTTCTCAATCCTTCCCAACAACCATCTTAGTGGTGTTTGATTATCATCTTTCAACAAAACAAATCCACCAATTTCCACTTTTGACTCTCCCGTATGCCATTTATTTTTCACTGTAATTTCATTCAAGTATTCTGTGTGCCAACGTTTCCAAAAATCAATTTTCATTTTTTGAATGTGCTGCCACACAGAAAGTCGATTTACTTTAATATCTGAATAATCCACAGATGGAACAGTTTGGAAGGATTGCCCTATTAAAAAATGCGCTGGAGTCAAAACCATTAAATCGTGCGGATCAGATGACATCGGCGTAAGAGGGCGAGAGTTCAAAATCGCCTCTATTTCACACACAAGCGTCTCGAACTCATCGTAACACAACAATGTTTCCCCGATTGTTCTTTTTAAATGGTGTTTGAAGGACCTTACAGCAGCTTCCCAGATGCCTCCAAAATGTGGAGTACGTGGCGGAATAAAGTGCCATTCAATTTTTTGTTCAGCTAAATTTTTTGTTATTTTTTCTCGATCTTTTTCCGAATTTAGCATGCTGTAAAGTTCCTCAAGCTCATTTTTTGCGCCCTTAAAATTCGTCCCGTTGTCAGAATACAATGCCTTGCATTTTCCCCTTCTCGCAAAAAACCTACGCAAACACGCCAAAAATGCATCAGTGGTTAAATCACAAACAACTTCCAAGTGAATCGCCTTGGTGACCATACAAACAAATACTGCGACATAAATTTTTATTCTATTTTTATTTCTATATTTTTTCTCCTTGACGAAAAAATAACCACAAAAATCTACACCTACGTTCTCAAAAGGTCTCGCTGATTTAAGTCTAACTTCTGGTAAATTTCCCATTTTATAACCAAATTCTTTTGGATTGGATCTCGCACATTTTACACATTTATAAATACAACTTTTTACGGCGCTCCTTCCATCTACAATCCAATAATTTTGTCGAAGCGAATATAATGTACAATTTACTCCCGCGTGCAAAGCTCTCTCATGGTACTCACGAATCAAGAGAAGTGTTATGGGATGATTTTTAGGAAGGATTATCTGATGTTTCTGATCATGATTTAAATTAGAATATTTAATTCTTCCCCCCACTCTCAGTAAGCTTTTCTCCATCATCGGACTCAAGCGAATCAATTTCGATCCCCTTGAAACCTCCCCACCACTTGACAGATCCCTGATTTCCCCTGCAAATGCCTCGCGTTGGACCAGTAGTAATATTCGCAATTCAGCTGACTTGAATTCCTCAACCGAAAGCAAACCTTTGCGTAATTCACCTTTCTTAAATCTCACGAACCGTAAACAATAAGCAACCACACGTACCAAAACAGTCCAAGATGAAAAACGCTCACTTAATTCAAATTTCTCAATCGTCTTGACTGTCAAGGATTTAATTGCTCGCCTTTCAGGAACTTCCACTGCCTTCCATTTTTGTTCAGGCCACACAGCTTCCGGTTGCTCCAACCATTCTGGACCTCTTTTCCAAAGATTACTTTCGATAAATTCTGAGGGTGATAATCCACGAGAAATTAAATCCGCTGGATTCTCTTTCGTTGGAACATGTTTCCATTCTTCACTACTCGTGAATTCCTGAATTTCAGCGATCCTGTTGGCCACGAATGTTTTGAGTTCATGTGAAGGAGTATTTATCCAATTTAGTACAATAGTGGAGTCAGTCCAAAACACCACTCGTGAAATACTCAATCTCAAGGCCGCCACCGCTGCCTTGTGCAGTCGAACCAGCAACAGCGCTGCGCACAATTCCAATCTCGGGATGGTAACGAAATGTAAGGGCGCTACCCGTGACTTAGAGCACAATAGTAAATTATAATAATTTCCATTTCTGATCACTCTCAAGTACAGACACGCTCCGTATGCCTTCTCGCTCGCATCTGAAAAACCATGAATCTCTATTAATTCATTTTTCTCGCGACGTATTGTTCTTGGAATAGACCATTCATTTAATCGTTTCAGCTGTTCAACGTAATCCTTCCAGAATTCCACCGCTTCAACAGGAACAGGATCGTCCCAGTCCAGTTTATTTTTCCACAATTCCTGTAGGCTGATTTTTGCGCAAATTATTACAGGGGATATTAATCCAAGTGGGTCGTAAAGTTGCGCAACCTTTGAAAGTATTGTTCTCTTAGAAATGAGCTGCTTTTCGGAAGATTGGTTTATCTCGAACAAGAGTGTATCCTCTTCAGGATTCCAACACACTCCCAACATCCTCGAGGTTGAAGAATGTTCTTTATCCAGATTCACTCGCATCTTGATGATTGTATTTGGAAGATCCTCGATTAAATTATAGCAATTAGACGTCCATTTTGACAATCGTAAACCAGCAGCATTTGTTATCCCTATTATCTGATCTCTTATTTCCACAGCCTCTTCCATGGTCTCTGCTCCCGTGAGCATATCATCCACGAAGAAATCCTCTCGTAACACAAGTGCAGCTATAGGAAATCTTTCTTCTTCGTCGTCTGCTAGCTGCTTTAAACACCTGACTGCCAAAAAGGGAGCAGCTGATGTACCATACGTTATGGTGTTTAATTCGTAAGTACTCACAGGCTCACTGGAATTGAATCTCCACAACATTTTTTGAAATTTTCTGTCTGCAGGCTCCACCCAAAATTGACGGAACATCTTTTCAATATCGGCACCCAGAACTATTGGATGTTGCCTAATTCGAAGCATGAGTTCAAAAATTCCATCCTGTATTATTGGACCGGCTCTCATTACATCATTCAATGAAATCCCTGTAGATGTTTCCGAAGAAGCGTCAAATACCACTCTCAGAATTGTTGACAAACTCGATTCCCGAATAACTGCCTGGTGAGGTATAAAATACCCTTCTTCCTTTTTTGTCTCTACTGGCTGCATATGTCCCAAGTCTAAGTAAGTCTTCATAAATTCGTGATATTGAATCTTTAGATCTGGATTACGTTCCAATCTTTTCTCCAGCGTAAAAAATCTTCTTGCTGCAATTTCAAAAGAAGAACCCAATTCTTGTAATTTGTCCGTAAATGGTAAACTAACCATATATTTACCATCATTCATCCTTCGAAAATTTGAAACAAAATGTTCCTCGCATGTAATTTCCTCCTCAGACTTGTGACATCTTTCCTCTATGTTCTCCAGCTTCCAAAATTTTTCCACTTGTTCTGAAAGTGAATCTCGAACCATATGACATCTCAGACTTGAACTTCCAGGAACTCCCACCTTTCCTACAACTATCCAACCAAGTTTAGTACTTTGTAAATAAAGTCGTGGTGCTGCTAAGGGAATTTTTCCATCTTGTAATAATTCATAAAAAATTTCTCCACCAACTAACGCATCAATTTTACCTGGTTTGTGGAAACTGGGATCCGATAATTGAATTTGAGAAGGAATGCTAAGATTATCTTTATTTATTGGGAAGTTGGGAAGGTGACTGGTAATGTGAGGAAGTACCATGAAAGAAAGTCTGCCTGCATATCCTGAAACATGTGATTTAAATTTTACATCTACCCATTCTGCGCTTTTTATTGCATTATTATTTACACCTTCAATAGACGAGTCAAATTTTCTTTTCTTTAGTCGTAATCGCGTTACACATTCTTCGGTAATTAAGTTTGGCTGAGAGCCACTGTCGAGTAATATTCTACATGAATGAGATTTTCCTAATGTGTCAAACAATCCTATATTTGCTGTAGACAATAAAACTCTTGACGCGTCTAAGACATGCATATTTTTTACATTTGATGAACTATCGCTATTTTGTATTTTTTCCTTATCTCGTTCAGCATGCAACAGCGTATGATGTTTCTTTCCACAAATGGTACAATTACTACAACGACATTCATTGATTCTATGATTACGCCTAAAACAGTTAAAACATAAACCTTTCTTTTTTACAATTTGAACTCTTTCATCTGTTGACAATTTTGTAAACTGCTGACAATTTTGAATGTAATGATTTTCGCTACACATCGGACAAGAAATTGAACCCTGAGTATTTACAAATGCTTTGCTTAAATTCCTTCTATTCGTATGAGTGTGCGACCCCCCACCAGCCGTCGACTTCAGAGGCTCTATTTGGTTATTACTGTCACTCTTAATAGTTTCGAGTATCTCGCATCTTGTCTTTAGAAATTTACTGAAACATTCAAAGGTAGGCATCGCACTCCCCGTCACCGATTTTTCCCACTCCGTCCGAGTGTCCCTGTCCAGCTTACCAGTGATAAGACAAATTAAGGGCGTATCCCAACTATCAGTGGGCTGGCCTAATACATTCAAAGCCCGCACATGTCTTAACATCGAGTCTACCAAATTTCTCAAATTAAACGAGGAATCTCTATTTGCATTAGGCAATTCAAAAATCGACTGCATATGGTTTTGAACAATTATGCGTCCGTTGTTGTATCGTTCGTTTAGTAAGTCCCAAGCTACATTATAATTATTATCAGAAGTTGACAAATTATCGATTACTTTTGCCGCGTTATCTTTTACATAAGCCCTTAAATATCTTAATTTTTGAATTTTTGGAATTGACGCATCCTCATGAATTATGGCCTTAAATGCATCTTTAAACCCCAACCAATCTTTATAATCCCCTGTAAAAGTTGGCAAATCAAGTTTCGGTAAAGGGAAGTGCGAACCAGAATGTATACTACTACCTCTAGAAGCCGTAAGCTCACGCAAAGTCGCAAGCTCATTTTCCCTTTGAAGTGCAAGTGCAGCTTCAAGCTGTGCGATTCGCTCCCGATTATGTCCCTGATCAACTTCCGATTCTTGAAATCTACTCGTTACAAATGTAGCTGAACGTTCTTTTATTAATTTCGAAGCTACTGCACAAAGACGAAAATAATTATCTTCAAATTCCATACGTTCAGTTTCGCGATTTGGATTCGGCACAAGTATTTCTAATTTACTTTGAGTTCTATCATAAATATCCCACGTCTCTTCTATCTTTGCTAATCTAAGTTTAAGTTCCTCTACATCCACAATATCGTTAAAATTTTCATTCGTGCATTTTTCTATATACGTTTTAAATTTAGTCAATCGAGTTTTGCAATTTGTCCTAGTTTGTCTCAATTCCTCTAACTCAGGCATTTTAATATCGTTATTATCGTCGATTAATTAATTACACGAAATTTACAAATATACAAAAGATTATAACAATTTTATTTATTTCTTACTCAGATGTTGTTGTTTTTCTGACCTTCAACCGCTTCTCTGTAGTGACTTGCTGCTTTCAAGCTGCTGTTTGAAGAACGCCTAAATTTTATTTCTTGAATTTATTCCTTAAATTTCGTTTCTTCTCTCTGGATTTTTCACGGTTTTTTGTCCTTTAAACTGATAACACCTGATCTGAATAATGTCTTTCTTTGTGAGTCGTGATCCTTATATATTTCTTAACACTCTTGCACTTGAATTTTTACTGAAGCTTCAGTTTTCCACTATTGTTTTTTCATTAAAAACTTCACTTAGTTTAGTTAACTTACAATTGTTCACAAACACGAATTATTTTCACTTTTTATTGTTCATTTTATCTTCCCACACCTCTTATAATCAATTTTGTGGAAAAGATCCGGCTCGAAGGACCATGAAAACGCGTGCAAATTAAATTTCCTTATATTTTTTATGTTGTTTATTTAACTGCCGCGTGGATGTTAATTGTTCTTTGATCTAAATGATTATGAATTAAAAAACTTGTCTAAATTTAAAATAATGGTAAAATGTTCAGGTTAAAATTAATTCACAATTTGAAATTAAAGAAAAACGTTTATTTTAAGTTGACAGACTGAGTGTTGGATCACGACTGACCTTCGTCAATGAATATACAAATTTCGACAATTTCACGATACACACACTAACAAAATTTCTACCACAATTAAATTCAAAATTATATACTTGTCGTCGACATATTGGTTTAAATCAAATTTGTTTTATTAGAATAACATTTTTATTTCTCAATCGTTTGTTTTTAAATAAATGCTATAATATTAAACTAATATAAAAAAGATATATTAATTACAATTATGTACTCGTGACGCATGAATATGCACCACATGTCAATTAACCGAAAGGCCAATTAACCGAATTGTTAAATAATAGAATTGTCATTTGATCAGATCGTCACTTAACCGAACTGTCATTGAACCAAAAGTCACTTAATAGAATTTTCAGTTGACAGAATTGACATTTAACAGAATTTTCGATTTAACTGAAGATTAAATTATCCAAAATCGCATTTAACCGACTTGTCAATTAACAGAATAAGCATTTAAACGACATGTCAATTAACAGAAATGCATTTCTTTTTATTGACTTGTCGGTTAAATGTCATTTCTGTTAAATAGCGTGTCGGTTTATTGTCATTTCTTTTAATTGATGTGTCGGTTACATGACAATTCTTTTACTTGACATGGCGGTTAAAGGAGAATTTGGTTAGTTTCCATTTCAGTAATATGTCAGTTCGGTCATTCGACAATTCTGTTAAATGTCAATTCTGTCAACTGAAAATTCTGTTAAGTGACTTTTCGGTTCACTGGAAATTTGGTTAAGTGACGATTCTGTCAAATGATAATTCGGTTAAGTGGCCTTTCGGTTAAATGACTGTTCGGTTAATTGACATGTGGTGCATATTCATGCGTCCCTAAAATGCCGTACCTAACCTATGAGTAGTAGGCATCGAATTCACGAATCTAGGTTTCGAGAGTTTTGACGAACGCGATACCTACCCTTCATGCAGGGTGGGTCGTTCTACGTTTTTAACATTTCACTGAGCTGTACATTTGACTTTCGCAAAAAATGACCAAATTAGAAAGTTGACGTGAGATTTTGATTGATCCCCTCATTGCTTAGGTGAGATTTAGTGAGATTTTTGCAGACCTCTCCCCCCTAACTTGTGCTCACGTAATTAATGGACGCCCCCATAACTAAA
Source organism: Leptopilina boulardi (assembly GCF_019393585.1). Lineage (NCBI taxonomy): Eukaryota > Metazoa > Arthropoda > Insecta > Hymenoptera > Figitidae > Leptopilina > Leptopilina boulardi. The sequence goes on along the minus strand of NW_026137789.1, from coordinate 379,950 downwards.
AACTACTGCGCAGCTTACATGCTATAGAAACTGAGATCGACCAATGCGCATCATTTAACTTTTATATTTTCCAAAATATTCTTAATAATTTATTTATAATTTATATTTATTTATATTATAATAAATAATATTTTAAAATTTGAAATATTTCTTATATGCTGACATTTTCCTGATTTTAGCAATAATTCAAGTACTTAGCATTGAAAAATTTCAATCTTTCAATTAAATATTCAGGAAATATTATGTGCTTTGTGGATGTGCTTTATTTGATTAGACATGTTTTTTAAAATTAGAAAAAAAATCCTGACGTGATAAAGCAAATCAGACTTCAGATACGTCAGAAAATCATATCCCAGTTTGCTTTGAAAAAAATTAAATTTTTGGGTAGTCACGTATTATTTAATATGTACAATACAAAGTTTTTTGTTTCTAGGTCTCAAAAGGCAATATTTAAGTTTTCATTTCGTCTTATGAAAACACTTCTTTAGTCACTGTCTTCTTTTTTACAGAGTTTAAAAATTGTCAAAAATGCGTTTTTTGACACTGTAAAATCTACATTGCTCAAAAACTAGAGTAATTAGACAAAATTTTTTCGGACAATGATATATACAATCTATTTAAGTGGCTAATAATTGCATACCAAGTATTACACTTCGTAACAAAAAAAAGAACATGCTGTGTTTATTTCAAAATTCCTGTGTTTATTAAATATTTGTTTGTCAATAAACAAGGAAATAAGAGAAATTTAATTTATTCAGTTCTCTAAATATGGGGAGGGCATAGAAAGCTTAAATAAAGTTTAAACCTAATGAACCTGTATTTAACGTATCATTGAATTTATAGTTCAAATCTTTGGGAATGTATACTTAGTATAACGCGATTCTCTATAATCCGATTTACTTGAAACTAGTCACTTAGAGGTTTTTAGTGTTGCTGATTACAAATTTGAGATTAGGTTTTAAAAATTCTAAATGTTGAATCCGGTACGGCAGACGATTTTTTTTAAAAATCGTTAAAATATACTTGAGCCTTATTATTACTCAGGGGTTTTTGGGGTCACTGATTACGAATTTTAAGTCAGATTCTCAAAATTCAAAATGGCGGACGAATTTTTTAAAAACCGTTTAAATTCTCTTAAGTCTTGTAAAAAGGGGGTTATGAGTTAAATACAGATTCCCCGCAATTATTGCATGATATATCAGTTTCGGGGTCTTAAAGTTGAAGGTGTAAGCTTTCTTTTGAGTCCTATTAAAGCTTCATATGCCCTCACATTTTCTTTTATAGCACTTCAAAATGTGGAAAAAAGCTATTTTTTGAAAATTTAACTCCTATTTTCAGGGAACTGAAGAAATTAAATTTTTTTTGTGTTTTCTTGTTCATTCTCACCCAAATATTCAATAAACATATGAATTTTAAAATAAACACAACATGACCATTTTTTTGTTACCCAGTGTTATTATTATTATTATTTCTTTAGTGTACATACTTGTCAATACCCTTGAAAGCATCAGGCTCGATTTGCGAAATTTTGTTTTCATATAAAGTAAGTATTTCGAGAGTATCCAATCCTTCAAATGCTCCTCCATGAATAGCAGTAATTCTATTGTGATTAATGTTTAATATTAAGAGGTGATGAAGTGTTTTTAATGCCGATGACGGAACTGCATTTAAAGAGTTCTGCGATATATCTAATTGTGTTAATGCTTTACCTTTAAACAAAAGATTTAAAAAGATTTATATAGTGATTTAAAATAGTCATCTATTTTATTTCATTTATTTATTGATAACCAAATGTAACAAAAATACAAGCTTAAATTTAAATGTTATGCATTAAGGGGTTCAAGAAGGCTAGAGACAGGAGGTCCAACTAGGGTAGTGGGGGTATGGGAATACTGAGTCACAGAACCGTCCCGTAGCAGGCATGTCCTTTAAAAATCATATAGGTCGCAGTGGACTTCTGTGCATACTAACACTTATGCACAAACATGTGTAATAAGAAACACACCAGTGCATGGCGAATGCAAGCAAAATCAGCTGTCAAAATACAGTATAAGTGTTTATGTTAAAAATATTGTTCTTATTAAATAAGTGTTTCAATTAAGACACAGAAAATGAGTTAAATTTATATTAGTACGACATGTATTATTGTATGTCATTTTCATCAGTTTTATCATGGCAACTTTTTACAAAACACTTTCTCGCCATATTTTAAAAACTTTACGTTTTTAAAACTATTCATTAATATATATTATTCATTTTATTCACTACACTACTTTAAACTTAACCTTAAATTTCACTTGCCTGCGACGTGATAAACACGTGAAACACGGTTATAGAAAGGTTCAATGTGTGAGTATGCGCAGAAGTCCACTGCGACCTATACGACTTTTAAAGGCAATGCCTCCTACAAGACGATTCTGTGACTCACCCCCTCTACCGTAGTTGGATCTCCTGTCTCTAACATTTTTTGGGGGAGGGGGGAGTCAAGCACTTTGTTACGGACAGCAGAAAAAATGGCGCTAATGTATGTAATAACGTGTTACATGGGGAGGGGGGGGGTTCAAAATTTAAAAAAAAACGTTACGTAATTTGTGAACGCTCCCTTATGTAGGAATTTACGGTAATTTTGAGGTTTTTTCAAAGATTTTTTTAAAGTAAAAAAAATATTTATTAATTCCAATTTTTTATAATAAAATGTTCATCTTAGAGAGTCGATAACAATTTTTTTCCTATTTTATAAACAATCTATAAAAAATGGCTGCCGAAAGTGGTACGCTTTAAAAGTTTGTCACACTTTTTTTCTGGAACAGTTAATCTGAAATGAAAAAACTAAAATTTTTCTTAATCTGTACTATTTTGACTATCGAGTAAACTTGAATCTTTTATTGAAAAACAAACGATAGTTAGATTTTTTTAATTTTTCGACAATAATTTTGCAACTTAAATTGTTTATAACTTTTAAAAATATGAATCTATTTAAAAAATCCTAGTTTACACGAAAACTACACATGCAAGGAACATACTGTCCAAATTTAAAGTTAATTGGTTGAATAGTTTTAAAATAAAAGTGTGACAAAGTTAAAAATATGCAGTTTTGAGAAAAACGGTTTAAAGTTTTTTAAGTAGTAATTAAACAAAAAAGTGATTCTTACTCAATCAACAATACCGGCTTCATACATAGTTCCTTTTTCGGCTTCTAAAAGATCATTTTCAAGTAATCTAATGCTAGTCAAGTAGCAGTGAGTGTCTCTGGGCTATTTACAGGAGAGTCTACATTGGCTTGCGTATACGTACACGTTGACGTGTACGCATACGCGCTGACGTCACAGATGTGTTGTTGCCAACTGTTGTGGCACGCGACAAATCGTATAAATTCAATTAGTGAAATTTGACTGGTGAAATAACGGTTTTATGCAATTTAAAAAAGTTTTAAATGAAAATGAATGCAATTTCATTGATTTTGAAAGTAATTAAGTTATTAATAAAAATGTGTTCAAAGTGAAATTGTAAAGTTCCTATTATCAACCGTCAATTTAGTGAAATTTTTGGTGAGTTTTTTTACTCGCAATTTTGTATTAAAACTAAATTTATTATCATTTACAAAAAGGATATATATAACTAGACTATATAATATTGATCTGAAATGAAGTTTTTTAAAATGTTCCTTAGGAATCGTACACATTATACGTCATGCAGCAAAGGCGGGGAGGGGGTCCGAGAATCATGACGAATTGTGAAATAAGGTAGGAGGAGGTAAGCTCGTGCGTTACGTTACACATTTTTTAATGTTTTGCGTTCAACGACCAAGATTGTTTTCAAATTTTTGGGGTACATGTTATGGATATAACAATAAAAAAGAACTTATTTTTTAAATTTTATAAAAAATTATATGTGATGTTCTCAAAGACTATAAATAAAACAGGTTAAAAATATTTTAAACTGTTTAACCCCTTCGCTGTGAGGAGCAAAATCTTAAATTAGGGGCTAACAGGAAAAGTGGGTTATAATTTGAATAAGGGTAAAATGGGTTAAAAGCCTTGCGATCAAAAACGAGTTAAAATATTTTGATTAATTTATCTATTTAGAAGAGATATTGATGACTTTTCTTTTACAATCATTATTTAAATAAATATTCTAAACCTGAAACTACTATAAAAAAGTATAAATGTTTCTACTAAATAGAGTAATTAATTAAAATATTTTAACAACTTTTGCTTGCAATATTACTATCTCACTTTTGCTATCAGCCCCTCAAATCTCAGTAGATCCAAAATGTTAAGAAACTTTTAAACCACCGAAATTGTTGAAACTGTATGCACTTAGGTTTCCAAGGTCACTGAATACGAATCTGAAATCCGTTTTCAAAAGTAAAAATGGCATATCTAATATGGCTGACATATTTACTTAAAACTTATTACTCAGAGGGTTTTAGTGTCAACTAAATTCAAATTTTGATTTAAGAAATAAAAAACAGTGGATGAAATATAGTGAAAATCAATAATGTAAGGGAAAACTACCGGTTGTGAGGACCCCTACGTAATTTCTGACAGCAAATAGATATTGCTGATCTGAATATGGCCAAACTTGTATTTTGACAGAACACTGTTTTTGTATTTATACCGAAGCGATACGCGCATTTTTTTAGAAACAGTCAGCATAATGAAAATATCTTGAAAAAATGAAGGAAAAAGTGATTTTCTACTTTTTTCCAAGTGTGCTAAATAGATGTAAATTATTAAAAAAAGGTGAATGCAATTTTTTTGTTCACTATTTACATTATATTTTGTGGTTTAATTTTGAATTTGACCACCAAACTCAAAACTACATAAATTGTTGGTTTTTTAAAAAAAGGTGCATGTTCCGGTTGTGGGGAACCTTGTTTTTTTCAATTATTGCGTATATTTAATTAATCTTTTAACACTGAAGAAAAATTGATAGTAGGTATAAACTAATGAAACACCATACTATGTGTTTTCAAAATCGCTGACTATAAATTTTATGTCAAATTGACAATTTGAAAATTTGACAGTTGGCAGCTGTTAATGCAACAGTTGAAGTTTCTAAAAAATAATTATATTTAACAAAATTGACGTTATATGAATTTTCGGGGTCGCTCATTACGATTATGTTGTCAAATTAACCGTTGACAGCTGTCAATTAAACTGTCAACATTTCTAAAAAGTAATTATTTTTAACGACAATGGCAATAACAGGGTTTTTTGGGTCGCTGATTACGAATATGATGTCAAATTGACAATTATTTGTCATTATTTTTGGAATCAACAACACTGAGAAACCCTCGTATACTATCATTTTTCTTAAAAATAATCACTGTTTAGAATACTTGATTGTTGAATTGACAGCTGTCAACTGACAAACTGTAAATTTGACATCATCTTCGCAATAAGCGTTTGTGAAAACCTTTAAGATATCATTTTTGTTAAAAATAATCACTTTTTAGAAAAGTTAATTATACTTTTATATTCTGAAAAAAATATGCCAAATCTTATTGAAAAGTGTTAATATTTCAAAAGTTATACGCATTTTTGCATTATTAATTTCTAATATTAAATTTTATTAATTAAAATTATATTTTATTACATTGTATTAAAAATAATAGTAATAAATATTAATAATTATAATAATTAATATCTCAATATTTTAATGCAATATTCCCACACCATTCGAATGGAATATTTCCATAATATACTATTTCTTAATTTGAAATAATCCTTTGGAATATTCGATTGATGTTCTAAGAATATAAAAATATCCGACCTTTGGAATATCCTTTTGGAATATTGTAGGAATATTCTTGTAAGTTTGAAAAATATGATGTAATTTTTATTTTTTTCAAGAATATTGATGTATTATTCATATTATAATAATTTTATAATTTTTTATTTGAATATTTCCGAAATATTCCAATGGAATATTCCCACAATATTCCAAAGAAATATTCCTATAGTAATCCTATTAGGTGTGCAACTAAGTTCCCGCTGTTTGCCAATAGATAACGTTAGCAGTGGGTGTTGATCGTTTTTGATATATACAAAACGCCATAAATAAACCTTAGACATATGCTAAAGAAACTGTGGTTTATGGAGATGCTGCTCTAAGTGAAACAACATGCCGCGATTGGTTCCGCCGCTTTAAAGACGGCGATTTCGATGTTGAGGACCGTCCTCGTGAAGGAAGACCAAAAACCTTCGAAGATGCTGAATTGGAAGCATTGCTCGACGAGGATTCGTGCCAAATACAAGAAGAGCTTGCTGTAGTATTAAATGTTACTCGTCAAGCCATTTCCAAGCGATTGCATGCGTTAAGAATGATTCAAAAACAAGGGACTTGGGTCCCTTACGATTCTACAGCATGACAACGCTAGGCCTCACGTTGCCAAATGTGTCAAGACCTATTTGGGAATGCTTAAATGAGAAGTCCTATCACACCCGCCGTATTCCCCCGATATTGCGCCTTCCGATTATCACCTGTTCCGTTCCATGGCACATGGTCTGGCTGCTCAGCAGTTTCACTCATGCGAAGACATCGAAAAATAGCTTGATTCGTGGATAGCCTCAAAAGACGAAGAATTTTTCCGACGCGGTATTCGAGCTCTGCCAGAAAGATGGGAAAAAATCGTAACTGCCGATGGACAATACTTTGAATGATTTATTTGTAACCTTCTCTGTAAATATAGTTGAAATTTCATTTTAAAAAACAGCGAGAACTTAGTTGCACACCTAATATAAAATATCCAAATATTCTTGCAACATTTCAAAAGAATATTTGAAAAAGTGGATATTTTTATGCTTCTGGAATGTAAATAGAATATTATTTTAGAATATTCCCAATAATCTAATGGAATATTCCAGGAATGTGATTGGAATATCTCGTGTTATTCAGCAATTATCATTTTCATTCCAATTACAGTAGTTTTCCTTAATTTTTTTTTACTTTTTTTGCGGATTTTCCTAGGGTGCCCACAACCGGGTACTACTTTTTTTCACTAAAAGTGATCACTTCACAAAAGAATAAAATCTTTCTAATTAAAGGAATCAATTTAGTTTTTGTTATATATATATACCTAAGGCCTCTAGATTGTTACTGATACAAGTCTCATAATATGCATTTGGTTAAAAGTTATGAGGCATAAACAAAAGGGTGCCCACAACCGGAACTATTCCCTTAAATATTACATAAGAAAATAACTATCAAATTCCACCCCTACAGTTACCTAGTAAATAGTTTAACAGTTATCTACAACCCCAGAGTGAACCACGTGCTCTGAAAACCCCTGAGTCACAAGTTTTAAGTAAATTCTATTGTCTTTTAATTTTTCTGACCATATTGGATCGGACATTTTGAATTTTGAAAAACTAACATCAGATTCGAATTCAGCGACCCCGAAAACGTCAAAGTAACAAGTTTTAAGTAAATTTTAATGATTTTTAATTTTCCTGTCTAATGTAATGTACCAAAAAATATACGTGTGTGACATGACGTTGTAGGGGGGGGGAGGGGTTGTTCAATGTTTGTGACATGGGGGAAGGAGGGGGTCGAAAAGAGTCAAAAATTGCGTGCACAACCCCTTAGCATCATAACATTATTGTCCAAAAACGTTTTTTAAAAAATATGTAAAAAAACCAAAGTTGTAATAAAAAATTGTTTGATAATCCTGGCTGAATGAATTATGTTATGAAAACTTTAAGCGCGCTTTTCTCGAAAACACATTTTCAAACTGGTGCAAGGCTTTTCTCGAAATCTACCTAACCGATTTGAAAAAACAAAAAATCATTCGATTCCTTATTTAAAAAACTAGAGAATTAAACTTTAAAATTATATATTTTTACTCCCTGTTTTTTTAAACGGAAGTATATTGCTTCAAAAGCGGAGCTTTTGCGAATTTTTGAGAAAAAAGTACATAAAAATAAATAATAAAAAACATTTTAAAAAATCGTTTTTTAGGTTTATTGTCTTGAATAAACCTTTATAAAGAGATTCACTTTTTGTATTTTAAATTTATATATTACTGATTATCCGGAACCAAGTGCACCAAAAAAGGTGCCTTTTGGAAAACAATATGGGGCATTCTACGAAAAATTTTTATTCAAAATTTTTTTTGCCTGGAACATTACAAATACCTACCATATCGACAATTGATAATAGGATTTTCACTACTTTACAATAAACATATTTTATTGATAATTAGTTTAATGAAATTAATAATTTAAAAAATTATTTATTAATTATACGTTAAAACATCATTAAAGCACATAATTAATTCATTTATAAATTTTCCCTAATTAAAATTTTAAGACTGGCGTACTACGACAGTTGGCAACAGCATTTTTGTGACGTCAGTACGTTCACGTTTACGTCTACGTAGGCCAATGTAGACTCTGCTTCAAGGATGATGCCAAATGTCGGCGGCCCCAGGGGAAAGAAACGGCGACTAGTAGCGACCAAGGATCAAGGAAAGCTGCCCCTGCATGGGCTGATAAAGCCCTTCAGAACCACGGCATCTCTAAGGACCTACTCTCTGTAAAAGGAACTTCGGCACGGAGAGTCGTCTCCGCCTACAGAACAGTTTTAACGAATGCCGCTCTAGTTCTTGCGAGTATGCCGCCAATTGACCTATTGGCGAGCTAGCAAACTCGCAAGAACAGGAAGTTAGGAATAGCCTAAAGATAAGTATTCGAAGAGAGACAAGAGAGATGGGATGAGGAATTGAAAAGAAGGTGGACGTACCGCCTGATTCCTCACCTCGACAAAAATAAATAAATTAAAGATACCCAAAATATGTTCTACGTCTGACCCATAACCGTCTGTAGAACGTTTTAAAAGTGTCCTGACGTGGTCCCCAAAATATAAAAAATATCCCATCTTAAGAAGGTTATCAGAATGTCCTAAAATATCCCCAAAATGTTCTCAGAGTATCCTGAATATGTTCTAACCATATCCTGAGAATATCATAAACATATCCTAAGGATGTACCAAACACGTCCTGCAAATGTCCAAGGATTCGTCTTTTATAACCTCAACATATCAGGAAAAATTTTCTAAAAAGATCCAAAATCATACAAATTTTAGAGAAATCATATTGTACCATAATCAACCAATTAGTTCTATAAAGAACTGTGCACATATTTACAATTGCATTTCATAGAAAACTGAATAAGCATTCTATTGACGAGAGGTATCCCTAATAACACAAGATATCTTGGGATATATTGATAATATCCCGCAGATATCCTAGGGATGTCCTATGGATATCAAAAGGATCTCTTAAGGATATACAAAAAATCGGCGGTTTGGATCCTTTGGATATCCCATGGATATCTGAAGATATCGACAGGATATCTTCTGGATATCTCTATAGACTTTCATAAATGTCATCCAGATATCCCATAGATATCGACAGGATATCTCACAGATATCACCAGGATATCCCATAGATATCGTCAGGATATCCCACAGATATTTTCAGGATATTCTCAGTATATCTTCTGGATGTCAAGAATATATTCTCAGGATACTGTTTTTAAAGTCATTATGAGACTACGAGTGAGAATATTATGTGAATTAAATTTTATATAAATAAAATAAAATGCAACTTGTTTTTCGAGAAAGTTGTTTAATTTGAAAAATTATTACCTAATTTTTTTCTCATTCGTGATTCAATCCTTTATTCATATGCTTAATATTGTCAGAAAATAAATTGGCTTTAAACAATATAAATTCTTCCCCGCAAATGTCCAATAACTATTAATATTAATTATACATTAAGTGCATGAGTTTATTTAAAAACTTTGAAAAATGCGTTTCAAATCTTCATTTAAAATAAATTAGAAGCTCATAAGATTTTTGTTTTTATTATATTATTATTCATTATATTAGCTTAACAATTTTAACCTTTAAAAATATATGTTGAGATATTAAATATCCCGTGAATATCCTAAGTATATCCCACGGACATCCTGAGGATATCCCACGGACATCCTGAGGATATCCCATGGATATCCTACGATATAATATCCAATAGATATTTTGTGGATGTCTTAGGGATATCCTGTGGATATCCTATGGATGTCCTGTTGATGTCCCACAGACCGGCGGTTCGGATATCCCAAGATATCCTGGGGACCATTCTAGGATATCGACCATTGATATGGATATCCTAGGGATATCCTTTTGTTATGAGGGTATGAAGAGATGGAAGTTTCGATTTCTTATTAAGATTACATCAAATTTAAACTTACCAATTGAAGTAAGAGATGTTTCTTCAATTACAGCAAGACTACTATTATGAATGGTTAAATGAATAATATCCAGTCCTAAAAAAACATAACCAGAAAGTTTGGATAAACTATTATGTCGGAGTTTTAAATAAACAATAATAGTATTTTGTCGCTTTTTAAGTACGTCCATCGCTTTGCTGATATGAGAAAAGTCGGTAAATTCACAAATAATATCCAAACCAGACTTTTTGACGCTACATGTGCAAGGTAATATTTCCTTTTGCATTGGACACTGTTGTACTGTTTGACTTAAAACTGTACCTCCTAAAACTAATAATGTGATGCAAAAAGTGAACCATCTTTCTAAATTATTTTCCTTCATCATTTTTAGCATATACAAGTTAAAATTTGTTAATTCTGCGGTGTCTTATAACTTTTTCTTCTTTTTGTGACATCAGTTACCTTCTTATCTTACTTTGTTGTTTGATACTTAAAATCAGATTTACGTACTTTCATTGTTTCCGCAATCATTGTGTGGAATTTCAATCATACATATAACCTGTAAGAAAACATAAATATTAAAAATTTTCAAGTTTTTAAAATTTCATTTTGTACCTATAATCTACAATTTTTGAAACAATGTCTGAAATTATTTTAAATTAGGAAAATTTATTCATATAACAACACGAATTCACCCTTAAGAGTAACCGATATTTCGGGATACTCTATAAACGTTTTTCGGATATTACTTTATCAGGGGAAATCAAGATATTCCTAAAATGACCTAATGATGTCCATGGACGTTTTATGGAAATCATAGGGATATCCTGCAAATTGAAACTTTTTTTGGGCATAATAAAAGCGACTAGGTGTTTCCGAAGGGGAATTTTGCGTTCTTGTCACTTTTTGAAAAATCTTGGGGCAAAACGCTGACGTGATAAAAATCTTCCTTTTATCAGAAATTAAAGGTTAATTTGTTCACTTTTAAATGAACCCTTAGGCGACTCATATGCTTCAACACTTAGAAAAGGAGGTGAATTCTTGAACAGAGATGCGGCAACATCAACAGACTAAGTATTGGAATTCTAGAGCATAAATAAATGATTTTTGCAATGGAAAAAATAGTGCACTGTAACCAGTTGTTAAAAAAAATTTCGTTTCACTACCCTATTAAAAATTCCCATATGGGATCATATCGGAACCCACATGTGTCCCTATATGGGAATACATATAGGTTTCCACTTAGGTTTCTATTTGAGCCCGTATCAGAACCCACATGATGTTAATATTCTATATGGATTTTTATATGGATTCCCATATGGGATCCTACATCTTTTATTTCAAAAATTTATATGATTCCATAGGAATCTATAGGAACCTATATAGGTTGCTATTTATTTCAAAATTATAATTATAGTTTTGAAATATATTATCCTATATAAGAACTCAAATAAGATTCCATGTGTTATAATTTTTTAAATATATTATCCCATATAGGAACCTATATAGGTTCCCATGTGTTATAATTGTGAAATATTTCATTCCTTATGAGAACACATATAGGGAATATATGGGAACCCATACAGGTTAACATGAGTTAAAATGATAAAATATTTATTCTTCTAAATAGGAAAAGGTGTGATAATTATAAAATGTATTATCCCATATAGGTATATATAGGCATTATGTTCCCATATGAGGAATTGAATCCTCATTGAATGATTTTTTTTGAAAAGGCACTCCTCATATAATTTGTCTGTCTCAAGTTAACTGTGAGAGTTACAGATGTATGCCACACTTCAGCGTTGTTGTGAACGGCAGGGACTCAGTTCAACCTTTTCCGATTCTTCAAAGACCGATTTTACGTGGTGGATTATACAAATGAATACTCTAAACGCAATCTTACTCTCACCTGACGGACTCTACACAGAGTTACTGTATAATATAATAAGTAAAAAGGGGTTAGATATTTGATTCTTCACAGACTGACTCTACACAGCAAAACTCTACAAAACTAAATAAATTACAAAGTTAGAATCCTACGCGAATTGACTCTACGCAGAGAAACTCTCCAAAGCTTGATACAATTTTTTTACTCTCTACTGACCGATTCTACACGAATGGATTCTTCGATCTTAAATAAAAATTTAAAATTTTATTTCAATTTCTTATCTCTCCACACATTGACTCTACATGAGTAAACTCTCCAAAACTTATTCCATTTTTTTACTCTCCGCTGACTGATTCTACACCAAAGGATTCTCCAATCTTCAATAAAAACTAAAAATTTTTTATTCATTTTTTATCTCTTCAAACATCGACTCTACACGAGTAAACTCTCCAAAACCCATTTCAATTTTTTTTTACTCTCCACTGACTGATTCTACATGAAAGGATTCTCCAATATTGAATAAAACGAAAATTTTTGATCCACTTTTTGTCTCTCCACAAATCGACTCTACACGAGTAAACTCTCCAAAATTTATTTCAATTTTTTTTACTCTCCACTGACTGATTCTACACGAAAGGATTTTTCAATCTTGAATAAAAACTAAAATTTTTTGCTCCATTTGTTATCTCTTCAAACATCGATTCTAGACGAATAAACTCTCCAAAACCTATTTCAATTTTTTTTTATCTCCACTGACTGATTGTACACGAAAGGATTCTCCAATCTTGAATAAAAACTTTAAGTTTAAATTCCACTTTTATCTCTCCACAAATCGACTCTACATGAGTAAACTCTCCAAAATTTATTTCAATTTTTTTTACTCTCCATGGACTGATTCTACACGAAAGGATTCTCCAAACTTGAATAAAAAATTAAAGTTCTAGTTCCAACTTTTTATCTCTCCACAAATCGACTCTACACAAGTAAACTCTCCAAAACCCATTTCAATTTTTTTTTACTCTCCACTGACTGACTCTACATGAAAGGATTCTCCAATCATCAATAAAAACTTGAAGTTCTAGTTCAACTTTTTATCTCACCATAAATCGACTCTACACGAGTAAACTCGCTAAAATTTATTTCAATTTTTTTTCCTCTCCGCTGACTGATTCTACACCAAAGGATTCTCCTATCTTGAATAAAAACGAAAATTTTTTAATCCATTTTTTATCTCTTCAAACATCGACTCTACACGAGTAAACTCTCCAAATCCCATTTCAATTTTTTTTTACTCTCCACTGACTGATTCTACACGAAAGAATTCACCAATCTTCAATAAAAACTAAAAATTTTTTATTCATTTTTTATCTCTTCAAACATCGACTCTACACGAGTAAACTCTCCAAATCCCATTTCAATTTTTTTTTATTCTCCACTGACTGATTCTACATGAAAGGATTCTCCAATCATCAATAAAAACTTGAAGTTCGAGTTCCACTTTTTATCTCTCCATAAATCGACTTTAAACGAGTAAACTCTCCAAAACTTAATTCAATTTTTTTTACTCTCCACTGACTGATTCTACACGAAAGGATTCTCCAATCTCGAATAAAAACTAAAATTTTTTGATCCATTTTTTATCTCTTCAAACATCGACTCTACAGGAGTAAACTCTCCAAAATTTTTTTCAATTTTTTTTACTCTTCACTGACTTATTCTACACGAAAGGAGTCTTCAATCTTAAATAAAAACGAAAATTTTTTGATTCATTTTTTATCTCTTCAAACATCGACTCTACACGAGTAAACTCTCCAAAACCCACTTTAATATTTTTTACTCTCCACTGACTGATTCTACACGAAATGATTCTCCAATCTTGAATAAAAACGAAAATTTTTTGATCCTTTTCTTATCTCTTCAAACATCGATTCTACATGAATAAACTTTCCAAAATCTAATTTAAGTTTTTTTACTCTCCACTGACTGATTCTACGCGTAAGGATTGGCTAATATTTAATAAAATCTTAAAGTTTTAGTTCCTCTTTTTATCGCTCCAGAAATCGACTCTATACGAGTAAGCTCTCCAAAACTTAATTCTCAAGATTGGCAAATCCTTTCGTGTACAATCAGTCAGTGGAGATAAAAAAAAATTGAAATAGGTTTTGGAGAGTTCATTCGTCTAGAATCGATGTTTGAAGAGATAAAAAATAAATCAAAAAATTTTCGTTTTTATTCAAGATTGAAGAATCCTTTCATATAGAATCAGTCAGTGGAGAGTAAAAAAAAATTGAAATTGGTTTTGGAGAGTTTACTCGTGTAGAGTCGATGTTTGAAGAGATAAAAAATGAATCAAAAAATTTTCGTTTTTATTGAAGATTGGAGAATCCTTTGGTGTAGAATCAGTCAGCGGAGAGTAAAAAGATGGATTAAGTTTTGGAGAGTTTACTTGTGTAGAGTCGATTTATGGATTAATAAAAAGAGGAACTAAAACTTCAAGTTTTTATTGATGATTCGAGAATCCTTTCATGTAGAATCAGTCAGTGGAGATAAAAAAAATGAAATAGGTTTTGGAGAGTTTATTCGTCTAGAATCGATGTTTGAAGAGATAAAAAATGGATCAAAAAATTTTCGTTTTTATTCAATATTGGAGAATCCTTCCGTGTAGAATCAGTCAGTGAAGAGTAAAAAAATTGAATTAAGTTTTGGAGAGTTTACTCGTTAAGAGTTGATTTATGAAGAGATAAAAAGTGGAACTGAAACTGTAAGTTTTAATTTATAATTGGCGAATTCTTTCGGGTAGAATCAGTCAGTGGATAGTAAAAAAAATTGAAATAAATTTTGGAGAGTTTACTCGTGTAGAGTCGATTTGTGGAGAGATAAAAAGTTGGAACTAGAACTTTAAATTTTTATTCAAGTTTGGAGAATCCTTTCGTGTAGAATCAGTCCATGGAGAGAGAAAAAATTGAAATAAATTTTGGAGAGTTTACTCATGTAGAGTCGATTTGTGGAGAGATAAAAGTGGAATTTAAACTTATAGTTTTTATTCAAGATTGGAGAATCCTTTCGTGTACAATCAGTCAGTGGAGATAAAAAAAAATTTAAATAGGTTTTGGAGAGTTTACTCGTGTAGAGTCGATTTGTGGAGAGACAAAAAGTGGATCAAAAAATTTTCGTTTTATTCAATATTGGAGAATCCTTTCATGTAGAATCAGTCAGTGGAGAGTAAAAAAAATTGAAATGGGTTTTGGAGAGTTTACTCGTGTAGAGTCGATGTTTGAAGAGATAAAAAATGAATAAAAAATTTTTAGTTTTTATTGAAGATTGGAGAATCCTTTGGTGTAGAATCAGTCAGCGGAGAGTAAAAAAATGGAATAAGTTTTGGAGAGTTTACTCATGTAGAGTCAATGTGTGGAGAGATAAGAAATTGAAATAAAATTTTAAATTTTTATTTAAGATCGAAGAATCCATTCGTGTAGAATCGGTCAGTAGAGAGTAAAAAAATTGTATCAAGCTTTGGAGAGTTTCTCTGCGTAGAGTCAATTCGCGTAGGATTCTAACTTTGTAATTTATTTAGTTTTGTAGAGTTTTGCTGTGTAGAGTCAGTCTGTGAAGAATCAAATATCTAACCCCTTTTTACTTATTATATTATACAGTAACTCTGTGTAGAGTCCGTCAGGTGAGAGTAAGATTGCGTTTAGAGTATTCATTTGTATAATCCACCACGTAAAATCGGTCTTTGAAGAATCGGAAAAGGTTGAACTGAGTCCCTGCCGTTGTGAACTATGTCTTGTAAGGACCTACATATGATCGTATATCCTTCTTAGCTATTCGCTATATGGCAGAATTTTTATGATCAACTTCTAATGTGTACCCACATGTAATTCATATACATTTTTAAAAGACATTAATAATTATTTTTAAGAATAATATATATCCATTATACGGTAAGTATATCTTTAATTATTTTTTTAGTTATTGAATTTTAATTATTAAAATATACAATTTTACTCATAAAGTTTAGTAATAAACAGATATTATAATTTTTTACTAATTCAATTATAGTAATAAATAATTAATAAAAATATGTTTTGTTTTATTTAATCATGTTTCATTATACATTGTTTTACATTTACACATGTTTTTTAAAGAAATATTAAATTTTTCCTATTTATTTACATAACCTTTATTTATTTTATATTAACCCTTTAATGGCCGAGTTTTTTGTCGTTACTTTAGACTTATAATGTATATTAGATTTAATTACTAAAGTATTCAGTATGAGAAAAAATTTTTTTTTAACATGTCTCACCCCTTAAAACCACCCCCACGGTACATTACTACCCCAAAAAACTGATATTTAACCAAATTGATGAATTAAATATTTTCAGCTCTTATCTACTTTTTATTTATTTAGAAACATTGCCTGGTTGCTTAAAAATTGAAAAGGATCAATAACCCCTTGAAAACACCCTTAAAGTCAAATAATAATCATCCCTTGACGGTGAAAGTTTTTGTAAATGATTAAAAAAAATCTATAGATTCTAATTGCTTCTAAATTATAAACAATTATTTGAAAGTTACACAGACATAGATAATAATAATAATAAACTTACCCCCTACCCTTGAAGCCCACCCCTAATTCATAACTATTCTCAGTTTGGAACAATCAAAAAAATAATTTTCACTGATTTTCGAAAATATGAAAAAAAAAATTTTCTATGATAACTAAGTATTAATACTGAATATAAACAACCCCTGAAAAACAACCCTTATGTCAAATAACCACCCCTTAATGATAAATGTTTTTGTGAATAAATGAAAAAAATTATATGGATTCTAAGTGCTTCTGAATTGTAAAAAAGTATTTCAATGTTTCACAGATATGGATAATAATAATAAACTCACCCCCTACCCTTGAAATCCACCCCTAATTCATAAGTTATAAGATACTGAATTCAGTTTTCAACAATCAAAAAAATAATTTTCACTGATTATTATCATATTGAGTAATGCATTGAGTGCATACTCAATGCACTCCCCTCCACGATGGCGTAGAGGGGAGTGCATTGGGTAAATGAAAGGGGGGGTACGACAGTAGCAAAGAAGCTCCCATGTGGAACTGCTGTTATAAGGCAATCAGCGCGTCGTTTCGTTTTCTCTGTGTAGCGTTCTCCCACTACCTCACCGATTGAGCCTGGGTCTGTAATTTTCATTTTCATACTAAACTCCTAACAACAGGCACTAAAAGCTACAAAATTAATCGGCAATAATGACACCAGCATTATTTTGCAATTTTAAAAACTGACATCATATTCGTAATTATCGACCTCGAAAACCCCTGAGTAATAAGTTTCAGATGAATCTAATGAAAGTTAATCATTTCGTCCGCCATATTGGATCCGACATTTTCAATTTTCTAAATCTGATATCGGATTCGTAATCAGCGACCCCGAAAACCACCCAAGTGACAAGTTTCACATGAATCTAGTGAATTTTTATATTTATCGGTCGCCATTTTGTATCCGCCATTTTGAATTTTTGAAAACGGACATCGGATTCGTAATCAGCGACCCCGAAAACCCCCGAGTGATAAGTTTCACGCGAATCTAGTAATTTTTTATAATTATCGGTCGCCATTTTGGATCCGCCATTTTGAATTTTTGAAAACGGACATCGGATTCGTAATCAGCGACCCCGAAAACCACCAAGTAACAATTTTCAAGCGAATTTATTAATTTTTAAAGGTTTTGGTTTTTAGGGGTAGTTTTAGTTATTTTTCTGCACCCTCGGGTTGAATTTTTAATATTAATTTTTTTTACAAAGGTTGCAATATTTTTAAACATATGTTACTATGAAAGCCTGAAAAAAAATTTCTTCTGAAATTTATACCTGTTTTTTCACTTTTCTCATTTTTCGGGTTTTTTGAAGGGGTGTATTTCAAAGAGGGTAGTTTTTTAAAAAAATACATGTATTTACATTTGTTACTCTATCCCACCCCTTCAAAATGAGATCTTAGTGGAGTTAATCGATTAAGTTTTACGAAAGTTATCATTTTTTGAAGTAGGTGGGACGTATGTGTCCCACTGGCCATGAAAGGGTTAAAATGATGTCAAAGTATACAGAAACATGGAAGTAGTGAATGGTATGTTGTTTAATAAAGTTACACAAAAGGATAATTACAATGTTATTAACCAAAATAATTTATTCGTTTATTATATTATTTATATAAAATTACACTTTTGTCTGTACATTAAATAAAATTCAAAATTTTTCTATTTTTAATTATTAATTTTCTTATAAAAAATACTTTAACTCTAAAATCAATATAAATAATGAATCAAACAATAAAATTTTCAAGTTTAACATATGTAAAAATTATATTTAAAAAAAATATGATCTCAAAAGCTTTTAGACGATATTCAATGATTAACACATTTATAATTCAGAAAAATAAAAAAAAATTTGAAAAATTAATTAAAATTCATAGGAATTCAAGAAGTTAAAATATTTATGAATTGAGAACCATTATTTAAAAAGAGCGCAATTTGTTTACTTTTTTCCATCTGCCAGTTTATTAAGTGTTTTATTTATGAATATGACCACAAACTATCATTTCGTTACTTTTTTATTTAAAAGAGAACTATTTGGTAGTAATTATGTATGTAATAATTTGATGAACGTAACAGTGAAATAAAATTGTTCACTTTTCGAAATTATTTATTATTTTTATTCAAAAAAATAAGTTACAAGAATGTATGAATATAAAAATTTTTGAATTGAGTAGATTTTAATATTTCTTCCATTTTGCAAATCTGAAAAATAAGAAAACACATTAAATAATTTAGACAAATTTAATTTTTGAAAAAATTACTTTTTCGCCCTAAGTAACATAATTACTAAGCTATGAAAATATTATGAAAAGCTTAAAATTACAGTTTTGTTAAAAGAAAGATAAATCAAATATAAAAGTTATATAAAATTGTGTTCAAGAGAAAATTCGATAAAATGAAAATTTTATGATATAATTAAAAAAGTTGCACAAGTTATGATAATTTAAATAGTACTTACTGATTCCTCTTCTTCTTTTAGCCTCCATAATTTCTTCTGGCGTCAAATTATCTTTGTTTAGATCGTTCACTTTTTCTGTCAATTTTCGGTGAACAAAAACTTCACATTCCCTTATCACTGGCTGTTTTCCTTTTTCCTCCAAGCGATCGAATAAAGCTTCTATAAAAATAGAGATAATTTATAGTTCAAAAGTTTTTGTTTTATCTTCTAAAATTAAATAATTATTAAGTTGCAACTATTATACAATGATGTTAAAAAAAAGTTGATCTACATGTTTCCGAAAAGTTTCTTCTTGCTATTTCGAATGGTGTAAAATTTTTTCAAAAAATTCAAAATTTAACATTTTTGTTGAAAATTGACAATATTTTAAACTTTTTTCAAAATTGGCAATTTTTTTTAATTAAAAAATTTATTTTTATAAAGTTTCTAATGTCTATTCTCAATACAAAAATTAGAAAATTCCTTTTATCGTTTTCTAGATATTAAATCATTAATTAAATAATTAATGTTGAAAAAATTAAATATTTTACAAAAAACAATACCGTTACCGTAATTCTAAACTTAACAATTGAAAGTACGTGAAATTCCACAACCAACGAGCGCAAAAGAAAACATTTTTGATTAATAGAGTTTTTATAAACAATTACTTGGCATTGTAAAATAATAAAAAATTAAATTAATATAATAAAATATTCCATCTTAAGCTCGTTGAATGCGGAATTTAATTAACTTTCCATGGGTGAGTTCAGAATTACGTTAAATATATTTGTTTCTAAAATGTTTTACTTCTTTAAAACTTCTATTACTTAATTAATTAATGTCTCGAAGACAAAAAAACGACATTCTCATATTTTTTATGAAAAAAAACACTCATTCTTTGTAAAAAATCATTTTTGTAAAAAATGTAGAATAATTTTACTACATCTGATGTAGAAAAAATAACAACTATTAAAAACAATAGTAGATTATACAATTTAAAAACTTACGGTATATGGCGGCAAGCTTATTTACTTCGAATGATTTTCGAATTTGTCCTGCACTTCGTGCTCTTGCCCGTCCTGTAAAACATCTGTCTTTAAGACCTTCGCGCCAAATTGCTACCACCAAGTCTTTTACGAATACGCTTTCTTTTCGCTGTATTTTGATAGCGTTCCAAATTTCTGAGTTTATGGATACATCCTCATTAAGATAAACCTACAAAATTATTAAATTATTTTTCTTGGTAGAAGAAAGCATTAAAAAAATCGACCATCCATAAAAGAATTAAATTTTTTTTACCAGTTTTATGTTTGTGTGGATCCTAGTAGTGGATCACACAGACTCCATATATGAAGGGCAGATATAATGAGACACTATAATTATCACCACTGATTATATTTATTTAATTAATACCAATTATATATAAGACAGGTATCCGCCATGACACACGCAACCAGCTCGGACGACAGACGATAAGCTTCTATTTAATTCCCCGAATTCTCACGCACTCACGCGCTATCAACCTACGAGGGGGAAGAGGGGGACTCCACAAGGCATACCCCCACACACTCCCCCGCCAGTGTAAACGATATAAAAAAACAAAAGAAAAATATAAACATTAAAATAGCGATGAAAATGATGAGACTCTACTTTAATTATTTTAAAAAGAAACTATCGCACTCATTCTGCATACGGCGGACACATAAAATTGATATATTTTTTTAAAAATATTTACATGTTTATTATTTTTGTTTTTGGCGTGGATAATAAATAAAATTACACATAAATTGACAACGTCGTATTAAAATTTTAAGTGAATTAATTAATATTTTAAATTAATTTGTCATTTTCTTATTTTCTTTATTTTGTCAATTATTGTAAAGTCATAAAAATAAATAGGTATATAAAAATATCACAGTATTTTCCTATATATAATAAATTAGATGCATCTTATAATATTATTTACATATATGTATAGATTTTTATTCTGATAAATTATTTTAATCATTTCGTGGCATTGGCAAGAATACTTAGCTACAGCCCTTTTGATTAATAATTAATTTTGACGTCATTGTTTATTTTTATTAAAATTAAATGCGCATTTATTATTTTTATTTCAAACTCGGTTTTCAAATTAGATACTTAAAATGCAAGTTGATCAGTCTCGCATGCTTTTTAATTGAATCTACATTGATTCCGATTTTCAGTGCAACCGTCAATAAGAAAAGTAACTTTTTTAGGATTTTGACGCAAATTTGCAGGTCTGGGCCTCTGTCGGTTCGCGCTCGATTGTTGCTCACCATCAACAGTAGGAACCGAAATTATATCCTTTTTCTTTGATGTTACTTTTGGTGCTTTAAGAGCTGATTTTTTTCTTAAAATCGACGGCAAAATTTTTGTTTTAGAGGAAAAATTTGTCTTTCTATCTGTATTTTGATGCGACGAATTTTTCTCTTTTTCTTTGCCTTCCCGAGAACTACGTTTCGCGTTTTCTTTGTCGTTCGACTTTTCGCTACGTGAAGTTTCTGGTTTCGATTGGGCTCGTTTCGTTTTACTCGATTTTGCGTTTTCATTTAACTCTTGATCGGGCAAAAAATATGCCGGTTTCAAATTTTCTATTGAGACTTTCTTTAAAATACCGTTTATTTCGATTTCAAAAACGCGATCGCTTACGCGATTGGTTACTTTAAATGGGCCTGTATATGGTCTTTGGAGGGATCTTTTTGCTCCGCCTACTTTGAGGAAAACGTGCGAACAGTTTTCGAGATTTTTATGGACAAAAACTTTTCGATTGTCGTTATGAACGACCGGGACTGGTTTTACCGTAGCCATGTGCTGTTTAAACTCGGTCAAATATTCGCTATTGTCTTCGCACTCGTCAGGTGGTAAAACGAATTCTCCGGGAATTTGGAGCGCGGTTCCATAAAGATACTCTGCTGCAGATGAACCGCATCTCATCACATTTGTTCTCAACCCTAGCATCACTGTCGACAGCGTACGCGTCCACGTCGGACTTGCGTGACACATAAGGGCAGCTTTTAGAGATCGGTGCCACCGCTCAACCATACCGTTGGATGCGGGATGGTATGCGGTGGTCCGAATCCTATGGCAACCTAATAATTTAAGGAGGCTTTTCATTAAACGTGACTCGAATTGAGTTCCTTGGTCTGACGTCAGAACATCAGGCACACCAAATCTGGAAATCCAATTATCGTAAAAAGCCCTTGTTACCGTTTCAGCACTTATGTTCGAAAGTGGGATGGCCTCTGGCCATCTAGAAAACCTATCGATTATGGTCAAGAGATAAGAGAAACCTTCACTATTTGGAAGCGGACCCACAATATCGATATGCACATGTTTAAATCGAGATTGGGGTGCAGTGAAATGTGCGGGTTTGATATGCGTATGGCGATTGACTTTTGAGGACTGACAGTCTACGCAAGTTCTCGCCCAATTTGCCATGTCTTTGTGCATTGATAGCCAGACGAATTTCTTTTGTATGAGTTTATTAGTCGCTTTAATCCCTGGATGCGCGGGTTTGTGAAAAGTGTCAAACACTTGTTTGCGCAAAAGAGGAGGAACATATGGACGAAAGACATCACCGTAAGTGTCGCAAATTATTTGCACAGAATTCGCACCAAACTCGATTTTCTTTAATTTTAATCCCGTCTTTTTACACGTCATTAATTTCGCAAGTTCGTTATCTTTTTCTTGAGCTTCAGCTAAATCTTCCAAATTAAATGAAATCGGGGTTAAAATTGACTCTACTCGGGATAGAGTATCCGCGACGGTGTTTTTCTCGCCCGATATATGCTCAATTTTAGTGGTATATTGCGAAATAAATAAAATTTGACGGTCTTGACGCATATTTAGCTTATCTTTTTTCTGGGAAAACATATAGATAAGGGGCTTGTGGTCAGTTAGAATTTTAAATTGATGGGGTTCCAGAATTTGTTTAAAGTGTATTATGGCAAGGAAGATAGCGGTTAATTCCCTGTCATATGCACTATATCTTTTCTGGGTATCCGTCAACTTGCGCGAGAAAAATGCTAACGGTTTCCACATTTTCCCGCAACGTTGCTCGAACACTGCGCCGATACCTATATCTGAGGCGTCAGTGACAAGTCGAACCTCCGCGTTAACTTTCGGGTGTACTAATAGAGTTGCATTTGCCAATTCTCTTTTTATATTTTCAAATGCATTCTCGGACTCAGAATCCCACGGAATTACTCTCTTATCGCGCTTTTTCGCATTATGGAGAAAGACTAACAATGGAGCTTGCGAATGAGCCGCGTGTTTTAGACATCTACGATAAAAGTTTGTCATTCCGAGAAAGCGACGCAAATCAGAAACAGTTTTAGGCTTTGGAAAATCCAAAATTGCCTTAACTTTTTCTTCAGTTGGTTTTATTCCGTGACGATTTATAGTATAACCCAAAAATTCTATTTCCTCCTTGCCGAACTCGCATTTTGTTAAATTAACGCGCAAACCGAATTCTTTAAGACGACCGAGTACCTCACGAAGATCTTTCTCGTGTTGCTTGGAATTTTCCGACGCTATTAAAATGTCATCAATGTACACAAAGACGTAATCAAGATCATCGAGAGCTTTATTAATATATCGCTGGAATGTTTGGCCCGCATTGCGGAGTCCAAACGTTGTTTGCAGATATTCAAATAACCCAAAAGGCGTTATGACTGCAGTCTTAGAAATATCATTAGGATGAATAGGTATTTGATGATACGCCTTGTGTAGGTCGATTTTCGTGAAGATCTTTTTGCCGGACAGATTTGATGAAAAATCTTGTATGTGAGGAATGGGATAACGATCAGGAACGGTCTGGGCATTGACTCGGCGATAATCGCCACAAATGCGCCAGGTTCCGTCCTTTTTCAATTTCATTAGAATAGGAGTTGCCCAATCGGAATCGGAAGGGCGGCAAATGCGATCTTTTACCATGCGTCGAAATTGTTCTTTCGCGATCATTAATTGTTTTAGCGGTAACCGACGCGCGCGTTGTGCAACAGGAGGGCCAAATGTATTTATACGATGATAAACGCCAACAGAAGAAAGTGTCGTTTCCTGGTCCAAATTAGTGACCTCGGGAAATTCTTGGAGAATTTTACCGTATGGATTGTTACCATCGATCGCACTGATCCCAGTCAATATAGGTTTTTTCAATTCCCCGTTACTACTAAAATTTGTTTTCAGGTCTACTAGTCTACGATTTCGCAAATCAACAACTAACTCGAAATGGGAGAGCAAATCAGCGCCTATAATAGGGCGTGGTACTGCCGCTACGCAAAAGTTCCAGGAAAACTCTCTTTTCAGACCTAGGTCCAAATCGAGACGTTTTACGCCAAAAGTGGCAATTTTGGTATCGTTTGCGGCATAAAGCACCATTTCGGTAGGTTTTCGTCCTTGTAAATAAGCAACGGGAAAAATTGATAGGTCGGAACCTGTGTCGATTAAAAAGGTCCGTTTTGTTTTTCGATCGAGAATATGGAGACGACAGGATTTCTTGCCGACACCGCTCGCCTCGGCACGATGCTGGCGATTCAGTTTCCCTGACAAGAGTTATTTGCGTTTTGCTGACCAGAACAGCACGATTGATTTGTCGATTGTTGATGACAAGAGTGATGAGAAGAACGATCGTATGGACTCGAACTACGAAAATTATTTCGCGAATGACCTCGATAAAAATTATTGTATCGCTGATTAAAACCTCTTCCGGATCTGTTACCTCGATAAAAACTTCCACCGCGACCACGACCTTGATAAGAATTCGACCGAAAATAAGGGCGTCCTCGACTTCTACCGCGATTATTATTATTATTGTAATTTCCGCGTCCTCTGCGTTCATTCTCGCGTGATTTTCGTTTTTCCGTTTCCTCTAATTTAGTTTTCAACGCCGCCACTTCTTCAGTCAAACTTTTTATCTCGTCAACTTTGGGTGTGATTGTTTCTCCGGAAGTCACAGCATTAGCTGCATTAGCGATTCTGTCAACCTCCGCCATTTTATCTGCACGTTCTGCCATCTGATTCAAGGTCATCCCGGTGTTTGAAGCAAGCATGAGTTGGTGTTGATGTGGCAGTTTCGATAGGAAAACTGTCTTCAACACGTCCTCGCTACAATTTCCCGCATTCAGACACCTGATACGGCTCAGAACTTGCGAGGGCTTTCCACTGGACAATACATCTCCGTGAATTAACTGAAAAATCCGCGTTTCTTGCGATGTTGCGTAATGTGCGGTTATTCCGATCTTTATATGTGAATATGCATCTACAGGTTTGGGATCTGACATGACTACATGTCTTACACATGAAAGTGTATCGGCGTCCACCTGAGCTATAATGAGTTGTGCTTTTGCACACTCGGTTATTATTCTATTTCTATCGAAGATCGATTCCACCTGTATGAACCACATCTCAGGGTCATTTGAATTAAATTGGGGGAGTTTGATTGAATTTGAATTAATATAATGATTATCTACAGGATTAGCGATAGCATTGACAACCGGATTTCCGATGGCCGCGATACGATCGGCGTTTGGTACAGCAGGCGGATTTTGATTTAAATTTGGGTCGAGATTCGCGATTCGATTATCGACTTGTGCATTTTGTTGATTTTGAGCCATTCTATCCTGAAATTCGCGTTCGCGACGCGCGAATTCTTCGATCCTCAAATTCAACTCGTGTTCGCGCTGGGCTACTGCCTGTTGTCTAACTATAATATCGCGTTCGACATTGTTTCTGTTTTCTACATTCTGATCCGGTGCTGGGACAGGGTTGGGAGGGGGTAACGCCCCTCCGGATGCTCCCGGACGGTTGGCTTGATCGCCCGCGTTGGCATTAATACGAGCGGTTTGATCCCTAGTTATGACCATTTTTATTTAATATATTAAAAAAAAAAAAAAATTTTTTAAATATTTATTTCACATCAAAGAAAAAATATTAAATTGAATTTAAATTTAAATTTTATCGAAAATAAATGATTTAATTTTTTAGGTAATCATTTGATAAATATCAGGCTTTAGTTTTAAGTAAAAGAAATTCAAAAGAATAACGAAAATCGGTCGCGACGCGACAGAAGCACAGTCCGCTTGCATGTATTAGTAGATAAGGTATTCCTGTTTTGAGTTACGCAAACACGAGAGACCATCATCTTTTTTTTTGTAGAAAATATGAATATATAAATGACTTTGTTATATTAAATTAAATTGTTCGAAATATGCATCAATGCACAATGCCATGAAATGTGCATCTTTTTATTTAAATTATTTTCCTAAATAAAATTTTTAATCATAATAGTAATTCACATACGACGTTAAAATCAGACGAATACAGACATACAATTTCAGTAAATTTTCACAGTTGATTATTTGTTTTGATCATATTGCGCGACCAGTAGTCAAGAGGTGGAATAATTCTGTTCGAAAAATAAAATTTAATGAAAAAGGAAAATTTTAATTAATTATTTTCGTGAATTGAAAGGCTACAATGTTATCTCACAAAGCCGTCCCAACAACGCTTAGCAATCAAAAATGGAAACAAGTGTGAGTCACACTTGATTACGCGAAAGTGAAATTCTTACAATTTGACAATATAGCGCTACCAATGCAAAATGCACAAATATTCAACAAATCGAAAATGATTGCTGCTTGGAACGTTTTGGACGAAAAAAGAAAAATTTTTATTTATAATTTATTAAGAAAAAATTTTCATGATTTTAAAATTATTTATTTATTTATTTATTTTTTTGAAAATTTTTAATTAATTTTATTTTGGAAAAGAAACATTTAATTTCCATTTGAAAATATTACGTTGTTTAGAATTGATTCGAATCGAATCCATTATTGATAATCAAGACAACATCGGCGTAATTGCTTGATATCAAAACAAAATTCATTCTCGCGATTCCAACACAATTAGTTCATTTCAATATGCAAATAAATGAGTCATGTTATAAACTCGAATTAAAATTTGGAAACAGAAAATATTTCTCGCTATTATTTTAATTTCAATTATATTCAACATATTTATCTATTAAATTAACTATATAATTATTTTCAGAATTTTTCGACTACTGGCCGCGCTATCGCAGCGTTCTTATCTCGACATATTATTACTATTATTCGGCATTTTCACTATATTTATTTGAAATATTATTTAAATTATTTTTAGAAATTTTAAAATAGAAATTTATTTATTTATTTATTTTTTTTTTGACTTTATATTTTAAATTTTAATTAAGAAAGTTTATGGAAATTTAATTCTTGATTTTTTTAAATTTTAATTTATCTAAAGAAATTTTGATATTTTTGACGAGGAAAAAATTTTACACATATGCACAATTTTATATTGAAAATCAAAAATTTAGAAAAAATAGAAATAACTTTTTAATTTTTTTAATGAAAACCGTATATTTTGAAAAATTCACTTTAACAAATTTTTGGAAGCGTTGTCGTCTACCTTTCGATGACCTCGTTGGAGATGATGTAGACCCATGATTTTGCGATTGTAGACAGCTTACCGGGTGAAACTCGCAGATAAGATACGTCAGGATGAAGAAAAAACGTCAGGAACGTCGAAAACGGGCTCTGCTTCCTCATCGGTCGTTTTGACCAAATTTTTGTCGACTCAGGATTCCGTCGCAAACACGAGGTTGACCGCTTGGCTCATCCTCTCGACTCGTCAATATATAGAAAATGAGGCCCCCGGAATTCACTTCCGGTGTTGCTCCCACGACGTCCCCGGAATAAATTATTTTACAATAATTATCTCCCCAATTTTTGTTAAGCACAATTGAATGATTATATGATCTTCATTCACACGATGGCCGAGATATGGACAGATTTCCGAATTCGTTGGCCATGTGGTCCCAATTTGAGAAAAATATCAAAAAAAAACTGCTCCAGTCGGGGTCACCACTGTGTGGATCCTAGTAGTGGATCACACAGACTCCATATATGAAGGGCAGATATAATGAGACACTATAATTATCACCACTGATTATATTTATTTAATTAATACCAATTATATATAAGACAGGTATCCGCCATGACACACGCAACCAGCTCGGACGACAGACGATAAGCTTCTATTTAATTCCCCGAATTCTCACGCACTCACGCGCTATCAACCTACGAGGGGGAGAGGGGGACTCCACAAGGCATACCCCCACATGTTCTTTGGAACGAAAGAAACTTGAAATTATGGGGTCTACTATTTGTAGACGCGCTTGAAAGGCTATTTTCGTAAATTTGTTGGAAAAGTTATTAGCTAGAGCGCGTATCCAACGATTTTTGATTCTTGAAAAATTATCAAAGTGGAGGATATTTTTTGAGACAACAAAAAAACGGTCGTTTTTACAGTTTTGAGTATAAATAATTAAAATCAAAATTAAACAAAATCCTTCACCTGGGCTATAGAAAGAGTGAAGTTGTAAAGAATATCTGAATAAAAATTTGGTAAGAATCCTTTTTACTTCTTAAAAAGTTTCAATGAAAAAAAAATTGAAAAATGACCAAGAATTAAAAAATTGGCTCAATTGTGTAAAATGAAATAAAGAAATAAATAATGTTCAGGAAATAAAAAGTTATACCGCATAACGTTCTAGCACGATTTTCATATCAATTGCATCATCAACACCGCCATTGTTTGCAACAACGTTTTCGCCTATTTCTCTATCACCATTCTGTTGTCCGTTGTCTTCTTCATGGTTTTCTTGTCCATCGACACGGTTTTCCTACCGTTTTCACCAATATCATGTCCATTATCTGCTTCATGACTTTCTTGTTCCTCACCATTGTTTTCCATACCGATTCCACCAGTTTCACGCTGGTTACCTGCTTCACGATTTTCTTGTTCATCGCCATTGTTTTCCATACCATTTCCAACATTTTTATGTGCGTTATCTGCTTCGGGAATTTCTTTTTCGACATTTTGCTTTCTTTCAATTTCATCACTTACGTTAATATCTTTCTCGCGTTCAAAATCTATGTCAGAATCATTCGAGAATTTATCTCTATTTTCACAAAAGTTGTCATATTCTTCCATTATATTCTTGTGCTCTAATTGTCTTTCAATATCATGTTTAGAAATCTACAAATGTAATCAATTAAAAAAAACCTTCAAATATAAAATATATATTAGAATGATAAAAAATGCTAAATATGAAAAATTATTGTTTTAAAATAGGTATTGAGAAAGAAATTCGATTACATTACATTTAAAAATTTTATGTAAATAAAAAAATCGGATTTTTTAAAATAAATTTGACTTTTATTATTTCTATGAATAATCTCCAAGTTAAGTAACTTTGTCAATATTTGAATAAGATATCTCTATGTTAAGTCTATATTTAAATTAGATATCTTTAAAAAAATAATTTTCATTATTGAAGTAAAATTTTAATTACTTATTAAATAATGAACCGTTTTTTAAGTTATTTGGTCTTATTTTAAAGGTGATTTTATGCAGAATAAAGTTAGGTATATGTGAAATCGTATTATTTTTTTCCAAATCGAAAGTGCAAGTTGTAGAACTTATTAGTAGAAATATTCGAAAAATTAAAAATGATAGGGTAACTGTGGGTCATTCTGTTGATTTTTAGTGTAGGTTAACTTTGCAAAGCTTGTCTAAGCTCATATATAAATCAAATGTCGTTATTTCAGTTACAGGTGAAAGTTATATTATTAAATTTTGTTAATAAATTAAAGTTTAGTTTATGGTAGCACTCCCTTTATTTTAAAATATAATTTAAAAAATAAATAAAATAAACTAACATTAATAAATTAACGAAATGCACGTTTTTCTTGGCTATTTCTAAAAACTGCAGCAGTTGCGTCACCCTCAAGAATACACACTGTCACCCTATATGTAAAACATTATATTATTTACAGGCAATTTCGAATTTTATAAGCAACTTAAGGCCTAGAAACAATACAATCTTCATTTCGCAAAGCATGGGATAAAAAAGGACAAAGATATATTAGCTTTGTCTAATATATTCTACGTTCTGGTCTGTGTTAAATTTTCATTTAATTTATACCTTCTGAACAAAAATACAGTATTCCTAGTATTTTAAAAATTGTCATCTTACAATCTGCTCTTAACACTTTTTATATTTTTGAATATTATTCATCCTTAAAAAATCCAAGAATCAACTAATATCTTGACATGACAGAATGGATTTATGTTTATACTTCTATGACGTTGATTAATGGCTTTGAGCAATATTTAATATCTCCAAACCGATTTTGCTATTTTAAGTTTATTTACAATTTTATTTATTAATTTAGAGGTTATTTTTTATTAAAGAAATATATGAAAAAGTAGTTATTTCAAACATACACGATATATTAATTAAAATAAAAAAAAAGGATACAAACTGCACTTGATATTTTATTAACGAAAAAGGAACCGGAAAATAGCCGGAAATTTTGTGTACTCATGATTTGAGACACGATTTCTTATATTTTTCTATATTTAAAGTATACTTTGTTATTCTTAAATATGAAATAAAGATCTTATAAAACCATTTAGTTTTTAGGAGCAAAAATGTTTTCTCTTTGGACAGTTAATTGTTTAACCGGGTTGTCATCTCGCGATTGCTTGGGTTCGGTCCCTCGTGCCTCCAAATTTGATTTCTTCAGATTTTTTAAAATTTCACATTTTTAAAATCGTATTTGCTACTTTATTTGTAACTATCATTTAAATTTTTTAAAATAATTACACTCCTGCTATAAAAACTGTTTGAGAATAAATATTTCTTTTACAAGGGATTAAAAATATCAATAACATCGAATCTTTATTAAAATTTGATCATTTCGAGAGGTTCTAAAATCGTTTAGAAAAATTTGCAAAGTTATAATGATTCAAGATTAGAAGTATTAAGGGGGGAACACCAGTTGTAACTCAAAAAATAATGCTTTTTTCAAGAATATTTTCCAAAAGAACAATGAATCTTTTTAAAGAATACTATTTATTAGTTAAAAGTACATGTAAAAAGCTGTAATTTAAAAGAAAAAAAAAATTTTTTTAACAAAAACTTTTGGAGATATGAGCCATTGAAGTGGCGTCTTAAGAAAAAAGGCGAATTGCGGTGACCAGCATTCTGCAAGTATACTTCGTCTGAAATACAAAAATGAAATTGATTTACATTTATTATAAGATTATCTAGTTCGTGATCGAAGGATTTAAAAAAAAAAAAAATTTGACAAAATGGCGACCTGTCAAAGTCAAAAGTATGATTTTCGTTAAAAAAATACGGTCGATTTTCAGCTATATAAAAAAAAGTTTTGCATAAAAAAAAAATCCTTCGATCACGAACTAGACTTATATGTGTAAATGAAGCACACTAAATTTTAAATAAATCGGTTTAATGGTATTCGAGTAATCGTGGTCACCGACTTGGAAAATGTCATTTTGAGAAAAACGCATTCAAAGTTTCAACTTACTTTTTTTTGTTCAGAAGAAATTTTGTTTCCAATTTACAAAGAGTCATCGATTCCTGGACATAATAACTCTTCCGCAGTGGTTGCCGTTTCTAAATCATAGGAAAAGGCCATCTGTCGTTAGGGTCAGTTATGGCTGGCCACCTTGTATGAAGCCACGGGACGCGCCGATGTAGTGTTCTGTATATCTCATTTATTTTTCACCGGATCAACTTTGAAATTTACAGACACATTTCTAAATATGTATACTTTAAGAAAATGCACAAAAAAAAATTGATTTTTCGAAAGTTACAACTGGTGTTCCCCCCTTAAAAACCTGGTTTTAATTATACTATAGAGTTATAATTTAACGTGGGACACTTTTTAGTTTATTTTTCATTATTAAAAGTATGAAAAATCTTCACCATTTTTAGAGAATTGTGATTGTATCCACTAAAATACAATAATAAAAGTGTTTTATTCATGAATATGACCACTCTCTACATTTGAATTAATAAAAATGTTTCCTAATTTGAATAAGTAACTCACTTTTTGCTTTAAAATTAGTTAAATTTTACTAATTGTTAGTAAACGTTGCTCATAATTAGTAAAAATTTACTAATTCTGAAGCAAGAAGTGGGTCAGTAATTCAAATAAGTAAACATTTTTACTAATTCAGATTTAGAGAGCATAAACTATGATTTCGTTACTTCTTCATTTAAAAGAGAAATATTTGGTAGTCATTATGTATCTTATAATTTAAACAACAATAAAATGAAATTGTTTAATTTTCAAAATTATTTATTAGCTGTATTCGAGAAAGTAATAATAATATAAGTTACAAAAATACTAATTTATATATAATAAAAAATAGAAAACCATATTCATAATAAATGTATTAGACTAGAAGCTAAAATATCTAAGTTTTCTGTTCCCATAGATTAGAAAAAAATTTAAGGTGGAGGTGTATTTTGAGATACTATGAGTTTTAGATTTTAAAATGGAATTTCTCTATGCAATTTAAAGAAATTTCAAAAATTATAAAGACCAAATGAGTAAGCTTAATATTATCATTCTTTTTTGTATAATTTATGATGAATATATTAATTTTTATGAATTATATTAAATTAATTTTTAAAACCTTTTTCCTTGCTATTGCAAGGACTTCTCTTCTTCTTCTGCAACTTCTTCTAGTCCTTGTAAGTGAGACTGAAATAGAATGCCCTATATATTTTTGTAAAAGGGTTATGTTTATCATTAAAGTTAAATTTGTTAAATACTTCTATATTCTAGATATTCATGAAGCAAATAATCCTGAAAAGTTTAAGGACAATCCGTCAAAATGTGTTGTAGATGATTTGACCTCAAGAAACGGTGACATACACACATCCACACACATACCTACATCTGGACAATTTGTCGAAATAATTGATTTTAGGAAGCTCAAAAATTTCCAGCAACATAAATCTTCCTATGAGGAAGCAACATTAATGTTAATAATAAATTTGATATATGTATTTGTATTAACAACAAATATTTTCTTTGTTAATAAAAATATAAAACTTTGTTTTATAGCTTAATCAAGACATATTTAATGTTGATCAAAATAACACGGTCTTCTGGTTCTTATTTTACTTATATGAACATTATTATCTCACCTTTATTTGAGAACTGCTGATTCTATGAATAAATTAATGTTTACGCCTCACGCAATATATATAATTTTTATTCCAAAAACACAAAAATTACAGGAACTAAACAATTTGTAATTGTGTTTGTGAAAAAGCAACTTAAAAATTAGCGATTAATATAAAAAACTCAAAATCACTTTTTTCGCGATAGGTCCTTTTCAACATTTAGTTTCACATATTTATAATATATAATGTATAATAGGTTTCCATTTAAAAATCATAAAAACACAAACTATATAGGTAAAACTCTGTTTAGGCTATTTGGTTATTATTAATTCCACATATATATTTACTAAAATTTTAAAAAAATGATAAAAGGTGGTAAAAATTTTTTTCCAATAAGCCAATACTGATCAATTTCCTATAATTTTATAAGATTTTGTGACGATTATATTGAAAATATTACACATTTAAGAAGAAAAATATCTATTTTAAAAATTTGGTGGCATAAAATTCGACATTTTTATCTGTTTTTACTCGGACACAAATTTTTCCAATTTTTGACGTGGGAATAGATACTATATCATCTTCAAGCTTTATTATAATTTTCATTTTGCTGTGACCTTCAGTGTACGCATCTCTAGTGACAAATTTTTTAATTAGAGCATATTCCTCTTTTTTTCTCGACCTATTATAAATTTTATTAGACTGACGTAGTAACCGTTCGAAAGTTGTGCTAATGCGTTATCCGATGGTCAATTTATTTTACCAGATGATAAATATAAGCAACCATCTTTAACCATTTTGGAGTAAGCATAACTTTTATTTGACAAATTTAATCTTTCTATCCACATAGTATCAACATTAGTGTTACTGCCAAAATATCTGATTGCTGACAATTTAATTGTATTTTTTACATTTCTATTTTCAAACTGATTGCAATAATCATGTACGTTAGAGGAAGATAAGGAATATATTTTGTTATTAGTTAATATTTGAGAAAAATTGAGGTTAATTTAATATGTCTACAAATTTGTTGATAGACACCTTTTGCAGCATGAATGATTTTTAATAATTCCACATTGCCTGCTTCAAAGGCATATGCACTATTTGTCCATAATGGACCCTAGTAATAAACACTTTCAGCCCAATGTGATAGAAGGTGAATATTAAATGTTATGGTCGTCTCAGTATAAAAAATTTAAGTTTGACCTATAAATTGACACAATAACGATGATGCCCTATTTAATTCTTCGTATGCTATACTAGATTGTAAAAGAATGTATAAACCTTTAACAAAAAGAATCCAATGCTTTATATTTTTCTCACTTAAAAATAATAAAATAATTGGTAAACTATAATAAAGCACCCAATTCTCCCATTCTTTTGCCTTCCAGAACTCTTTTTCTTTAATTATACGTGTAAGACGCCCGATTTGGAAAGGTACTTTGATTTGACTCATCATTAAATTAATGAAAGAATACAACTCTTCGTCATGTCAATTTTGACTATCCTTGTTACTACCGAACCAAAATTTAGCAAACATTTTACCTATTCCGCTTATAATATACATTGGCTAGGGAAAAAAGCCTTTCACTCTATCAAGTTTGCAAAGATTAATTAGTGTTGAAGGTTTGTTTACGCCAAACCAAGGACTTTTTTTAAGTGATTCCTTCATATTTAGAATCGTATCAGCAGCATTTCTCTTTTTAGGGATTTCTTCTGTTAAAGGGTACTTCATGGACACTCCTTTTCCTTTCCCACTACGAATCCATTCTTTATGGTGCAAGCACCGGTTACAGCCATAGTACACATTAAATTGAACTATACCTTGCATGGGAGCACGTGCTACTGAGTCTACTGAACAAACTAATGGATAAACTTTGATTGTCAACACTTTCTCATTTATGTTGCATTTGACTTCTTTTTTTGATAGTTTATTCATATTCTCGACAAATGGTTCTAAAAAAATGTTCATATTTGGTTTGCTCTTGCCAAACCATAATCCTACTGTTATCAATTGTTTGCATTTTATTTAGGCGCTCCTTTTCTTACTACTAATGAGAGAATATAGGTATATCTTACCTTCTGCCTGCAAGCATGCATGTAGGAATTGTCATGGCAACGTGTAGAAGAAAGAGAGAAAAAAAAATTTAATTTACTAACTCTATTACTTCTGTACGGTACTATGATAACTCAGAAGGTGATAGAGTACCTTTATGGTACGGTCACACCTCGATAGATAGCAAGGTTACCTATCTATAATATAATACAACGTATAAGAATGATAAAAATAAAAAATGTACTTATTTCTCTCACTCTTATACGTTATATTATATTATAGATAGGTAACCTCGCTATCTATCGAGGTGTGACCGTACCCTTATGGCAGCGTAAGTGCAGTACTGTTTCATCCGTCAGCATCGGCGCCCCTGTCTATGGTTCTCACTCAACGTTGTGTCAAATTTGCTTTACATCTTTCAAACTTGCGCCCTTTTTATCTTATGTTGAGAGTGAATTTCAGTAACAAATTAAATTAAATTTTATTGTAACAAATTTTATGTGTTTAATTTTTTTTTCTTCGTTGAAAAAATGGAGAACAAAATCAATTTTGCCTACATTTCCTATTTGTGCGACCGAACGAAAGAAATAATTTCGTTTGAAAAAATTATAAATTGCCCATTTTCTGTTTTAATAAATTTTAAAGAAAACATGTGTGTCGAAGTCATTTGGTATAATGAAGATTAAAAAGTTGACGACATATATGATGCAGTTATCCATTTTGTTGGCAGTAAGTTTTTCTCTAAAATAATAAATGTTTATTCAAGCGATAAAACATTAAACCGGTATTTGCGGCCACATGCAAAAGATTACAACGTGCAAAAGATTACAACAATGTTTTATATATTTAATTAACATATTTTTTAATTGTTTTTAAAATTCAATAAATTAAAAATATTGTCATTTTCTTTGTTATTGATATACAAATTTAATTATTATATGAGTTATTTAATAATTTTCTAAACTGCTTTTTATTAATCAATGTGATATTGTGTTTCCGATCGAAAAAATATCAAGAACTGTTTAAAAGTGTTTTCTTAATTTAGTTAGTTTTTTTCTTGACAATTTTTTATATTTGTATATTTTTAAAAATTAAAAAATCGACATAAATGCATTTATCTGTAACGTGATTTAAAAAATTTTTTGTTTAGCTATTTTACCTTGTTGAGATTGTTAATATAATAATAAAGAATATTATGATGAAATATGGGTAAACTGTGGATCAAAATTTCATTAAGTTTTGGCCCACGGTTGAACCCATTGCATGGGCGAAGTATAGGATTTGTTCAAATCCCATAGTTTAACCATGGGATTTTAGACATGTAAAATTTTCTGGAAAAATCACTGTTAGAAAAGTTAGTAAAAGTTTTTATAATTTCGCAACTATTAAGAAAGCGTTTTTAGTTAAAAAAAATAAAAATTTGTCTAAGTTTAAGAAAAATAAAAATTGTTTGAGTTAAAAAAGCTAAAAATTTGTTTAAAAAATCGTGTTTTTAAGGCAAAGAACAAAAAACTTCTAAATTACAGAAACTCAATTTTTTTTTAAATAAATCACAAAATTGTAGTTAAAAATATCCAAAAATTTTTTACTTAAAAACAATTTTAACATTATTACAACTCAAAATGATCTACTTGACACCAAATGCTCGAAAAGCGTTCTTCTGTCGTCAATATTTTTTACTTGTCATAAGAACTCCGAATACAATCGAATTATTGTTTAAAAAATGTAGTATTCATGCAATTAATAAGGTAAGTCAACTTCATATCTACATGTTAATAAAACATTTTAAATCCAAAATTTTTAAATTGTAAGAATTTTATTTTCTGTAAATTCGAAAATATCTATTTTAAATTTATTTTAAATCACAGTTCAATAAAAACGATGGTTGCTTCGCCCCATAGTTTTTTATTATTGTTTATGAAATTTAAATAAATGTAAAATCTTAAATGAGATCTTTATAAGTTACAACTATTTTTATTAGAAACTTTATATTTAACTAACTAAATTCAACAACTCTTTCTGAGTGATTAAGGATAATAAAAATTCAATAAATTCAGAACCAAATAAATGTGCGGTATTAACAACGATACTTATTCATTCTCAATCATGTTGACTGGATCTGCAAAGTAAGTGGTAACTCGTTCATTTTTATCTGCAATTTTAGACACAAAGCATACTGCTTGTAAAGAGTTTACATTTATAATGCTCAATTCATTTTCTGCCACTTCAACTTAGTAGATGAAATTTAAATCAATGCCTTCTATTTCTGTTCGTGGATAGGCAATGCTCGATCTGCAATTTTTAATTGCAGCATAATATTCTGCTGGACACTGACAGCGAACAACACACTGACACAGATTTACTTTTAGAAAGAGATGAATTATGCCAAATTTGACAACATTATTTCTCATATATTTGACGCAACTAGAATTTGTGACTTTTGCTTGAGTGTGTATTTCTGATGTATATAAAACATTGTTTTTAAATAATTTTTGAAAAATTGTATATCTTCCACCTTCTATTCCTTCATTTAATAGTGCAATTAAAATTTCGTTCCTAATTCGTAATCTTGAAAGACCACCGGCGATGTACATAAATTCACCTATACGCTGTAATTTCATCTGCTTCGTGCAGGATAAATGTTTTTTGCAAAATTTGTAAGATTCACTTCCTTCAACTAGTCTTTCCTTATTCAACGTAAAAGTGTTTATGTATAATGAGGCTCCATAATAAATTGGGAGTTGGGCACACTTACTTCCATGGATTAAGTTTCTTAGTTTACGATTAATGTCTTCGTAAGCGAAACATTGATAAACAAAAAGAGGTCCAAGTTCTTTGACGATATCAGGCAAATGTAATAGTGAATGTAGATTGCAACTCATGTATTGAACATCATAAAGATGCGGAAATCTTGAGACAAACTCATGAAGTAAACGAGAAGCCTTTTCTATCATTTCTTCGGAAATGCTTTGCTGACAAAGCAGGTATATCGCGGCTACTAACAATTTATAATGTTCGAAATAATCTTTAGGTAGAACATCTTCTAAAATGGGAAGAGAATAATAGAAAAAAAAGATCTTATACATGGACGCTTTCCAAAATTTAAGATGCTTTCCTATGGAAATTAGTCGCCTCTGTGTAAAGTTTGGAGGTCTAAGATTTCTTATTCTTTCATCGACAAGAGTTAAAAATTCATAAAAAGAGAAGTCTTCTCCTACGAATTTTTTAGTAAACCAAAAATTTATTAGATTTTTCATTATTCGTATGAAAACCATATGCATAACATCCAAAGCTGTGGTCGTCATCCATCGGTATACTAATCTGGACAGGATGCTCGGACCTTTTACCCCTTTCGATTGATTTTGAGCGTGCTGTAATGTTGTTTCTTCAGTTCGAAAAGTCATGTTCCTCTCGTATGGATATACTCTTTTAAATCTTTCTTCAAATGGAAGCTCGTTAATTACAAAATATACTGGCCAGAATGAAAATTTGGAAAATCGAAATCCTTGCACTCCGTCAGTATACCACGAAAAAGATATATTATTTCTATCGAACAGAAGTCCCCAGGTCCACTTAATTCTTTATATATGTTCTCATCGTAAATGTCTTCGATATTATCATCATTAATTTTTTCGCGATTAAAACAATGTAATAATTTTTGATAAAATCCGCTTCGAGAATAGAGAGCTTGAATTTGGGCAATAATTGAAATGGTTAAAAAGTATGTGACTTTTATATCCTTCAAACAGTGAGGACATTGTGGAACTACTTGCTCAAGAGAATTATAACATTCTGGACAATAATAATGTCTACTGACAGGACTCTGCAAATTTTCAAAATATTTTTTGAATTTGTATAGACTAGTTCGACAAAAGTTTGGTCCAGGGCAGTGCAAGGAAATTAATTCCAATATACTAGCAAGAATTACTCCTGACAGTGAATATCTTAAAACTAAAGCGAAAACAGCTAGCATTCTTTCTCCTACTGTTAAAGGCGCTCCTTCAAAAGTGGGAGATCTTCTTCTCTTACATTGTTATCATTTTCAAATTTATTTTCATCGGAAGCAATCCCAGAACCAGAATATATACTATCATCTTCTGAATAATCACAGTAGATATACAGGGGGAGTTCTGGATACAAGCTTTGAGGTTTCGGCGTATCCAGAACTCCCCCTGTATATCTGGGAATGCGTTTTTTATTTTTGAATTAAGGAATGTTTGTTTTTAAAAAAAAATAATTGCGTCATTAATTTTTAAAAAAGTAAGTTTCTAAGGAATTTACTTTTTTCGAAAGGGTAAGGAATAAACAAAACTTTTTTTATAATTGTAGTATATTTATCTACAAAAAAGCATTATAAATGATTCCTTGCTGCAGGTCAGTTATTATTTTTTAATTTATGTATTCAAAACTTTAGCCTGGAGAATGATAAGAGTAGATAAAATACCTTTAAAAACCGAAGTGCATTTATCTAAAGGTGTTAGATAATGGAAAATATCTTATTGCAGGTCAGTTTTCTTATTTTGACTTTTACAGGACACTAATCATTTTAATTGCATTATGTTATCTCTTAAATCTTTATATCCGGCGGGAAAGACATCTCAGACGCGTTTTGTTTTGAAATAGCTTGTGCCGTTCTTCGTTATCACGCGGTGAGAATTCGTTAAATGGATTTCGTTTATTAATTCAGTGTAATGTTATCTAGTGCTACCTGATATGAACACGATGAAAGAATTTATTTATGCAAAAAAGGTATGTGCATTATTATTTATTAACATTTTTGTTCTTGACGGACACTATAAAAGCAAGTGGAATTTGTTGATAACAAATCATTGTTCAGTAAGCTCTGTTTGAGATCGTTTAATTATCTTGTCGCTAGTTTATAAAAAATCATATTTAAAAAAAATGAGTTTTAATTGCAAAAAACTTATAAAAATTATGGAAAGTGCTTTTGATACTATTAACGAAATTAAAAATAATAGAAAATTTATATGTGAAATAGAAAAATGGATAAAATTCGGCACACAAAATATTCGTCTTATAAATAAAGTTTTAAGAACAAAAAAAGATTTATCAGTGGGTGAAAAAAATAAAATAATAGCCACTTTGGGAATATTAAAGGGCATAAATAGGAAATTGAAAGAAAGTCGGAAAAGAGGTCAAGGTATAAGAGTAAATGGAAATAAAAAATCTGATAGAATTAAATGGGAAGATTTAGAATCGGCATTTGAAAATAGAATTAGAACAGCCGTTATTATTAATTTAAAGCACAAAGATTTATTTGGATTTCTGGATGACTCAAGGTCATTAATTAAATCTCGTTTAAAAAATGCGTTAAAACAAAACAACGGTTTAAAAGTCAATTATATATTTACAGCCATTTTTTCAACCATTGCTGATGGTGAAATGATTGAGGAAAAAAAATTTTTTAATACGAAAAATGAAATTATTTTACCTTCTACAGATATTGATATAATTTTCGATAATGTAATTGAACACATTTCACAAAAAATTGAAGAGTTTAATGGAAAAGAATCTGGCTGGTCTTTAAAGGAAATAATAAATTTGATTGTAAATATTAATAGATATGCACCTCTTCAAGGAGGATTTGGTACATATATTGAATTACCAAAATTTATAAGAGATAAACATGCGGTTTTAAATATTAAAAATAAAGATAAATTTTGCTTTCTTTGGTCTGTAATATCAGCTTTATATCCCGTTAAAAACAATTCAAGTGTTACGAGTTCTTATCCTGATTTTAGAAATATATTAAAATATGAAGGAATTAATTTTCCGATTGCTTTGACAGACGTACCTAAATTTGAAAAAATAAATAATTTAAAAATAAACATTTATGGACTTGATAGTGCTAAAGGTAATAAAAAAGAGATAGTTCCTTTTTATATAAGTGAACAGTTTTCCGAAAAACCGACTATTCACCTCTTAATGATTAAAAATACTGATGATGATAAAAATGAGAATAATTATTATCACTTTGCATGGATTCGTAATTTATCTCGATTAGTTAAATCACAATTGACAAAAGTAATTGTCGAACTTGGATTTGTGATAGATGCTTATGTCATTTTAAATATGAAAGTTCACTGGAAAATCATAAAGCAGATTGAACAAACTTAAACAAATGTAGAGTTATTTTACCTAAAGCAAACGAAAATATTTTGAAATTTAATAATTTTAAATTTAAGGAAAGAGTACCTTTTGTTATTTATGCTGATACTGAAAGTGTTTTAGAACCTGTAAATGAAAATAATGAAATATTTTCTGGTGCATTTCGCAAACATATTCCACAAAGTGTCGCATTTTATTTCAAATGTGAGTTTGATGAATCTATTTCAAGATTTGAAAGTTATAGAGGAAAAGATTGCATTTCATGGTTCATGAATAAATTAAATGAAATCGCAAGTCTGGTTGAGAATTATTTAAAAAATATAGTTCCAATAGAACCTTTAACTTTTGAACAAGAATTGGAATTTCGAACTGCTGAAAATTGTTTTATTTGCGAAAAACCATTCTAACATGAAGATATTAAATGTCGAGATCATAATCATTTTACTGGAAAATTCAGAGGGGTTGCTCATCAGGAATGTAACATAAATTATAAAAAGTCGCATATTATTCCAGTAATTTTTCACAATTTATCAGGCTATGATGCCCACTTTTTTATAAAAGAATTGTGTACAAGTTTTGAAGGTTCTGTTAAACTTTTGCCAATAAACAAAGAGAAATATATATCGTTTACAAAATACGTAGAGGGGAAAAAATGTTTGTTTTAGATTTTTAGATTCTTTCAGATTTATGCCCAGTAGTTTGGATAAATTGGCAAATTTTTTAAATAACGATGAAAAGAAAATAACAGCAAAATTTTGCAATAATATTAATGAATTTAATTTATTGACAAGAAAAGGAGTTTTCCCCTACGAATATATTGATAATTGGGAAAAATTACAGGAAAATCATTTGCCACAAAAAGAAGCATTTTATTCGAAATTAAACAATTCAAACATATCAGAAGATGATTATATACACGCGTGTCAAGTATGGGACACATTTCATTTAAAAAATTTAGGAGATTATTCAGACTTGTATTTAAAAACAGATGTGTTACTTTTGTCTGATGTGTTTGAAAATTTTCGAAAAACTTGTGCATCAGCTTATAATCTAGACCCTTTACATTATTATACTGCACCTGGGCTAGCCTTTGATGCAAAGCTCAAATTGACAAAAATAGAATTAGAATTATTGACTGATATAGATATGGTACTTTTTTTAGAAAAAGGTATTAGAGGTGGAGTTTCTCAATGCTCCAATAGATATGCAAAAGCGAATAATAGATTTATGGGTGCAGATTTTGATAAAAATATTGAAGAATCATATATTATGTATTTTGATGTAAATAATTTATATGGTGCTGGAATGAGTGAATTTTTACCTTTGTCAAATTTTCAGTGGGAAACAAATTTAATGAATTTT
Organism: Leptopilina boulardi; assembly: GCF_019393585.1. NCBI lineage: Eukaryota > Metazoa > Arthropoda > Insecta > Hymenoptera > Figitidae > Leptopilina > Leptopilina boulardi. The sequence goes on along the minus strand of NW_026137789.1, from coordinate 337,153 downwards.
GATGTTTCAAAAATTCCAGATGATTCTTCTGAAGGGTATATTTTAGAAGTAGATCTAGAATATCCAGAAAAATTACATAATTTGCATAAAGATTTGCCTTTATGCCCAGAGCATATTATACCTCCAAATTCAGAGAATAAATTACCAAAATTAATAACTAATTTATTTCCAAAAGAAAAATATATTATTCATTATAAAAATCTCAAATATTATTTGCAATTAGGAATGAAATTAAAGAAAATTCACCGGATATTAAAGTTTAAACAATCACAATGGTTAAAGCAATATATTGACTTGAATACAGAATTGAAAAAAAATTCCACTAACGCATTTGAGAAAAATTTTTACAAATTAATGAACAATTCAGTTTTTGGGAAAACTATGGAAAATGTAAGAAAACATAAAGACGTTCGTGTAGTGACAAATTGGGAAGGTAGATATGGGGCGAAAGCTCTTATCGCAAAACCCAATTTCCATAGCTGCAATATATTTAATAATAATTTGGTCATTATACAGCTCAATAAACTAAAAGTTGATTTTAATAAACCAATCTATGTTGGTTTTAGTATCTTAGATATATCAAAATTATATTGTTATGATTTTCATTACAATTACATAAAAAAAACATTTGGTGATACGTCTAAATTATTATATACAGATACAGACAGCTTAATTTATCACATTAAAGTACCAAATTTTTATGATTTTATTAAACGAGATTGGAAATTATTTGACACATCTGATTATCCAGAAAATAATATTTATGGAATTCCATTAAAAAATAAAAAAATACTAGGGTTAATGAAAGACGAATGCAATGGGAAAATTATAACTGAATTTGTTGGATTGCGCTCAAAATTATACACATATAAAATATTGGGAGAAAAGAATGAAAAAAAAAGCAAAAGGTGTTAAAGGTTCAACTCTAAAAAAAATTCAATTTCGTGACTATAAAAAAGCACTTTTCAATTTCAAAAATTTAATAAAATCTCAATATTTAATAACAAGTAAAAAGCATGAAGTATATTCTTTAAAACAATTTAAAAACGTTATAAGCTGGCATGATGATAAAAGAGTGCTTTTACCAAAAAGTACGGATACGTTACCTTGGGGCTTTAAAAATATTAATAATTAACAAAAGACAAAGGATTACATCATCTTCAACTGTCCTTTTTTAATTGACATGAAAGAAAGAAGCATCCATCTCACCCCATACGAGTGAGAACCTTATCACTTTCTACGTTCTTCTTTTAATACATATGGTCTTATCTTCGTCTCAAGTTTTGTTGGCCTGTATATAAAAAGGAGCTTGATTCAAAGGAGCTTCATTAAACAAATCATCACCTTGATTAGAAGACAGTGCCTACTTGTCAGTGCAGTGACACCAGTTTATATTAGTGTCCTTTTGAAAATTGGTAATTAAATTTAATTTACCAATTAAATTAATTTAAATTTATTCAATTTTTAAATTATTTCAAATTTTAGTGCTTTTTTAAAATTATTTATTAAATTAATTTAAATTAATTTTAGTGTTTTTGGCAATCAATGATTAAATTCCTACTTTTTTAAAAATAGTGATTCAATTAATTAATTAAATTTTTTAATCATTTTTAATTAATTTAGTTTTAGTGCTTTTGAAAAATAAATTGTTTCTCATATATTTTTAAATTAAATTTGTTTCATTAAACTTATTATTTATTTAAATTTTTTTAAATTTCAAAAATTTTTTGAAAATTAATTGTTATTGAAATTTGTATACTATTTAGAATTTAGAATTTTTTTTCGAATATAATAAAAAAAATTTTTTTGAATTAATTTTGTTTTAGTGATTTTTTAAAAAAAATTGATTTTCATTACTTTTTTTTAAATTAAATTGGTTTCATTAATTTTATTATTTATTTACATTTTTTCAAATTTAATAAAAAAAGTGTTTTGGAATTGAATGATTATTATTAAAATCTGCATATTAATTAATTTTTTTCAATTTTATATTCTTTACTTGGCTTAGTCCAAATTAATTAATTTTTATTAAATTTTATAGTTACAATTTTTTTTATAAATTTACAGAAATAAAACAATAATATGTCGTACACAAAGCTTGCGATCACAACCCGAGCACCAGCAGAGTGGTTACTTTCATCTGCAAATACCGAAATATTTAAAAAACTATGCCTAGCTTCAATCGACATGAGAGCAAGAGACCTCCTCATGAAGACCTTGCACCCTGAAGGAAAAACATTCATCGACTTCAAGGGAATTAAAACTGAAGTGATAGAATTACCTGATGGATATTTCTTTAAAAAATGTGAAAACGGAATTAATAATATTTCGGTAAGTAAAATATATTTAAGCAAATAATAAAAAAAATTTAATTATAAAAAATATATTTGAATAAATAATAAAAATCTTTAGACTGATAACAAATAGATTTTTCATTAATAAATAACAAAAATAATCAAAATTTAAAAAAACAAATACAATTTTATAAAAATAAGTAGATAAAAAATAAAAAAATTTTAAATTATTTTTTCAGGGTGAAGGTGCTTATGCAGCCTTTGAAACATCAATCTTAGTTCCATCTGAATGGATTACCCAAGATTCTAATATTACGGAATTGCGGAACGTGCTAATGGTGGGGATGTCCGTATGCAAGTACCAAACTTTTTGCGACATGACCGTTGCAGACAAAGTATTTTTACGTCATCGCGGCTTGACTGTTGAATTGGAGAAAACTGGCATCAATTCCTTTACTCTTCAGAGAAGGCCGGAAATGAAGATACCGGAAGATTTTGTTAAACCAGAAGGTCATGGTAATCTGAAAAACGCTAATTTCGCTTCTCTGGAAATCTCTATAGAGGAGACTTGTCACGAAATCCCAGAAAAACCGACGTGTGATGATGAAGAGAAAATGCTAAAGAAAATTTTGAGTACTTTGGAGAAGATAAACGAGTTGATTATGGAGATTAATAGTCAAAATTCTGAAGAGGAGTCTGATTCGGATTCAGGGTCAAGCAAAAGCTTGGTAACCAGCAGTGATGATGGTATCGTTGAACCTATGCAAGTATCTGAGGGGAACAAAGAGGAGGGGCGCGAACTAAGCAGTGAGGAAGCCATCATTGCTGTAGCTCGAGATATCGAGGAGCGTGAACGCAAAGAGGTGGAGAACGGGGAAGGCATCGATGCTGCTATTCAGAATGTGGAGCCAGGCAAAGAAGTAGAGAAAGCAGATGAACAAATGATAATCGATATTGAAAGTGTTGATGAAAGTGATAAAAAAAATTAAAAACTTGAAAAGTTTTTTATATTGTTTTTTTTATAAATTTTCATCTTATACATGAATTATATTTCTAGTAGTATTGAAGTAGTGATGTAAAATACATTTAGAAAAAATAAATAAACTGTTTAGACGGAAAAAATTTCATTACCCTTTATTGTATAAAAGTTAATTAATTAAAATTTTTGCTTTTAAATTAAAAGAATAATTATAAAATTTAGAATTAAATTTTTTAAAATTTAAATTAAAAATTTACATGTTTTATTAACCAATTTAAAATTTTTTTAGTTTTAACATTTTAAACAATAAATTTAATTTAATAGTTTATTAATTAATTATATAAATTTAAAAAATATTTTTCAAAAACAATTTGTTTATTAAATAAAGTTTAGTTTTAACTTTTTTAAAAAAAAACTATTTTTTAAAAAAATTTATTTTTTTTAATTAATAATTTTTTTAATTATATACATTAATTGAATATAAACATAAAAAAAAAATATTTTAAACTATTTTTTTTATAAAATTCAAAAATAAATTTAAACAAATATTTATTTTTGCATTTTTAATAAACATTTTATTTTATTGCATTTTAAACATTTTATAATTAATTATAATAACAAAATTAATAATTATTTTATGATTATATTTATTTTATAACTAGAACTATACACGGAGAAAAAAGTGTACCAAAAATAAAGGTATACTCTTTGGTTGGATACTAATACACGGTGGCAGACGATGGTTTCATAACTCACACCAAGAAGACTATGCTCACATGGTAGTGTGAGTGCCATCGTTGTAAATACGGCACTCACTCACTGCTTATACGCGGATACCTAGTTCTCACCGTATACTATACATAACTAACCTACACCAAATTCTTTACAAGGCTGAGTTATACAGAACGTTAATCTGCTGATTAAATTCTTTTTTGCTCACTTTGTTCTTTAATCAGGCACTACTGAGAATTGCAAATAAAAATGTGTTTTATAAAATTGTAATTTTTTTCTTTTTTAAAACTTAAACAATTTTTCTTACAATACCACTTAGTGGTTTATATTCAACGATGCGATCATGCAAAATCAAACAATATGCTGAAGTGTTGGCCTCAAAATTTCCTCTAGATTCAAATTCCAAACGGATATCAACTGGTCCACTTTTCAGTGCCTCATTTTGTTTGGAACAATCAATTACAATTAAAGGAGCATATGCCAAAAATTCTTTTTTCGTTAAAAGCGGCTGAGATTCCTTACCATAATAAATAGATTGAAAATTAACATACATTTCATACAAAGTAGAATATTGATTTCTATCAATATTAAGATTCATATTACCATATGGATAGTTTTGCGAATTTAAAAATAATTTTACTTCAGATATATTACAATGATCAAAATGACTTGAATTTCTAGTAGTATTGTTTTTTCTTCCTGTTTGAAATCCTAATACAATAAATCTAGGCTTTTCCAATTGCGTTGACGTTTTTACATTCCAAATATGCTTTTGAGTTAAGGGTAATAAAGGATATTCATATAATTCCCAAGTTCGGAAACTAATTGGAATCGATGGATCCTTCTCTATATGAGGCAAAATTCCTGAAATGTCCGAACAAAAAATTAAAAGTTCTCGAATTTAATCCATACTTTTCTAAAATGTTGTTATTGTTGGTGAAAGTCTAAAAATCAATTATTATTGAATTTAATAAAATAGTTTTTGTATTACAACGTTTTTAATTTTTGACTTTTGAAAAAAAAATTTTTTTTCAATGTACAATATTTATAACTAGAATGCATAAAAGTTAACATATATATAATGATTTTTGAAGCTTTTTTGGCGAGCTACACGCTGTTAATAAAATTTTTTTTTTTAATAACATTTGACCTTGAAATTCAAGGTCAAAATGTTAATTTACGTTTATCTCAAAATCGGATTTTTTAAAATTATTTTTAACTATCTCAATGGAAAGCTTGACTAATTTCCTACAAAACACGTAATTTTCAGAGTGGGATCTTTTAATGTTTTTGAGATATTAATTAATTAATTAATTAATGTTTATAACAAATGAAATATTTTACAAACAAATAAAGTCATCGTAAATCTAAACTAACCAATTAAAAGTTAAGCTAATTCCGCATCCAACGAGCCCTATATGAAGTATTTTGAATAAGTAGATTGTTAATAAACAATTAGTTAACATTGCAATTGTTTATTAACAATCTACTTATCCAAAATACTTCATATAGGGCTCGTTGTATGCGGAATTAGCTTAACTTTCAATTGGTTAGTTTAGATTTACAATAACTTTATTTGTTTGTAAGATATTTCATTTTTTATTGTTATTTAACTAAAATTGAACAAAAATACTTCATACAGGGCTTTTGGATGCTTGTTGTTAGTAAAAAATAAAATATTTTACAAACAAATAAAGTTATGGTAATGCTGAACTTACCAATTGAAAGTTAAGGTAATTCCGCATCCAACGAGCCCTATATGAAGTATTTTGGATAAGTAGATTGTTAATAAACAATTGCAATGTTAACTAATTGTTTATTAACAATCTACTTATCCAAAATACTTCATATATGGCTCGTTGGATGCGGAATTACGTTAACTTTCAATTACTAACTTCAGAATTACGGTAACTTTATTCGTTTGTAAAATATTTCATTTGTTATAAACATTAATTAATTAATTAATTAATATCTCAAAAACTTTAAAAGATCCCACTCTGAAAATTACATGTTTTGTAGGAAATTAGTCAAGCTTTTCATTGAGATAGTTAAAAATAATTTTAAAAAATCCGATTTTGAGATAAACGTAAATTAACATTTTGACCTTGAATTTCAAGGTCAAATGTTATTAAAAAAAAAAAATTTTATTAACAGCGTGTAGCTCTTCAAAAAAGCTTCAAATATCATTATATATATGTTAACTTTTATGCATTCTACTTATAAATATTGTACATTGGAAAAAAATTTTTTTTTCAAAAGTCAAAAATTAAAAACGTTGTAATTCAAAAACTATTTTATTAAATTCAATAATAATGGATTTTTAGACTTTCACCAACAATAACAACATTTTAGAAAAGTATGGATTAAATTCGAGAACTTTTAATTTTTTGTTCGGACATTTCAGGAATTTTGCCTCATATACTTTAACAATTTAAATTTTCGAGCGTCTGACAATTTTATATACGGTAATAACCATTCGACTTTTTCAATTACTATTCTAAACTCTTCAAGGGGGACAACTTGGAGAACAGCATTTAAATCTGTCCTCGATCTTGTGAAAATGAGCTCATGTTTTGCGTTTACAATTACTTTTTGATAATCCTCTGAAAAACCAAAAATCATATTTAACGGTATGCAAAAATCAAAATAACCCTGCTCATTAGTAAATATTGCATCATCGATAAATTCCAACCAACCAACATTTTCGAGAAATTTACTTTGAGTAACATCAAAAGAAACATAATTTTTCATTAAACTTGTAAGAGCTACATTTTTATTTTTATCAATTTCAACACCGTTAAGCTCATATTTTGCTTCTTCGAATAAATGACAAACGCCATTAGAAACTAGATTGGTGCGTGCTAGAGGAGCTCCGTTGGCATCTACAAGTCTTCCACTGATATGAATTGAACTTTTACTCGGAAGTAGACAGTGGTCTTGATTTTGTACAGTGATTCGAATTTCATCACTGTTATTATAGGTTGATGAAGTATACGGCTGCTGCGCATGCACTTCATAATGCGCAATAGCCTCGTCAAAAACAATTGGTTGTTCAATATTTAACAGTTCCTCGTCCATGACAAAAAATAATAATACTTCGATACACAAATACACAAACACAAGTGCAAAACAATTTAAATCTTTTTAGCCTCCTTTTTTTACAATTTTTAGGCCTAGATTTTTCAGGAGCTGCAGATTTTGAGGTGTTAATCTCTTCACAATTTTTCGTCGACTGAGCTGTTTTTGACATGTCGGTTTAGTTTTATAACCGTAACCAATCTTGTTTTTATTATTAAAAACAATACCCATTATCCTTGAGACTTGATGTGTAATCTGATAGTTATAGTTTCTCCTCGAAAATTGACTATATTTCCGTCTTGATCAACAATTCGCACTTGAATATAATCTATTGTCTTGACGGAGACTGGCAGATAAATGACGTTATTTGGGACCTCCACTATTTTATATCCTGGTGGTACAACAGGAAAAAATTCATGAATTGTGTGTACTTTTTTACCATTAATGTATGCCCCTGTAGTTATGTTACACTCTACTCTTAATGCATTTATTCTAGTAATTGACACTGGTTGATCAGATTCATGGTATTGTTGAGATTTTAATTTTCGTGGAGAAAATCCTAGCAAACTTCCAATAGAGTCTACAGGTTCAAAATCAATTTCTTGATCGCAATAAATTGTACATTTTAAAGTATTATTATTAGGTTTAATTTTGAAATTAATCCCTTTGTTTTTTAAAATAAAATGCAAAACTTGGTCAATATCATTAATTTCGTAACTTCCTGTTGGTATGATAATTTCTTCATTTCCCACGTAAAATTTATTTTTTCCTACATCCACATTGGGAATAGAATGAAACGATAAAAATTCAACAAGACCAAGAGTATAATTTTTAAAAGGAGATAACTCGATTGGTGGAAAGTATTGAGACTCTAACATGGAAGAATTTCCAGACAGCGTTAAAATAATCGACTCGTTCATGGTAGTTTCAAATAATTAACTGACTCTTAAAATATAAATATCATTTATTTATATGAACAGAATACACGTCTGATATGTGCAATTGATTACATAAAAATTTTAGACATAAATGTCCACAGACAAACGTGTCAAAATTTTGATAATTTTTATAATTATACATTACGTAATCTACATCAAAATAACGAATAAGGTCTAAAGGTGGTCTAAGATTACCAAAACTATCGAAATAAATAATTTTATTTTTATTTTTTTATAGGCGCACCAGTGTGTTCCTGGACCATCTTTGTCATCTAAATTTATTATTCCCGATTCATTCCTTCTAGGACCAGTTAATGGCAGTTCATTGCGCATAAACACTCCTCGAAAATGCGGAATTTTCAATTGTTTTGCAAACTTAAATATATCTACATCAGTTAAAGCACGGTGAGGAAGCTTTATTTTAAGTTTTTTCGAGCTTTTTTTTTTAGTCCTCGCCCTTGAGTGTATGGTTTTAAATGAAGTCCTACTCCTTGTAAGGTTTTAAATAAAGTCCTTTGCCCAGAGCAATTGCTTCCATTGACTCATTATGACGTTTCTTTTCTTCAAGTTGACGTTTTGCCGCGCTTGCGTCATTCACTGCTTTTGCGATACCAGCAGCCCCTCCTGCAAGTGCACCTGTAGCACTTAGGCCCGCGAAAAGGGGAATAAGAAACGGTAAAACTCCCCCCACTTTACTTGAAACGGGTAGAACGCGTGGCTTCTTCACTTTTCCCTTACCACCAGCTTTTTTTACAGCTACGCGTGCGCCAAGTAGAGCAGATTTAATTACAGCATTTATATTATTTTCATTTGAATGCATATTTTTTTTAGCTGCCGATACAATATTTTTTAAAGTAGTAGATGGTCTTTTTTTACTTTTATTTAGACCCATACCTAATTTAGATTTTACTTTCATAGTGTTTGCTATTGCGTAAGCAGCAAGTTTTTCGCCGGCACCAGCGTCTGATGCGAGAACACGATTCCAAGCTTTTTCAGCGAGTACTTTATCAGCTTCGTTTCTAGCTTCGATATTTTCTCTATTTTTAGAATAAGCAATATCGTGTTCTTTACACGCAGAGTCTAGAGGATTAATTCCTTGGTCTCCACGGGCAAGTCTTTTAGCTAATATTGTTCCTGGACCACAATATTGATACCCAGGAATATGTAACTCTACTGGTAAATTATTTATAAATTTGTTAATAAAACCTCTTCCACGTCTTAACCCTTTCACAGTTCGCTTGCAACTGACTTGTTTCTTATCTGAATGCACAATCATATTCTTAAGACAGTTAAAAGTAGACTAATTAAATTTTCTATATAAGTGACATATTTATAGATTTTTATTTAGTTTGAATTAAGATGGAGTTTGAAACACAACCTGTAAAATTACCGGTCATTAATTTTGATACGGTTATACAAAAAAGTGACAAAAAAAACCGTCATGGTAATTTATTACCAAGTAGTGTGCGAGCAATATTTTGCGGTCCTTCTAATTGTGGGAAAACAAATGCTTTACTTGCACTTTTAATTCATCCAAATGGACTAAGATTTGAAAATCTTTATGTTTTTTCAAAATCTTTAAATCAACCAAAATATAAATTTTTAGAAAATGTTTTACAACCAATAGATGGCGTTGAATATTTTCCATTTAATGAGCATGCAAATGTTGTGGCTCCCAATGAAGCACGACCTAACTCAATATTTATATTCGATGATGTCGCGTGTGAAAAGCAGGATAACATTAAAGCGTACTTTGCTATGGGTCGACACAAGGCGGTTGACTGTTTTTACTTGTGCCAGACGTATGCTCGCATTCCAAAGCATTTGATTCGAGATAATGTAAATCTATTAGTCTTATTTAGGCAAGATGAAATGAACCTTAGACATATATATGATGATCATGTAAATACGGATATGCCGTTTACGAAATTTAAAGAAATTTGTAATTCCTGTTGGAAAAATAATCATGATTTTTTAGTAATTGATAAAGACTGTGAAATTAATCACGGTAGATATAGAAAGTGTTTTGATTGTTTTATAAAATTAGAGGACTAATATAATTAAATGGCAGTATCTTTTTATACTTTGAAAGAACAACATGCCTTCTTCACAGTTAAAAAATTTGCAAAAACAAAAAAATATTCTGGGTGAAATTGCTAAAGCAAGTGAAGCAATTCGACGAAAACATCGATTAATGAAGTTAGGCAAAGAAGAAATTAAACAATCTTTAAATACTACTTTTAAACCAATAGTCACTCCAATTCTAAAATTAGCTGATGAATTTCAAATCGTTAAACATATTCATCCACAGAAAATAGAAATTAAAAATGAACAAGATATTAAACAAGAGGATATTATGGATCCTGGTTTTAATAATTTTTACGCAAGTTCGCAATTAAAAAATGAGCAAGATGATGAAATGTCATTCAAAACTGCATCTTTAGATGACAGTATTGCACAAGATGATTTAATAACGCTAAATTCATCAACAAATATGGAGGCAAATATGATGAATGATTATTTACAATTATTGGATAAAAAGAAAAAGGATCTGGACAATATATATGGGGTCCGAAAATTAGCCAAAGGAAGGGTAATGATTGGTGATTCACCAATACATTTTGAAGAAAATAAAATCATTATAAACAATTCAGTTTATCATGCAACAAAGGGTTTACTAGAACTTTTATTTAAAAAAACACCCCAAGAAAATTTTATAAGCTTTGACGATCGTGAAAATTATGGAAATATCATTATTTCAACTAATGCTCACAAAAAGTATTATAAATCAGATGAAAATATTCGTGAAAATAAAAGTTTAAAATTTCAAAATTTTATTGCAAAAAAAATTTTATCTCCAAAATCTGAAAAAAAGAGACAAGGAAAAGGTATAATACCACAGTATATGATCAATCAAGAAAATACAAATATTGATTATATTTATTGGGATGATCCAAACGAATTAGTAGAACGTTTACGATTACTTTTAGCGTCTCAAGCCGCTGGAAACCCCAGCCATAATAATGAAATTATTTCTATAATTGAAGAATTACGTGAAGCAAATATTATTTATTAACCAAGTTTTATAAATTTCAACTTTATTTGCAACATGAGTATCGACATATTCGGACGTCAGTTAAAGAGCGCGGGGACCTCAAATCGCGGGCCTCCGGGACTCGGTTTTAAATTTACATCTGATGGACATTTTAATATGGAAAATAAAAAATTATGCAATATTGCCAATGCTGAAAGCGAAAATGATGCAGTAAATTTAAAGCTTGTTAAAAAAATTATTGAAACTACGGCAAACGCCATCTATGATGTGATAGAAGTATTAAAAACCGATTACAATATTAGAATTTCTACATTGGAGGATACTGCCACAAGATTTTTTGAAAACCTTAAATCGCATATTGAAAGAAATATAGAGTTATTGTCTATGAAAGAGACCATTTCTCGACTGGATAGCAGACTGAAAGCACTTGAAGACAATCAACCTTTGTGAAAATGGAAAATAAAGAACTTCAGGTGGTGAAAGAGTTACACAAACCAGCTAGAAGAAATTATAAACGAAGAAATGTTGACATTCGAGGTATTGACGAGACTTGGCAAGCTGATCTCGTTGAAATGCAACGCTATGCGCGAGAAAATAAAGGCTACAAGTACTTGTTAACCGTCATCGATGTATTTTCCAAGTTTGCCTGGGCTGTTCCCGTCAAGTCCAAAAAGGGGGAAGATGTAACTTCAGCAATAAAATCCGTTTTGACCAAAGGACGCGTACCAAAAAATTTACAAGTGGATAATGGAAAAGAATTTTATAATTCTCATTTTAAAAATCTTATGTCATTTTATAAAATTAATATGTATTCTACTTTTAGTGATTTAAAAGCATCAATTTGTGAACGTTTTAATCGTACTCTAAAAAATAAAATGTGGATGAAATTTAGTTTACATGGCAATTTTAAGTGGATCGACATTTTAAGTGACTTAATAAATTTATATAATAATACTAAACATCGAACTATTAAAATGAAACCAAAAGATGTAAATAATCAAAATGCGAGATATTTATTATTAAATGTATTTAAAAAAAATTGTATTCTAAATAGACCAAAAAGAAAATTTAAAATTGGAGATAAAGTGCGCATAAGTAAATATAAACATATTTTTGAAAAAGGCTATACTCCAAATTGGACTACAGAAATATTTACTGTAAGTTGTGTAAAAAATACAAATCCACCAACTTATCTTTTAAAAGATTATCAGGAAAATTTAATCTCTGGATCCTTTTACGAGCAAGAACTTTCTAAAGTTAAATACCCTGATGCTTATTTAATTGAAAAAATACTTAAAAAGCAAGGATCTAAAGTACTTGTAAAATGGTTAGGTTTTGACAGTACACATAATAGTTGGATAAATAAATCAGAAGTGTAATAAATTTAATTTTCAATAAAACATGTTTATTTATTTATACCAGTTGTTTACATTAAATTAATTCCAATACTACTAATTTTAGGAATCAATTCAAAAATTTCTTTTGATAAATGTTTTAAATTATAATTAAGAATATCAGCAAATAATATCTTAAATTCTAAATTTGATGTAGGATCAATTTTTCTTTCAAGTTTTTTTATTAACATTTTATAATTTTTTTCAATAAAAATTTGGATTTCTTTTTCACTCAAAAGATTTTTATACCACAAAATTTCAGCAAGAGATTTCACAATTAAGCCGTACATTTTTTTCAAACGTACTGAAGATAAATAATTGAATCGCTCATCAAAACAAGGAATAAGTTTTTCCAAAATTTTAAATGATGTTTTCTTCATGATAAACGGATAACACAATTTTCCATTTCTTTTATCCTCCAGGGTAACTGTATTTTCTCCCAGAAAAACTCCAAAACGGATTTGAAAATTTCCAAATTTAATAGTTTCCATTGGTGTTGCATTTCCATCGAAATAAGATGAAATAGTTTTCATATGACATGTGAAACAAATCCAGTCTTGAAAATTGAATAAAATATCACTTCGTGGATGGCTTGACATAAACTTTAAAACACTGCACAATTCTCCATTACTTTTAAATTGCAAACCTATTGCAATTTGTTTTGTGAACGAAGAGTTTAAATTAAATGTGCTAGAAAGAAACATTTGATTTCTTGGTATATATGACATTGATGATTTTTACAATTCAATAAACTCAATATGATTGTAAGTTCCACCAAGATATTTAAGTCCCAATTGATCGTTTGCAGCCAACGCTTTTAAATGTGAAAACAGATGTTCATCCTCATTAATAACGTCGAAAATCCTTTTGGGTAAAAACACAGCAAAATTTTTTTCAATGTCCACGACAATTCGAGAACCAAATCTGGTTTTTACGAGGTGAAGATCAGAAATAAGATAAGTTTCATTCACTTCCAGCTCACTTAATTTCTTCTTTTCAAGGTAATTGTTTCCCTTTCCAGCCTGGTTCAGCTTTTGAAAATTCATTTTTTTATTAAATTTTTAGTTTTTCAATTTTTTTTGTTAAATCACTATAATTTTTGCAATCAGAACGAGGTTGTTCTCTAAGACTTAATTTTTCAAAACTTCTTGATAAATCTTTAAAAGTTCTAGAATCTTGAATTGATTTATTCAAGTTTTGTTGAAAACTTTTTCGTTGATTGTGACCACTCATTTAGTCTGTATACCCTTGAGGCTTAGAGTAAACTAATGAACAGCACTGAACTTGACATCCCTTATATACCACTCAATTTAATAATAAAAATTCCTTTGTAATGATAATATCCTTTATCAATAACAAATTTGACATACCATTTGCAATAAACAAAACTATCAAATTGCAAAAATTATCAAATGTTTATATCTTATCAACTAAAGGGATTTATTTCAAACGTATAGAATTACAATTTTTATTATCTAAAGACCGAAGAGTATTATTTATTATAGAAAGAAATGCACCTTGGAAAAAAATGTTTATACTACATCTTTTTTTATTTACTGCACTCTTACGCAACTAAATTCCTAACATGTCAAACTTGCAAAAATATAGATGTGCAAGATGAATTTTTTAGATAACTTATTTTTTAAAACAAATAGATGACGCAATTATATTCTTAATAAGTAATTAAACATTCCTAACTCGCAACAATGCATGACGTAGTCACATATATACAAGGGGAATTTTGGATACACCTAAAACTCGAATCTTGTATCCAGAACTCCCCCTGTATATCTACTAATCACTATCAGCATTAGAAAAAATACTATCAGCATCAGAAAAATTATCATCAGCATCTGAATAAATACTATCAGCATTAGATTCAAAATTATTAGTATCAAAACTAGCAATAGAAGAAGCAACGCTATCATCAGAATCAATATGAGAGTTACTGCTACTAGTAGAATGGTAACTGGCATTATTTTCGTCTATTTGTGAAGCAACATCGACGTCTGCTTCTGCATCTTCAAATTCTAAAATAATAAAATGAAGGTTTAGGTAATATTCAAAAACGTTTATTAATTTTCAGATAAAAGAAATTATTATCTAAACCTGAATCACTGGAAATTCATTGGTTTTTTAGTGACTCTCTTTTCACGATTTCAATAAGTGAAATATTATTGACAATTACAGGCCTCCGAAGCGCCTTTGATATTAAAAATTATATACTTTACGTACTAAAAAAAATTAGTGAATAATTTACGAATCAAAATTTCTAACTTATTCAAAGTGTTGTTTCTAAATATATTAGTAAAAAAATATACTCAAAAGCAATGACGTTAACTTCAAATTAATATTTTTTTGTTGATTTAGTAAATATTTTAAAAATTAAATTAACATTTTCTGTATCAACCTTTATAAACATGACATATTTTTGTGTAATATAATGGGGTCTTTCTCTCTCTCTTCTTATCATTAAAAAAGTATGAGGGAGGGAAAAGATAATGAGACTTAATGATAATTAATAATTGCAAAAAATTTAAGTCAATAATAAAAATTAAATTAATAATTTCATAAAATGGTAAAATGAAAAAGGTAATTTTTAAAAAAGGTTTTGAGCATATAGGCTTCGGATCAATTTTCAGGCATAAAAAAGTTGTTTTACATTAGAATAAAGTCTCAATATGTCGATTTTTTAAATTCCTAATAAATTAAATTGGTCAATAAGTATTTTTTAAAAATTTTTTTTAGAATATTTCAAAAATAAACTCAGAACAATTTTCAAAATTTTCAGATTTTTAAAAAATATTTTAGTTAATAATAAATATTTTAGTTTTAGCAGATTTTAGGTGAAATTTTTATGTTCAAATCGTCAAGAACTTTCAAAGTCATATCTTGAAAAAATTTATCTAAGGTTAATTCTTGAAAAATTTTTATCAATTTTAAGAATTGTTGAATTAGGAAAATTTTCAAGATTTGAATTTATAATTAAGTCCATTAAAATGAGATAAATTTAAATTTGGCTTGATTGAATGTGAATCGATTAAATTTTTAATACATTCAAAATTAAGTCGATTAAATTTTGGATAAATTTAAATTTAAATCACTTAAAATTCCGATAAATTAAAAATTAAGTCTCTTCAAATTTAGATAAATTGAAAATTATGTCGATTAAAAATGGGGTAAATTGAAATTTGAATCGATTAAAATTTAGATAAATTGAAAATTAAATCGATACAAAGTGTGTCAAATTTATTTGAAATTTGTATCGATTAAAATGTGCATTGAAAATTAAGTCGATTAAAAATGGGGTAAATTGAAATTTGGACCGATTAAAATGTAAATAAATTGAAAATTATGAGGATTAAAATTTGTCGGAATTAAAAATTAAGTCGATTAAACATTTAAAAGAAATACTTATCTAAGGTTAATTTTTGAATAATTTTTAAGTTAATTTATTTTCAAAAACTATAGTCTTATAATCCGAGGCCTATAATACATTTTTATCTGTTGAAAAAATTTGTGTTAAAAAGAATGAAAAAATTAACTCCATATTTTGACTTTTTTCAAAATTATGAACATTTACGTACTCATTTAAAAATTCCCTACTTTTCCTTAATTTACGTACTCGATTCGAGGCCTGAAAGCAGCAAAAAATAATCAAATTTTCAGTTATTTTTCATTGATTAACCTGTGAAAAAGAAATTAATATGGTATTGAAATTATCAGTTGTTTTTCACCAGTCAATTAATGAAAAATTACTGCAAATTCAGTTATTTTTTACTCATTTTCAATAAAATTTTACTGATGATTAAAATCGTGAGAAGAAAGTAACTGAAAATCAGGGTTTATTATATTTTACCCTCATCAGACATTTGGTCCTCATTGCTATCAACATTTGTATCATCATCTTCATCAGTTAAATCTATGTTATCTCTTCTAATATTGCCTTTGTTAACTGAAACATCATTGCTATGAATGCTTTCAACATCACTCTAATTATAAAAATTAACGATTGTAGTTTATTTTAAAACTATTTATTTATTTTTTATTTATTTAATTTATTATATATTTATTATATTTATAAATTTTATATATTTATTTTGAAACTTTAAAACTACTTTAATAAATATGAAATATTTATTCAAAGTTAATTTTACTCTAAATTAATAAAATAAATACAATATTTCTACATTGATGACATAAATATACTGATTAGAATATATTACAAATTTCAATCTTTTTATTATTGTTAAGCTATAAAAAATATGAAACAAATTTTGAAAAATAACGTACCGAGGCAGAAATATCTGTATCAGAGGAATATTCTGTCAGTTCATTGTCAATTCTATTTTGGTCCTCATTCCTATCAACATCTGCATCATAATCCTCATTACTTAAATTTATTTGGTTGGCAGCAATTGCATTATTGCCCTGAATAATTTCACTATCATCCTAATTATACAAATTTAAGGTTTTATGGTTTTAATATTTACCACAATAGTTATGTAATATGTAGTCAAAGTTAATTATAATTTTTTGAAATTTTTAAAAAATTTTTCAAGTGATATTATAACTTTACTGATTAGATTTTTAAAAATTTTAAGCTGATATATTTTTAAACTATAAAAGATTTAATACTAAAATTTTGTAAAATAACTTACTGAATCAGAAATGTCTGTATTAGAGGAGTCTTCTGCCGATTCCTTGGCAATTCGATTTTCGGTTCTTCTACTATATAAAGCGAAATTTTTTATTCTTCGCATTATGTTTTTAATTTAATATTCTACAAAAATAAAATTTTTTTCATCGAATTTTGTTTTGACACGTAACAAAATGTCACTACATTTTAATGATTTGAAGCTGCGTGTAAATTAAAAACAATAACGTAATGTTACCATGGAAACTATACAGTCGATAAAAATTTATTAAAAACACTGGCACACAAAAAAAATTGATGCTCTGAGCTTTTGACCAGACTATGACTACTTTATGTTTTCGGGGTCGCTGAAACCGAATCTGAAGTCTGTTTAACCCCATCACCCTAGGGTTTTGAAATAACCCCCAAAAAACCTCAAAATTCGAACTCAAAATTTTGAAAAACAAGAAATATTCTGATCTATAAGATTGACCATGATTACTTTATGTTTTTGGGGTCGCTGAAACTGAATCTGAAGTCTGTTTAACCCCATCACCCTACGGTTTTGAAAAAACTACAAAAAAGACCAAAATTTGACCCCGAAAACATAAAGTAGTCATAGTGTGGTCAAAAGCTCAGAGCATCAATTTTTTTTTGTGCCAGTGAAATCAGAGATTGAAAGGTTGTCAAATTCAAATAAAAAAATGTTCGTGTTAATTCAATGGAATGAAAAACCTAATAGAGTTACAATCATGCAAGAACTTGAACATTTAAAGAAATTTAACGATGGAGATGAGGTTGAAATAGAATATCCAAAGAAAGGTTTATTCAAAGGAACATTAATTCAACGAAGTGGTATATAATTATTAAATACGAAAGTAGAAAACTTTTTAAAAATACATTAAGTTAAAATTAATATTAAAATTATTTAAATTAAATTTTTTTTAGAATCAAAGCAATACCTAGAAAAATTAAGTAAAAATATGAATAAAAACGGGGAGATAATTATTAATGATAAAAAACGTGTCAACAACAAATTGAAAATTAAATCAAAAGCAGAAAAAGCTCATTAAGCTTTGAAATTAAAAATTAAAAATTCTGATCATTCTAATGTACATATTTAAATTAATAGATAATAAAAGCTGTCATACTTCGGATGTCGAAGATAAGATTGTCGATAATATAGGAAAAAAACACCAAAATTCTGTACAGAGTAGCTTCATTCATCAACTGGAGGACATTTTTACGAATAGTAATAAAATTAAATTAATAGATATTTACGAATTTAAATAAAAAATGTGCTCGTACCAATTAAATTTTCCTAACTAATTATATTTTATTTATAATCAGTAATGCCGGAAATGGTGGTCTTTCTTGAAAAATTGTCGATTTGTGGAAGGCAAGCACTTGAGCAAAAAAATCCAGCAGAATCTTGTGTGAGTAGAACAATCCATCATATTTTACTTAGATTTTTATATTGCTCTAGCAATTACACAAAATGAGAAGAGTAAAGAAAAATATAAGAGTAAAGAAAAAGATAAGAGTAAAGAAAATGAGAAGAGTAAAGAAAATGTAAAGAGCAAAGAAAATGAGAAGAGTGAAGAAAATGTAAAGAGCAAAGAAAATGAGAAGAGTAAAGAAAATGAGAAGAGTAAAGAAAATGAGAAAAGTAAAGGAAAATATAAAAGTAAAGAAAATGAAGAAAACAAAGAAAATGAGAAGAGTAGAGAGAATGAAAAGAGCAAAGAAAATGAGAAGAGTAAAGAAAAAGATAAGAGTAAGGAAAGTGACAAGAGTAAAGAAAAGGAAAAAGCAAAGAAAATGATAAGAGAAAAGAAAATGATAAGAGTAAAGAGAATGAGAAAAGTAAAGGAAAAGATAAGAGTAGAGAAAATGAGAAGATTAAAGAAAATAAGAAGAGTAAAGGAAGTGAAATAAAGGGAGCAAAACGAAAGCTTTTATCAAAAAATGTCGAAGACAATCTTCAATTAAAGAAATTAAAACATTAATACTATTTTCTCAAGCTACACAATTTTTGCTAAGTTTCCTCTGTTTTCACCTTTTCCTATAATCTTTTTTTAAAAAGGAATTCACACACACTTTTTCAGTAAAAACACTTTTTTGGTCTATGAAATGCAATTTTTGTACAATTCACAGACACGCCACCTAACTAAGTCCAATTAAAAAAGTAATAATAATTTATTAACAATATCTATGTATTTATTAATTTAAAAATATAAATTAATTATGAAACATTAAAGACATGAATTTTCTTTGATATCATAAAAAAATATTTCTTTCAAATTTACAATAAAATATTCTTATAATAATTTATATTGTGACGAAGTAAATTCATCACAATGTAAGTTTGACTGGGGATGAGTTTCGCGCGTAATGGGGTTTGAGGGATGAGGCAGAGCAGGCGTCCGGGACGTGGCGCCATCGCGGCGGCCACCTACGGAACTAGACGGAGACGAAGGGATCGAGAGAGGAGAATCAATAGATTTTGTCAATGGACGCGTACAGAGGTACTGTGGTCTTCGTTTTTGTTCGAGTTTTTTTGAGAGTGTATTGAGTTGTGTAGAGAGAGAGAAGTTGAAGCGGAGTTCGACTTGATGATAATAAAGAGTTGTGAAGAATAGAAAAGAAGTGTTAATTTGTGTATTTATTTATCAGCCCTTTTTCTCGACACCGGCGAGTTTTCATCGACCACGAGGACCTGCCGTGAGGAAGCTGTGTGCTGATTTTGTCGTCGTGGGTAAGTCCAATTTTGGTTGTGTCGTGTCTCAAGGGTCGTGTCCCTTTTAGCGACTTTTGTTCTTAACAGAATCTCCTCTGAGAGATTATTGATTGATTTTGAGTTTTGGGGTTATTTCGTGATTTTTTCTGGTTTGCCAATTCCATTCAAAAATTGGCTGGCGTCTAACAATTATCACGTTGGGTTTTCTTTTGTAACTTAAAAAGGGGTTGTTAATTAATACATTAAATTAATTCAATAATTTCGTTATAATATATATATATATATATATAAGTTAAGTTATAACAATTTAATAAACTTCTAGAGGAAAATCGTGTTGCCTTATTGTTGCGAAATTATAAAAACTTTTACCTAATACATATTCTAACAGTGATTTTTCCAGAAAATTTTACAAGTCTTAAATCCCATGGTTAAAGTATGGGATTTGGACAAATCCCATACTTCGCCCATGCAATGGGTTCAACCGTGGGCCAAAACTTAATGAAATTTTGATCCATAGTTTACCCATATTTGACCCATACTTACAATTTCCACGCGGGTCCTTTATAGTTCATCACAAGTGTGACATACAAAAGTGCATGATTGAATAAAAAATTTTTACATTTTTAGTATTATGTATAATAAAATAGTAAGTTTCTAATAGTTATTTCAATGTATCTGCAGGTAATATTAATGATATAGAAGAACAAATAAAGAATAATAAAAAAAGATTGATAGTTCTAACTTTGAAAATGCGAGAAAGTAAATGCTCTACTACTAGTAGCTCTTCTCAGAAACAAAAAAGTTCCTCACAGAAGGGAAAGGATTCTTCGCAAAAGGAAATGAAGGTATAGTTTACTATAATTCTTAATTATACCATACTGTTATCCTAGAATTCATTTCATTTTTTCCCATATTCCATATTTTGTGAAAATTTGAATCAAATATCTCCAAAAAATATCATCCTTAATGTTTAAATAAAATTTGAACTACTACTAAAATAATGAACTGGTTTTAATGTTCTTGATCTTATTTTAAAAGTGATTTTCTACATAATAACTATTACGTATTATTGTGTAATTTAATTTCTTCAAAAATACAACTCTTGAAACTTGTACCAAAAATATTCAAAAGTTTTAAAATTATTTTTTTCTTAAAATAATAATGCATAAAACTAGAACAAATATGTTTTATTTAATTTCCCTGAAAAATGTAAATAATATCTTTTACATATTGGGTGACTATGTGTATTCCTGAGGGTGACACAATTGCTGCAGTTTTAAGAAATAGCCAAGAAAAATGTGCATTGGATTAATTTATTAATGTTAGTTTATTTTATTTATTTTTTAAATTATATTTTTAAATAAAGGGAGTGACACAATAAACTAAACTTTATTTTATTAACAAAATTTAATAATAAAACTTTCACCTGTAACTGAAATAACGATATTTAGTTTACATATGAGCTTAGACAAGCTTTGCAAAGTTAACCTACACTAAAAATCAGCAGAATGAACTACAGTTACCCTATCATTTTTAATTTTTCAAATATTTCTACTACTAAGTTTTACGAGTTGCACTTTTAATTTGGAAAAAAATGATACGATTTCACTTATACGTAACTTTATTCTGCATAAAATCACTTTTAAAATAAGACCAAATAATTTAAAAACCGTTTATTATTTAATAAGCAATTAAAATTTTACTTCAATAATGAAAATAATTTTTTTTAAAGATATCTAATTTAAATATAGACAAAATTACTTAATTATAGTTAACTTAACGTAGAGATATCTTATTCAAATATTGACAAAGTTACTTAACTTGGAGATTATTCATAGAAATAATAAAAGTCAAATTTATTTTAAAAAATCCGATTTTTTTATTTACATAAAATTTTTAAAAGTAATGTAATCAAATTTCTTTCTCAATACCTATTTTAAAACAATAATTTTTCATATTTAGCATTTTTTATCATTCTAATATATATTTTATATTTGAAGGTTTTTTTTAATTGATTACATTTGTAGATTTCTAAACATGATATTGAAAGACAATTAGAGCACAAGAATATAATGGAAGAATATGACAACTTTTGTGAAAATAGAGATAAATTCTCGGATGATTCTGACATAGATTTTGAACGCGAGAAAGATATTAACGTAAGTGATGAAATTGAAAGAAAGCAAAATGTCGAAAAAGAAATTCCCGAAGCACATAAAAATGTTGGAAATGGTATGGAAAACAATGGCGATGAACAAGAAAATCGTGAAGCAGGTAACCAGCGTGAAACTGGTGGAATCGGTATGGAAAACAATGGTGAGGAACAAGAAAGTCATGAAGCAGATAATGGACATGATATTGGTGAAAACGGTAGGAAAACCGTGTCGATGGACAAGAAAACCATGAAGAAGACAACGGACAACAGAATGGTGATAGAGAAATAGGCGAAAACGTTGTTGCAAACAATGGCGGTGTTGATGATGCAATTGATATGAGAATCGTGCTAGAACGTTATGCGGTATAACTTTTTATTTCCTGAACATTATTTATTTCTTTATTTCATTTTACACAATTGAGCCAATTTTTTAATTCTTGGTCATTTTTCAATTTTTTTTTTCATTGAAACTTTTTAAGAAGTAAAAAGGATTCTTACCAAATTTTTATTCAGATATTCTTTACAACTTCACTCTTTCTATGGGTGTTTTCGGCATTCACTCAGAGTTAACTCTAGAGTTAGCAGTGGTGCTCAAATGTAAATTTTGATTTTCAGTTCGTCTGTTGATTGTGAACGTTGTTGATTGGCAATTTGGCATAGACGATTCATTTTGATTGGCGCAGGGTTTGCAATTGTAACAACATGTGAAACGGGCCTTTTATTCTAGTAATGTAATGTTAAAATAAAATTTCTTGTTTCTAGATTTCATAAAAGTCCCCAAAAATTTATTACTAGATGACCCAGAGTTAACTCTGTTTTCTTGCGAGAGTAAAGAAAAAGGGTCAGTCCTAACCTTTAATGGCCGACAAAATTTGTGAACGGATTGTTTGTTTTGAAAAGTGTAAATTGAAACATAATAATTTATTTTTATTAAAAATTATTTTAACTTTTTATTTATAAAAAACAACTTTAATTAAAATAAATAATCTAGTTTCTTAAACAATTCAGATTAATTAAAGTTAGGGAAATAATGAAAAATTTGAAACTTACCTATAAACTTTAAAAAAATAACACGTTTATGGGTAGCAAAAATATGTTCCATTTTTAAATGAAAAACAAAAAATACGTATAAATTAAAAAAAAAGTAAGCAAACAAGGACAACTAACTTCAAACTCAGGGTGATGAAAATAGAAAATCAATTATTTTATTTAGGTAAATAAATTTTCAAAGATAATATCATTGAGCACCACTGTTAACTCTAGAGTTAACTCTGAGTGAATGCCGAAAACACCCTATAGCCCAGGTGAAGGATTTTGTTTAATTTTGATTTTAATTATTTATACTCAAAACTGTAAAAACGACCGTTTTTTTGTTGTCTCAAAAAATATCCTCCACTTTGATAATTTTTCAAGAATCCAAAATCGTTGGATACGCGCTATAGCTAATAACCTTTCAAACGAATTTACGAAAATAGCCTTTCAAGCGCGTCTACAAACAGTAGACCCCATAATTTCAAGTTTCTTTCGTTCCAAAGAACATAAAACTGGTAAAAAAAATTTAATTCTTTTATGGATGGTCGATTTTTTTAATGCTTTCTTCTACCAAGAAAAATAATTTAATAATTTTGTAGGTTTATCTTAATGAGGATGTATCCATAAACTCAGAAATTTGGAACGCTATCAAAATACAGCGAAAAGAAAGCGTATTCGTAAAAGACTTGGTGGTAGCAATTTGGCGCGAAGGTCTTAAAGACAGATGTTTTACAGGACGGGCAAGAGCACGAAGTGCAGGACAAATTCGAAAATCATTCGAAGTAAATAAGCTTGCCGCCATATACCGTAAGTTTTTAAATTGTAAAATATACTATTGTTTTTAATAGTTGTTATTTTTTCTACATCAGATGTAGTAAAATTACACAGCCACACAAAAAAAAAGTACCCGGGCCGGGGAATGAGACCACCATTTCTTGATGTATTTTGATGCGCTGAACACGAATCTGAAGTCCGTTTAGCTCCATCACGTCAGGATTTTGACATAACCTCAAAAAACATAGCTGATTTTAAATGACAGGAGAAATTTTTTAAATAATGGCAGATTTGCTTGAATCTTGTTACTCGGGGGTTTTTGGGGTCGCTGATTACGAATTTAACGTCAGATTTATAAAATTCAAAATGGCGGATTCAATATGGCGGACACATTTTTAAAAAGTAGTTGGATTTTTACGAAAATTGGTATGTAGGGGTTTTGGGAGTCGCTGATTACAAATTTATCGTCAGATTATTCAAATTCAATATGGCGGACAAATTTTTAAAAAGTAGTTGGATTTTTACAAAAATTGGTATCATGGGGTTTTTTTGGAGTCGCTGATTACGAATTTAACGTCAGATTATTCAAATGTAAAATGGCAGATATAGTACGGTGGTCAAATATCTTTATGTTTCTACATGTGTCTGCATCCAGGGCACCTCCACGCGGTGACGGTGGGCAACGGAGTTTGTCCGCTATCCAGCTAAGTCCCTGGATAATAGCTTTGATACCGTCATGGCAGACACACGTAGGAAACGTATTACGATGCAGGGACTCGGAACCCCAGTATCGGCCAAGTTACATAAAAATTCAACTATTTTTTAAAAACTCGTCCACCATATTGGATCCGCCATTTTGAATTTGAATAATCTGACGATAAATTTGTAATAAGCGACTCCCAAAACCCTTACATACCAATTTTCGTAAAAATCCAACTACTTTTTAAAAATGTGTCCGCCATATTGAATCCGCCATTTTGAATTTTATAAATCTGACGTTAAATTCGTAATCAGCGACCCCAAAAACCCCCGAGTAACAAGATTCAAGCAAATCTGCCATTATTTAAAAAATTTCTCCTGTCATTTAAAATCAGCTATGTTTTTTGAGGTTATGTCAAAATCCTGACGTGATGGAGCTAAACGGACTTCAGATTCGTGTTCAGCGCATCAAAATACATCAAGAAATGGTGGTCTCATTCCCCGGCCCGGGTACTTTTTTTTGTGTGGCTGTGTTATTCTACATTTTTTACAAAAATGATTTTTTATAAAGAATGAGTGTTTTTTTCCATAAAAAATATGAGAATGTCGTTTTTTTGTCTTCGAGGCATTAATTAATTAAGTAATAAAAGTTTTAAAGAAGTAAAACATTTTAGAAACAAATATATTTAACGTAATTCTGAACTCACCAATGGAAAGTTAATTAAATTCCGCATTCAACGACCTTAAGATGAAATATTTTATTATATTAATTTAATTTTTTATTATTTTACAATGCCAATTAATTGTTTATAAAAACATTATTAATCAAAAATGTTTTCTTTTGCGCTCGTTGGTTGTGGAATTTTACGTACTTTCAATTGGTAAGTTAAGAATTACGGTAACGGTATTGTTTTTTGTAAAAAATTTAATTTTTTCAACATTGATTATTTAATTAATGATTTAATATCTAGAAAACGAAAAAAGGAATTTTCTAATTTTTGTATTGAGAATAGACATTAGAAACTTTATAAAAATAAATTTTTTAATTAAAAGCCATTGCCAATTTTGAAAAAAGTTTAAAATATTGTCAATTTTCAACAAAAATGTTAAATTTTGAATTTTTTAAAAAAATTTTACACCATTCGAAATAGCAAGAAGAAATTTTTCGGAATCATTTATATTAAATTTTTTTTAATATCATTGTATAATAGTTGCAACTTAATAATTATTTAGTTTTAGAAGATAAAACAAAAACTTTTGAACTATAAATTATCTCTATTTTTATAGAAGCTTTATTCGATCGCTTGGAGGAAAAAGGAAAACAGCCAGTGATAAGGGCATGTGAAGTTTTTGTTCACCGAAAATTGACAGAAAAAGTGAACGATCTAAACAAAGATAATTTGACGCCAGAAGAAATTATGGAGGCTAAAAGAAGAATAGGAATCAGTAAGTACTATTTAAATTATCATAACTTGTGCAACTTTTTTAATTATATCATAAAATTTTCATTTTATCGAATTTTCTCTTGAACACAATTTTATAGAATTTTTATATTTGATTTATCTTTCTTTTAACAAAACTGTAATTTTAAGCTTTTCATAATATTTTCATAGCTTAGTAATTATGTTACTTAGGGCGAAAAAGTAATTTTTTTAAAAATTAAATTTGTCTAAATTATTTAATATGTTTTCTTATTTTTCAGATTTGCAAAATGGAAGAAATATTAAAATCTACTCAATTCGAAAATTTTTATATTTATACATTTTTGTAACTTATTTTTTGAATAAAACTAATAAATCATTTTGAAAATTGAACAATTTTATTTCATTGTTACGTTCATCAAATTATTATATACATAATAATTATTACTAAATATTTCTCTTTTAAATAATAAAGTAACGAAATGATAGTTTGCGGTCATATTCATAAATAAAACACTTAATAAACTGGGAAATGGAAAAAAGAAAACCAATTGCGCTCTTTTTAATTAATGGTTTTTAATCCATAAATATTTTAACTTCTTGAACGCCTATGAATTTAAATTAATTTAAATTTTTTTTTTTATTTTTCTGAATTATAATTGGCTTAATCAATTGAATATCGTCTAAAAGCTTTTGAGATCATATTTTTTTAAACTATAATTTTTACATATGTTAAACTTGAAAATTTTATTGGTTGATTCATTATTTATAATGATTTTAGAGTAAAAATATTTTTTATAAGAAAATTAATAATTAAAAATAGGAGAATTTTGAATTCTATGTAATGTACAGACAAAAGTGTACTTTTATATAAATAATATAATAAACTAATAAATTATTTTGGTTAATAACATTGTAATTATTGTTTTGTGTAACTTTATTAAACAACATACCATTCACTACTTCCATGTTTCTGTATACATTTATAAACATGTTAAATGTAAAACTATGTATAATGAAACCCCGTGTCCTTTTGGAACTCGCTTCCAACTGGAGCGTGACAGGACCTGGTCCTTGCGCGGGGTTGCTGGTCCCCCATCGGGCGCGTCCCTAGGCGGTGGATAAGGGCACGCCTCCTAGATATAGGTGGTACCGGTGAAATCAAATAGCCGGCGCGAACCAAACATCAGCAAAAGCAAGAAAATAAGACAACATGATGAGCGATTGTAAAAATTCCGAAGTGTACCTGCGGAGTAATGCTACGGCTAAATCTCTTACCGGTTCCGATCGTCAAGCGTCTAACGTGGGGGCGGTGGCTGGTGGCCCTGGGATGCAGGGGGGCAACAACGCATTGATAGTTCCACAGATCATCGTGAAAGGGGAGAGGAGCAGAAGAGGCAGTACGTCGAGTCTTCGTAGTATCAGCAGCAGCATAAGTGCTACTAGTCTGGTGACATCGGAAATCGACGCTGAAGCCATCAACGAAGAGCGCGAAAGCTGCGCGAAGTTAAGATCCGAGGAAGCTGAAATGCTTAAAAAGATCGAAGACCTAGTAACGAAGATGGCTGAGTCTTGCGAGGTTCAAAAAAACGTGAACCGAACGATAAAGGATGGCTTAGTAAGCCTTCAAACCATTATCGAGGAAGCTAAGGCGAAACATCAGGAAGCGGACCGTAAGGATGAAATTCTGCAGTGTACTATAGGTGCAGCAGAAAAAAATCGGGAAAGGAGGAACGCAAGAAGGAAGCGTATCCATGAGAAGCGGATACATCGCGGTGTCATGAAGGCTCAGAAACGGAAGCGCGGCTCGGGCAACCTAGAAGAGCCCGAAACCAATTTAAAGAAGAACAAGCAAGAGGAGGCACCTCTAGCACAGAAGAACGCAATGTCAACGGAAGCACCGAAAACAACGCGTTCTACGAAGGCGAAGAAGACGACGAAAGAATCAACGATGCTGATCAAGGTCGCTTCAGATAAGACATACGCAGATGTTCTGAAGAAACTCCGCAAGGACGTCAATCCGGACATCTGTCATACGAGGGTGGTAGCAGCTAGAGCTACAAAAAGGGGAGACCTCCTGATTAAAATCGGAGGCGACTCTAATAGGGAGTTCTTCACCGCGTAGGTCATCAAAGCGGTAGGAAACATGGGTAGGGTGCAGACGGTGGATCGAAGGGTTACACTCGAGATCCGCGACTTGGACTGCCTTATCCAGAAGGAAGAGGTCAACGAGAGACTCGATGAAGTACTCGGCAAGCCAGGAAGCAGGAACGTGACGGTCCTTGGACCCAATAAGCGAGGGATGAAGCTCGCAGTGATAGTCACTGACCAAAACGAGGCGGACAGTCTGGAGGAAATAGCACGAGTTAAAATTGGGTTCATGTCGTGCCCAATTAAAAGAAGAGTTATGGTCGTCAGGTGCCATCGATGCCTGGGTTACGGCCATATAGGAAGGAACTGCACGGAAGGGGACAGATCGGCTGCGTGCTTTAAGTGCGGAGAAGCTGGTCACAAGTTCACAGAATGTAAGGAGAGCCCAAGCTGCTTCTTATGCAAGGCGAAGGTAGGTGACAAGGTGAATACCACCCACGTCCTAGGCAGCGGCGGATGCGAAGTCTTTAGAACGGCCCTCGAGGAAGTAAAGAAGACTCTCGCACGAACCAAGAGCAAATAGACCAGGAAGATTGGGAAAGCAAGGGTCGCTCGCGCGACTAAAGGGAACCTGATCCATGAAGACAGAAGCTTAACAGCAGTTCCGTGGATCGATCCTCAACAACATCTGTAAGGGTTCAAAAATACAAAGGGTTTTTAGTATGGTATAGCTGACATAAGTCCTTCGCATTCAATGCAAGGCCATCAGTCGAGTCCTACATGATTCAATTTATGCTTCACATGAATTGTTTCTCCATAAAGGATTTTAAGCTGTCATAACCTTTCTAGCCAAATGATTAGTCATTCGGCTGTAAAGGTAATGGCAGTCACCCTTGCAGTAAGCAAAAAAAAAAAATGTATAATAAAACATCATTAATTAAAGCAAAACATATTTTTATTAATTATTTATTACAATAATTGAATTAGTAAAAAATTATAATATCTGTTTATTACTAAACTTTATGAGTAAAATTGTTTATTTTAATAATTAAAATTCAATAACTAAAAAAATAATTCAAGATATACTTACCGTTTAATGAATATATATTATTCATAAAAATAATTATTAATGACTTTTAAAAATGCTTATGAATTACATGTGGGTACACATTAGAAGTTGATCATAAAAATTCTGCCATATAGAAAATAGCTAAGAAGGATATACGATCATATGTAGGTCCTTACAAGACATAGTTCACAACAACGCTGAAGTGTGGCATACATCTGTAACTCTCACAGTTAACTTGAGACAGACAAATTATATGAGGAGTGCCTTTTCAAAAAAAATCATTCAATGAGGATTTAATTCCTCACATGGGCACATAGTGTCTGTATATACCTATATAGGATAATATATTTTATAATTAATTATAATTACCTTTTCCCATTTAAGAGAATATATATCATATATATCAGAATATATCATTTTAACTCATGTGAACCTGTATAAGTTCCTATATATTCCCTATATGTTTTCCCATAAGGAATAAATTATTTCACAATTATAACACATGGGATCCTATATGGGTTCCTATACGGATAATATATTTAAAAAAAAACACATAGGAAGCTATATGGGTTCCTATATGGTATCATATGTGAAACAAAAAATTTTTGAAATAAAAGATGTGGGAACCCATCTGGGAATCCATATAAGAATCCATATGGGATATTAACATCATGTGGGTTCTGATACGGGCCTATATGGAAACCTGAGTGGAAACCCATATGGATTCCCATATAGGGACACATGTGGGTTCCGATATGATCCCATTTGAAAATTTTTAATAGGGTACCCTTAAATAGAATTTTTTTTTATAAAACGCAATATGTGCACAAAAAATTTTTAAATTTTATGTTAATGATCTTCGTACAATGAGTAACCATAAAAAAAGTCTAAACACAACCTTGTTTAAAAACAACTTTTTATACTCACCTCTAAAAACAATTCTTTTTAAAATTCTTCCAATTAGAAGAATTTTAAATTTACGGTTATTTTGTGGTTAAGTAAAGTATTGTTTTTGAGCAGAAAGATGTTTCAGAATAATTCATTTTTGCTTAGAATTTAACAATAAGTTTTTAATTCTTTTTCAATTGTCAATAAATTTAAAGGAAGAATTTTAAAGTGAAGGGTTCATTTTGAGGAAAAATAAAAAGTTATT
This sequence comes from Leptopilina boulardi, assembly GCF_019393585.1. Classification (NCBI taxonomy): domain Eukaryota; kingdom Metazoa; phylum Arthropoda; class Insecta; order Hymenoptera; family Figitidae; genus Leptopilina; species Leptopilina boulardi. Next base: position 306,913 of record NW_026137789.1, on the reverse strand, counting down.
TTTGAACAATGAGATGTTTTCAGACTCTTTTTATGGTTACTTAGTGTACTAAGATGATCAATATAACATTTAAAAAAATTTTCTTCAGATATTTCGTTCTATAAAAAAAATTTTATTAAAGTTTTTGTTTTTTTGGGGGGAAGTGAAACGAGAAAAATTTTTGTAACAGGTTAGAGTACCCAATTTTTCCATTCTCATAATCATTACGTGAAAGTGATCAGTGTAAAAAAATGACCGATAAAATAATTAACACTTTTTCTAAAAAATTAAAAAAATATTATACCTATAACAATTTATTATTTTAATGTTAGGGTGAAGTGTCCAAAGAGTACGTACTAAATTTTCCTTTGAAATTACTTTTAAACTTAAAAGTAAAAACTAACAAATAAATGTCCAAATTATAGTGGAACATCTGTAGAATAAATATTCTATGTTAAAAGTACAAATAATATATTATTTTTTTAGTTAATTAAATATTTTTGAACACGGTAAAAAGAGGCTTATTGAGCACGCGTTTTGGCTGATTGAATAATTAAAGAACGTTAAATTATTGATAATAATACATAAAAAGTCTATAAAAACACATAAATTAATAAGAAATCACATTCTTCCTGAAATGTTACTTTCCTATTGACAGTTCACTGATGTACTTATCAATTTCGTCAGTAAAATTGAGGCATATGATAGAGTGTAATTCTTCTTTACCGACTCTTGATATGCATTTGAACTGATAATAAGCAATTTTATTTTCTTTTCAAAAATATAAAAATTCGAGTAAAATTATAAATAAGGCATAAGTATATTAATTTATAATAATTATTTATTAATTTTGTTCTTAACATAGACATTACTATTCATTAATCATTATTATCTAGTGTAGACAATTTTTTATAATTAATGTTTTATGAAAAATGTGATTTATTATTCAAGTAAAATGGTAATACTAAAAGTTATAAGCAACAATAAAGTGATATAAATAAAATAATAATAAGTATTTATATAGAATAATATAAATTATTTATAATACATATTTATAAAATTTATTAAAAGTTGAACAACAGTAAAAGTTTAATAATAATAAAAAATAAATATTTATAATCATTATTATTATAATATTTAATAATTATTATTTATAACACTTAATTAAATATAATACAATAATTTAATTATAATTAATAATAAATTATCAAACTTTAAAGTAAATATTGTAAAGTGATAAAAAAATTATAGTACCTATATAAAATAATATAAATTTTTCATAATGCATATTTATAAAATTTTAACGATAAATTTAAAACATCAAGGAAATTTTGTTTACAAATTATTTATTGCAATAATAATAATACATGTTTTGTTTACAAATCTCTAAATTAACGAACAATTATTACTTATCATTATAATAAAAAAATATGGATATTTTTTGAAATACGTTTTCGTTGATATTACATTTGCATTTTTTTCATATATAAAATTACTAAATAGTTATTTTCGTATCAAGGGCGCAAAATAGGTGATTGTGGCGAAGGCGAGATTAGAGAAACCAAGGGGACCCGAAGCGCCCGAGGCGAAGCCGAGGGTGCGTAGGGTCGCCGAGGTTTCTTCATAATCTCGCCTGAGACACTATCACCTTTTGCGCCCGTGCTGCGAACAACATTTTTTGTCCTGTCTGCATGGAAAGTGTATTATTGAGTGCATGCAAGTCCGCTTGTTTCAATGTTCCATCAGGGTTGGGAAGATAATATACTTAAGGTAAATTACATGTAGTTGTTTACGTATACTATGTATGTTTATTATGTCACAAAAAATGAAAACAATACATTTTTTAATGGTGCGGGCGCGAATGTACTTTGCGCCCGCATCTATGACGTCAGCGGGCGCGAATGTACTTTGCGCCCGCTCACCCCATCTCTGGGCGGGAATCACTTACTTTGCGACCGCCTCAAGTGCACGAAATAACACACTTTCCGTGCAGGTAGGACAAAAAAATACTTTATCTTCGTAGGATGTTTAACATTTCTGTGTATATTACAGATAGTTTCGTAAATAATTATATGCTTTTAATATCAACCTTATTATTTTATGATTTATGTATTGCAATACTTAATTAAGAACATTATATTTCATTGCAGAATAATTTTATCCTTGAATTAAAATAAAGTATGAACTCTAGAAAGGAAATAATTTTTTGAGTGATTGAAAAAGGTTGAAAAAATGACAAAATAGTGAGTACAATTGTTTGTGTCAAAATACACTTTACATAATCGTTTGTTAAAACAATTGATTTTAAAAAGTTTAAAAATCGTTATTTCCCCGAAGTAGAAAATAAATAAAAATATTCGGTGACTCCAAACAACATTGTAATTTTTTTATTTTATGTGCATTTTTTTTGTCTCTATTATTAATTTAATATTTACACGCAGCATTTTGCACGTAGTAGAGATTGTCATTTTTATTTTACCCATAAAATGGACGCTATTCGGCTAAAACAGAAAGTTTATGTCTGTATAATGACAATCTACTGTGCCTCCCAAGTATTAGGCATGTAGCAAATATACTTTTTCGGACCTAAATCAATCACGACCATTTTCCTTTCCACATACACAATTAGAACAGTGTACGGTAGCAAAGAAGACGCAAAAACAATAAAAATGTGCTTCATTGTTATAGTGCCGATTTTTAACAACCCTATGTTCAATTTATTGACATTTAAAGAACAAGAACCGTAATTTAGTAAACAAATGTCGAGTATCTGAACTATATCGCTATTCTGAAGTTGAACTACAGATATAATCAAAATCGTCTTATTATAAATACATCGCAAAAATTTTTTACAATTTTTTAGCCTTTCTTCCGTTGTGCAGGGAAAAAAAAATTTATACTGTTACGCCATAAAGCGTTTTTCGGTCATACAGCTATCACAAAATTCACGAACGACTTCATGCATATGATCTCTTGGCCTCGTAAGCTTATACAAGGTTCTGTGCAAGAATTTTTAGCCATTTGTTGTTCAGCACTCTTCAGTCCTTTAACCGCTCTTTTTAGAATGAAAATATTCCCCTTATACGGAAATGCCGAAGTTGCCCACAAAGGGCCTAACTCTAATACATTTAGTACTGTCATTGCATACAAACCGTATATTACTTCTACGTAAGCTGTGAACATCATCATATCCACTCTGCATTCTAGAATATCCTCAAAAGTGATCTTTGTTTTTGATGGGGTGTTCATCGAGTTCACGAACAAAGCATAATGCTCCAAAATGCTCAACAACTCTTCAGGCAATACTTCACATAAAACAGGAATGCTAAAATAAAGCATATAAGCTTTCCAATGTGTTGCTTTCCACAAACTTCTATTGCACAACTTTCCCGGTACTCTCTGGACCTCATGAGGTGCTTAAATTTTCGTTAGCAATGTATCTACTTGTGCTCGTTGGGTGGGAGTTAATATGGGTCGCAGTATATCCCACATTTTTTCAGTTATGTTTAGTACGTCATTGTGCATTGAGTCCAAAGCAAAACTTAAAGCCATATCTATGTTCGGAAAGTCACAAAACGATGACCTTCCTTTAACGCCATTAAAAGATTTTCCACATCTTTCATATGCGAGTCATGGGTTTTCAAAGCACAACAACTACCGACGAAGTGGAATTTAACTCATCTTAAATAAAAACCAATAATGTAGCAATAACTGCAGCTGCAATATGAATTGTATTGTATTTTACATTGCAACACTGCCCGCGCTACAGAATCTGCAATAATGCAGTGCTGTAAAAGTTATCAGTCTCTCAATACCGTCAATTTTGAAAATGAATTTCATATCCATTTCGTGCAGTAATCGAGCTTGCAACTTGAATTGGTCTATGAACTAATTCATTAGGTCTGGTTTCGGTTCTTTTGATACTATCATAATACCAACAAGAATCACGAATTCAAATCGTATTTCAGGGGGTAAATCATTGATAAGGACAGTGAGAGGACAAAAACTGGGAGGAGAAGATTTTCCAGTACTTAGAGGCGTGCCGTCGGAGCTTATAATGTAAGTGATTGTATTGGGAAATTTAACAGTAGTGCGCCTATATAATCTAAAATTCTAAATATCTAATATATGTGAAATATTCCGTGTGTCTTTAATGTTACCGCTTGCTTTCTGCCATATACATTTTTGTATTTCTTTATTGCAAAGACGTAATTGCAATTGATATTCAAAATCTATAGACAAAAAGTAATATGGATTACTAAGACTAATTTCAATATGGCTTTCACATTTCGTACATACTTTTTTCTGTTTTTTAATTAAGGATTTCGTAGGAAAAATACAATATTATTTTCGCATTTGTCGCAATAATAGTATACAATTTTCTCTTCTGGAGAATCAAGACTTTTATTTATCATATAATTCGAAAAATAAAAATCTTTAAACGCAGGACCTGCTAAAATTTTTATTAATTCTAACAATTTCAATCTGGCCTCTTCTCCTAAACTAAACTGAATAAAATATCCGAATAACATTTATAATACTTCATTTACAGTCAGATTAGATTGTTGAAACATTAGAACGTTATCCCACCTTAAATTGTGATGATTCCGAACGTCTTCATCCAATTCATCTGAGGAGAATTCACTACTGCTATCTTCAGAATCAACATTAGAGTTTTTGCTTACTTTTTTCCCTCTTTAGTGCCGCCACTATCAACTGTTTCTCCTTTTTAATGATAAGCATGCATGATTGTATGCATTTTTTCACCGCTTCTATTAACATTTGCATTCTCATTCCTTAATTCATCCTCTATTGGCAATTTAAACACTGCTTCCTCCACTTTTTATGCATTATTCTGTCCTGATTTATGAAATTTATCGAAATTTAAGTTCCTTTTTTGAAATTAATTACTGGGAACCCTCTCTAGATTTAGATTTCTTTCAGCCGCACCTAAATAATAAAAAATATAAATAAAATGATTAATGTGAAAACTGTGTTGGAGGACTATTACGTTTTGATTCCTATTATATTTATTAAGGTAGTATATGTACGTGAACGCACTTTTCTATATAATTCCATAAAATTTTAAATGGTATTTTAGGGTCGTCATTTTTTCTCCAAAAAAATTGAGTATTTAAAATTTTAATACCTTATAAAAAATTGAAAAATTATAAATTTGTTGATAATTTTTTAAATATAATTCAACATTCTAAAAAAAGTTAATTTTAAACTTCTCTGACAATTATTTTTTATTTATTTATTTATTTACATACGGGTCTTTAAAATAAAGAACCCTTGAGAAAAGATTAACAAACTTAAATGATACATTAGTATAACGCTGCTATGTAAGAAGGAAAAATAAAAAAGTAGTTTATAAAGAAAAAATTACGCAGTGCGGTTATAAATGAATTCAGACTTATATCAAAAAAATCAATATTATCAGTCAACGCATTAGCTCCTCTAGACAATCTACTAATGACAGAGTTAACTCCGTAGTTTGTTCGATGAAACGGTACATGGAACAAAGCATAATTTCTGGAATGACGTATAGGAACTGAAAATTTAATAAGTGATAATAGAGTAGGGCAATCAATATATCCTGTTAAAATTTTAAAAAAGAAAAGCATTTCAAAATATTCCAATCTGGATGTAAGTCTGGGCAAGTTCACCGATGTTCTTAGGTTATCATACTCATGAGAAAATCTGTAAAAACGGATACCAGTTTGTCTAGCAAAAAATCGAAGAAAACGGTTTTGAACTCTTTCTATTCTGATAAGGTGTTGAGCATAAAAAGGTTTCCAAGGCACAGAACAATATTCAATCTGGGATCTAACAAAAGAAGAATAAAGAGATTTAAGTGTTCTTGGATTATGAAAAGCCGAAGCATTTCTAATGACAAAGCCGAGAGACCTGAGTGCAGAATTAATAATATTAGAAATGTGAATACTAAAAAGTAGAGAATCATCAAAGATGACCCCAAGATCTCGCACCTGGTTAACCCTATTAAGCTCCTCATCGCTGACAAAATAATGATAGTTTTGAATGGTTTTGGATTTACTAAAAGAAATTACGCAACATTTTTTAACATTGAGATCCATGTGATTAATTTTACACCATTCAATAAGCCCGTTTAGATCGCGTTGGAGAAGTTGATAATCGTTTACAGAAAATATAGTTTTATAAAGTTTTAAATCATCGGCAAAGAGAAGGATAAGAGAGAATTTTATAAAATCTTTAACATCGTTAATGTACAATAAAAAGAATAACGGACCCAGGTGCGAGCCCTGAGGAACACCAGATGTGGCAACAAATGCTCTAGAGAAAACGTTATTAACACGAACAGAGTTATATCTATTCGTAAGATAACTGTTAAAAAAAGAAATCAATATGTCCGAAAAGCCCATGCCCCTCAGCTTGGCCAAAAGTATTTGATGGTCAACTCTGTCAAACGCCTTTTTAAAGTCAGTGTAAATTGAGTCAACTTGAGATTTATTTTCAACACAGTTTAACAAATAGTCAGTATAAATACTAAGGTTAGTAGCTGTCGATCTTCCCCTCATGAACCCATGTTGCTCATCCAAAATTAAATTTTTAACTGAAGGATAAATGATATCAAAAATAATATTTTCAAAAACTTTAGCTATTGCATTTAAAATGGTAATTGGACGGTAATTAACAACATTGTTTAAATCACCACTCTTGTGGATAGAAACAATAAAGCCTTTTTTCCATTCGAAAGGAAAAATACCACAAGAGAGAGATTTGTTAAATAAAATAAAAAGAGGCTCTAGAAAAGACCAGCAACATGCGCGAAGAAGGGAAGGAGGAACTCTGTCGGGACCAGCGCCCTTTCTCACATCCAGAGATTTTAATTTATTATATATTTGCTCTTTAGTAATAAAAATAGTATTCAAATCGACACTGTCCATATCATTATTATTACTATCAAAAATAAATTCATTTAATGTAGGAGAAGTGTACACCGATTCAAATAAATTAGCAAAAAGATTAGCAATATCCAAGTTATTATCAGCTGTACAGTCTCCGAGGAACATTGTATTAGGAATTCTATTGCTATGACGTAACGAGTTTACGTAATTCCAGAAATTATTTGGGTTGTCAATTAAAGCTTTCTCAATACGAGATAAATAGTCTCGATAACAAGTGTTTGATAAAGATTTACATTTTTTACGAAGATTAGAAAAAATGACGTAATTTTCATGAGATTTAAATGTTTTATAATTAAGATGAGCAATTTTCTTTTGAAAAACAAGATTCTTAAGTTTAGAAGTAAACCATGCAGGATTAATTAAAGAATTTACTCGCTTAGTAGGAACAAAAAGTTCAATTGCATTAAAGAAATGCTGATAGAAGCAGTCGACTGCGTCATCAATTGCAAGGTCATTTAAAAATGCCCAATCAATGTTTGCAAGATTGAGGTTAATATTACCAAAATCTGCATTAAAAAATCAAATTTAAAAGTAGTAGATGACGACGAAGAAGACATACTCCTAGAAGCATTACAAAAAATTTGAAGAATAAGCGCAGGATGATAACAGTCAATAGGCAAAATAGGATCAGAAGCTAAATTTAAATCAAAAAGATCACCATTACAAAAAATTAAATCCAGTAGTGAACCAAAAATATTTAAAAATTGATTTATCTGTTTTAAATTAAGAAAACTCAAAGTTTCAGAAATAAGATTTGATATGTCTGTAAACAAGCGTGAAGAAGCAAATTTCGGTAAACATATTAGATCAGAACTGTTGTCAAAGTACCAATTAATGAAAGGAAGATTAAAATCTCCAAAGAAATAAATTGTAGCATTTGGAAATAAAAAAGAAATGTCTTCAATTAATTGAAAAACACTAGAATATATGTCTAAATTAGAGTTCGGTGGTATATAAAAACATACTATTATAAATATAGTTGAAAAAAAATTGAGCTTGACAAAAATATGTTCAACCGTATCTAATTCTGTATCTATTAAAGTACTTTTAATAGAATTAATGACGGCAATTAGCACACCACCTCCACGCTGTGAATCACTAGTTGCAGGATTCATGTCAAATCTATAAACTGTATAGTTCATAAAACCCAATTCGGCAGAGTTTATAGAAGCAACTAACCAAGTTTCACTAAATATTAAAAGATCATAACTACACAGAGAAACAGCTATGCGTAGAGAGTCAGTTTTTGTTCTCACGCCCCTGACATTCTGGTAGTAAATTGATAAATGGTGTATACTACTCGAGATAGAATGCACGTCACTCACGAGGCGATCACATGGAACAAACCGTTGGAGGGAGATAGGGGAAGTTAACGAATGGTCACTACGCTCGCATGAGGAGTGGAAGAAGGTGCCTCTGGAATCGTGGTGTTTACAATGACAGGTCTTCCCTGACGAAACACCATTTTCACAGACTCTCCATTTAAACGACGAGCTGCTATATCCTTTTTCACTAATTTTATTTCCTCCAATTCGAGCTTTGTTTGATCCAAAGTCATCCATGTGTTCGATAGATGGGGGTATTCCGTGCTCCCTTTGGCAGCTACAAATGTTTGATGGATTGCTCGTACCTTCTCCTCCGTCGCACACACAATCCTCACCGGCCTGGGTTTTCGAGACGCCTGCGCAAAAGCACCGAGTCTTTGAACTTTAAGAATATCAGAGACAGAGGAGGGAGCAAAAGGCGCAAGAATTTTAAAAATATTTTCTTTCAAAATTTCAGCTATGTTTCCCGAAGTATCAGACTCAGCATGCTCAGGAATTCCAAAGAGAATCAAATTAAATTTCTTTCTCTCACGAGATTGAATTTCAGACATGCACATGCTGACAACTGAAGTATCAGTAGGAGGAATAATATTGACATCATTAAAAAATTTTTTATGTGCTTTTTCATTATTCTGAAAATCAAATACATAGATTTAGAAAAATTTTACGTTTTTTAAAAAATTAATTTTTTAAAATCACTAAATTTTTTTTAATTTTAATAATATATAATAATTTTAAATCCTATATTATGCTAGTAAAAAATTGATACTTTTAAGAATAATAATTTCAAAAAGCTGAAATTTTACCGGTCCCTCCCCCTAATTAAGTAAATTCAAGGTATGAGGAAAACGGTTCGAAAAAACTGAAATGCAATGGACTGGGGGAAGGATTTTTTAATAAATGATAACTTTCTAAAAATAAAAAAAATTTAATAAAAACATTATAACTTTTTCATACAAAAATATTATTATTAATAAAAAAAATAATAAATATAACTAATATTAGTACAAATGCTTTATTTTGATATTTACAATAGAAAATTAGGTATCTATTTCATGACCATTTAGCTTCCTCGTCATGATACACTTATACATATTCAAGATTAAAATAAGGATAACAACTAAAATAGCAATCATTTTTATAATTATTGGTAAAAAGTAAACTTTATATACATCAATCGATTCGTTTTCATGCAAGGAATATAATTATTTAATATATAAACTTCAATTTAAAAAATCAAAAAATTTTATTGCCAAAATGTGAATTTTTGACTATTTAACTTTCATTAATTCTTTAAATTTAAATTGAAACTATACTTTACATATACCAATCGATTTGTCTTGACGTAAGGAATACGATTTTATTATATATAGGTAACCTAAAATTTCTCTATTTAAAAATTTTTTCGATTAAAAAAAATTTTGGAAAAAGGACGATAAAATTTTTTTTTTGGTATTTTTTAAAATCCTTTGGTCAGATTTGAGATATTAATATGATAAATGAGCCTACCAAATTTTATCTAAATCCATTGAAACCTGTTAAAGTTATCGTCTAAACAAAAAAGGGATCCTCACACACACATACACACATCCAGACAATTGATCAGGATCTCATATAACATGTTTCTATATAGAAAAAATTTTGTTTCCGCCACTTTGAAAATTTTTATAAACGAAAGGACTACAAAGCTTCCTCTACGAGGAAGCAAAAATGCAAAAAAGATTTTTTTTCAAAAATTTAAAAAAATGATTAATAAATTTTATAAAGCCTGACTATTACGTTCCCATTTATTTTTTCGGTGAATCCGAAGGCAAAATTGCCAAACTATAATCTGATAATTCTCTCAAATTTTTTAGATAAATGAAAAAACTGCTTAAAAACGCGAATTAAATTAAAAGCAGAAATTTTTTTTGTCATCACATTACGTTAGTGTATTTTTATGTATTTTTTTTGCACAAATCCAAAGTCAGAATTGTCAGGCTTAACCTTAACCTTTTTGATTTCGGAATCGGATTGAGAAGTAAAGAATAATTAAACATAATTAAAATTAAATTGCTAATAACTTTAAAAAAATATTTTTTGGTTGAAAAATTTTAAAACTTATTTTTAACTATAATAAAATTAAAAAAAGATTAACCGTTCCAAATTAAGATAATTTTTTGAGGTGATCCGTCTGAGAAATTCGGATCTAGTTTCTGAATTGTTAAGTCGAAATAAAATGAACTGAACTTTTTCTTATTGCAATGAAATTTTAAAACCAAGATGTTCTTAGAAAAGCAAAAATTCAGGTAGTAATTGAATGAAATCAGTCAAATTTTTACTGATTCAAATGTAGAGTATATTATTATTTATGACAAATTTCCAAATAATACAGCTTAATTATATATAACTAATAAAAAAAAGTTAAATTGTACAACTCTTCAACACATATTGTAGTGAATATTAAGTTTTACTTACGATATTTCATGTCCAACTTGGTTGCTTGCACTTTTCTAACATTTCGACCCTTCTTTATCTTTAAATACGAATGTTCTCTTTGGAGAAGTCTTTTGTCATCCTCTATCTTAACACGAAAGTTTATAAAACCTGTAATATATTAATCAAAATTAGTTTTGAATGCTTTCATATAACTACGTTTTTTAAAAAATGTTAAATAAGTTTTATGTTTTAATTACTGTTTGTAATATTATTCATTATATTTTTTTAATTCAACAAAATTTTGGCAACATTTAATAAGATGCAATTATGGAAATTTTAATTAGATTAATTAAAATACACCGATACATTTTAAAATATCTAACGTAATCAGTATTTTGCTTCCTCATGAGGAAGCTTTGCATTCGTGACGATTTTCGATTTTTTAAAATTGGGTTACATGGATACATTTTCATCTACAATTAATATATGAGGCAAAATTCCTGAAATGTCCGAACAAAAAATTAAAAGTTCTCGAATTTAATCCATACTTTTCTAAAATGTTGTTATTGTTGGTGAAAGTCTAAAAATCAATTATTATTGAATTTAATAAAATAGTTTTTGAATTACAACGTTTTTAATTTTTGACTTTTGAAAAAAAAATTTTTTTTCAATGTACAATATTTATAAGTAGAATGCATAAAAGTTAACATATATATAATGATATTTGAAGCTTTTTTGAAGAGCTACACGCTGTTAATAAAAATTTTTTTTTTTTAATAACATTTGACCTTGAAATTCAAGGTCAAAATGTTAATTTACGTTTATCTCAAAATCGGATTTTTTAAAATTATTTTTAACTATCTCAATGAAAAGCTTGACTAATTTCCTACAAAACATGTAATTTTCAGAGTGGGATCTTTTAAAGTTTTTGAGATATTAATTAATTAATTAATTAATGTTTATAACAAATGAAATATTTTACAAACGAATAAAGTTACCGTAATTCTGAAGTTAGTAATTGAAAGTTAACGTAATTCCGCATCCAACGAGCCCTATATGAAGTATTTTGGATAAGTAGATTGTTAATAAACAATTAGTTAACATTGCAATTGTTTATTAACAATCTACTTATCCAAAATACTTCATATAGGGCTCGTTGGATGCGGAATTACCTTAACTTTCAATTGGTAAGTTCAGCATTACCATAACTTTATTTGTTTGTAAAATATTTTATTTTTTACTAACAACAAGCATCCAAAAGCCCTGTATGAAGTATTTTTGTTCAATTTTAGTTAAATAACAATAAAAAATGAAATATCTTACAAACAAATAAAGTTATTGTAAATCTAAACTAACCAATTGAAAGTTAAGCTAATTCCGCATACAACGAGCCCTATATGAAGTATTTTGGATAAGTAGATTGTTAATAAACAATTGCAATGTTAACTAATTGTTTATTAACAATCTACTTATTCAAAATACTTCATATAGGGCTCGTTGGATGCGGAATTAGCTTAACTTTTAATTGGTTAGTTTAGATTTACGATGACTTTATTTGTTTGTAAAATATTTCTTTTGTTATAAACATTAATTAATTAATTAATTAATATCTCAAAAACATTAAAAGATCCCACTCTGAAAATTACATGTTTTGTAGGAAATTAGTCAAGCTTTCCATTGAGATAGTTAAAAATAATTTTAAAAAATCCGATTTTGAGATAAATGTAAATTAACATTTTGACCTTGAATTTCAAGGTCAAATGTTATTAAAAAAAAAAATTTTATTAACAGCGTGTAGCTCGCCAAAAAAGCTTCAAAAATCATTATATATATGTTAACTTTTATGCATTCTACTTATAAATATTGTACATTGAAAAAAAATTTTTTTTTCAAAAGTCAAAAATTAAAAACGTTGTAATACAAAAACTATTTTATTAAATTCAATAATAATTGATTTTTAGACTTTCACCAACAATAACAACATTTTAGAAAAGTATGGATTAAATTCGAGAACTTTTAATTTTTTGTTCGGACATTTCAGGAATTTTGCCTCATATATGAAGTCCTAAATAGTCCAGATGTATGTGTGTGTATGTCACAAAATATATTTCTAAAAATAAGTGTACAATTTATCTCAGAAACGTTTTAACGGATTGTCCTGAAATTTTGTATGTTTATTGTAATCATTAATACCTAAAATCTGACACAAAGATTTTCTAATATACTCAAAACATTTTATTTTTTACAATTTTTCAAAATTTGAAAAAAAAAATTTTTTAATATTTTTTTCTTTGTAAATTTAATTTTGTTTGGTAAAAAACTTATTTCTTGCATTAAAACGAGTCGATTAACGTTTATAAAGTTCATATTTTTCTGAAATCTATAGATTTAATTATTTTTTTGAATTTTTGAAAATAATCGTTTTTTGTATTTTTTGAAATAACTTTTTCTCATATAGAAATTTCAATTAATTCTTGTCAAAATTGTATTCCTGACATGTAAACGAATCGATTGATGTATATTGTTTACTTTTTACTAATAATTATAAAATTGATTGCTATTTTAGTTATAATCCATATTTTAATCTTGAATATGTATAAGTGTATCATGACGAGGAAGCTGAATGTCATGAAATGAACACCTAGTTTTAAAACTGTTTGTCGTATTATAATGGAATCAGTAGAAAATTCTAAAATATAGTATTTTAAATATTTGTCCAAATATTATCCTATCGAAATAATTTTTTAATAAATATGTATCATATATTACAGAAAAACAAATTAATTTTCTGCAAGAAAATTTGAACATAAATTATTACATTTTCAGAGAATTTAGTTTTATTGAAAAATTTATCAGTTTCAGCTTGAAAGTAAATTTTTCATACAAATTATGTAATTAAAAATTTTTGTTTTAATGTTTAAAATTTTAGAAACTTTCTTGAATTTTAGAACTTTCATAAATTATTTTAGAATACATTTTTTTCTTTGTGAATTTGAATTTAAGTTAATTTCATAATAATTAATTTCGAAATTACTTTTTTTTAAATTGTAAATTTTAGACGTGTTACATGGTCACTTGTTCACTATAGATGAGGTCATTTTGAAATAGCGAATGGCTCATATGCAAAATTATTAATTTGAAATAATTATTGTTTGAAAAGATAAAAATTTGAATATTTATTCTATTTGACTCTCAATTTCTTTGAATTCAATCCTTTTGACTATTAATTATCTTTCGCCAACCTGTTATCAAAATGTCAAAATTTTTATTTGCTAATTATCAAGATTATGTAAAATGAAATAAATAAATAATGTAAAATAAAGCACCTACTTCATCATTAAAATAACTAGATATTTTGAAGAAAATTTAGAGGAATTTATTAAATGTTTTAGAACATAATGTTTTACAACATTATTTAAACATCTATGTATGTTCTTAAAATGTTTCAGAACATTATTTGGCATACATGAAACGTTTTAAAAACGATTTTAAAACGAACATGGTTTTTTGCCTACTAAGAAGGCTAAAAGAAATAAAAGATTCGAGGTATCACAGTTTTAAAGAATGCTATTAATTAAGAAAAATTTAAATTAATATTAACTATGATTTTAAAGAATATCAATTTAAATATATTGAAATTCAAATTTTTCAAAACATTCTTAAATCAAATTTGAAATTAATTAAAATCTTAATCTCTAAATTTTTTGACTAATTATAATTTAGATTAATTAAAGTTTGGTTGCATAGAAGTTGAATCTGTGAAAATATTGATAACCTAAAAATTTAATTAATTAAAGTAATTTAAAAATTTTAATCAGCGAAATTAAATATTTTATAAACCTTTTGAAAAATAATTACAAATATTATTTGGTTAAAAATTCTCTTTTACCTTTTTAATTAATTCATTTGGAAAATGAATAATTTTTTTCTTGGCGCATCGGAGTTCAGGGCTCGAACAGTTCTAAGCAATGACATAAATTTTAATTAACACGTTTTTATTGGCTTAGAAAATTTTGTTAAAATTAAATTAACATTTTCGATAAAAATTACATATATTTTAATACATAAGAAACATAATATATGATGAGAAAATTTCATTTAAACATTTTAAATACAATATTTTTTTGAATTTACTTGACAATATTTAAGAACAGAACGGTAAACAACATTATTTTTTAAAAAATTCTGTAACCAGTTTGGTTTTCTTTTTGGAAATTTCTTTTTGTACCATACATGCTTCCATTCTTTGGTTATCTGCTTCTTTTCTGGCCTGCTTGACTCCATCCAACAAAGTTTTGGCAACTTCAACTTCTTCCATATCCATTTTTCTTCCATATCTCTATTGCAGTCTTCAGTTTTCTACTTGCTTCTTCAAGTAGTTTGTTTCCTATTTTCCTCTTTGAGTTTTTTTCTTTTTCATTTTTCTTCAACTCCTTTACTTTATTCTCGTCTAAAGTTATTCTATTTTTTCAGTTTCCATTCCCTTTATTCTTTCTTCTTGTTCTGCTTTTTTCGCTGCGTCTTCTTTCTTTTTTTGAATTTTCTCTTCCTTTCTTTTCTTTTCTTCTTCGAGATGTCACTTGTAATTGGTAAAGGCACTTCTCGCAAGACTTAAGAGATTTTCACTAGTTGAGATCAGCTCAGGTTTATTCGAATGCTTTTTTAAGCCGCTTTTTACAGTCATTGATGCATTAAAAGTACGTTCACTCATTGCCGCTTTGTCTTCGGTGAGATTCAGAATGAGAAAAAAACTGAATTATTTCAGTCAACTGAAAATAAAAAAGAAATTAATTCACTTTTCGTATAAAATACAATAATTTGAATTATTTAATTTTTATTGAAAAATTTTTAAGATAAAAAAATGTATCACTATTACATATTAAGTTTCAATTTTTTAAAAATATTTATATTAATTGGCATTTTTATTAAAATCATTTAATTTACCCGCGACAATTCGTCCTCCACTTCATCAGATGTTCTGATTGATTGATTGAATTCTGATTAAATACTCTAGCACTTGAAAAAACAAATAGAATTTAAGCTTTCATGTCCTTAATTTTCAAGAGTTCGACAATATCTTGATATGGTTTGCTTTTAAGAGTGTCATTTCGTAGAAGAGGAACAAATTCCAAAAAATACTTTAAAACTGCCTCCCATTGTTCAATCAAACGTTTTGATGCATCTTCAAGAGTAAGCCATCTAGTACTGACGTGTTTAACAAAATTAAGTTCAGGTAAACCGAGATCTCTTTGGATACAACGAAAGTCATCTATTCTCACTGGCCTATCATCAAAGAAATTGTGAAGTCTTAGTACGATTTCAGGAACGTCCTTTCCAAATAAATTAAGTCCACTTTCGAATGAGTTATGTATCACATGAATATTACCCGAGCCATTGTTTATGAGTGGCTTGCCTCGGATTTCTACAATTTCTTCATTTAGAAGTCATTCCACCTTTTGGTTAGTGTAAGGCCCATCTTTTCCGAGCGTCAGAATTTTCGAGCGAGGGAGACCAGCATTGTCAATGGCCTCATTAATTTTTTCACATAAAATTTCTCGGATGTCACTTCCGATAAAAAACGACTGTAGATGATGATGAACTAATAAACACATAGATTGTAACCAATATGTAACAACTATTTGAAGCTCTTTAGCATTTGCGTTGTTCGTTGCTTCATCAAAAGATAGGGAATAATATGCTCCAAGCATATCTTCAAGAAGTTTATTTTAGTCAATATACCTAAAAAACGATTTTTTAAAATGTTTTTTTAAATTTATTTTTGATAATAGGAACTTCATAATTTCACTTTGAACACATTTTTATTAACAACTTAATTACTTTCAAAACCAATGAAATTACATTCATTCTCATTTAAACCCTTTTTAAATTGCATAAAACCATTATTTCACGAGTGAAATTTCACTGATTAGAATTATACGATTTATCGCGAGCCACGACAGTTGGCAACAACACATCTGTGACGTCAACAAGTATGAGTACACGTCAACGTGTACGTATACGCAAGCCAATATTGACTCACCTTAATGAATGATTCGTCTCTCGCATCGTTACACGATTCACTGCGTGAACGAATCCCTAAAAAGACCGAACTTAAGAAAAGGTCAAAACAAGTTTTAATTTTCAAAAAAAGGGTCAAATTTTGAATTTTTTGGCACCATTCGAAAGAGCAGGAAAAAACTTTTCGAAAACAGTATATTTGTTTTGTTTTATAAAAAATTTTATGTACTTTCATTCACCTTTTGACGATTTTAATTATAATTAATTTAGTGCATAATAGACGAGTTAATTTCAAAAAATCGTTTAAAAATCTATTTTTTCATCAATTTTCAAAAACAAACCAATATAAATGAAAAATTAAGATAATTTTAGTTCCCCTCCAACGATTATTTTCATTTTGGTATTAGAATAATCAGAAGACCTCGCGAAAGTAATTCCAAAAGAAAATAGCGATGGTAATTGACATTTGAGTTGAACTTTATCTAAGCTCACTGTGTTATATGTGTTATGCTAATGCCACCACGATGCACTCCTTTACATTTAAAACGTTATACTAATAAAAATCATGATTTGTCAAATAACAAAATAAAATATACTGTATTTTGATTAAATATATTATAGAGGAATGTAATAAATCAGTAAGTAATGAGTCGAATCTTTTGAACACATTTTATTTTCTAATTTTATAGGTATGAAAAATTCAATTTTTTAAGTAATATTAAAATCATTATTATTATATTATTATGTTTTTAGCACGACATCTGCATTTTTTATCAATGCAGTATCGTTTGCAAGTGCAGCTTACAAAACCTTGCTTACATCCAGATGACAACATTGATGCGGAACGAAGAGTTATCGATGTTGAAGGAACATCTTTTATATCTATAAACACTGATTTGTAGTTTGTTTATATTATACTTTGGTAAATAATAGTATACTTTAATTAATTAAAATCCTGTTACTAATTTAAATGAAATATTCTCTTTTATCGTATTATAGAAATTTAATTTCTAATTCAATTATGTGGGTATTTTTCGTGAAGTTTTCTTTCAAAATCCTTTGGGCCGTAACAATTTTTTCTAATTTTATATTAAAAATAAAAAGAGACAGGTTTTTTATTTTGTTATTTGACAAATCATGATTTTTTTAAGTATAACGTCTTTAAATGTAGAGGAGTGCATCGTGGTGGCATTAGCATAACCGCCCACAACGCGTTGTGGCATTTTCTCATTGCCACTACGCGTCATGGTCCAAGATCAGAAGTTGAATAAAACGAAATTTGCGTTTTGATCGTTTTGAATTTTCCACAACGCGTTGTGGTCGTTTTAGCTAGTGCCACGACACGAATTTCGGGTTTTTGATAAATTGAAGGAGCCAGAACGCGTTGTGGTCGATTTTTTTGCTCAGTGACCGTTTACGGGTTTTGAGCCTAACATATGTATAATAGAAAAGCACCAAATTGCAGTGAAATTGAAGCGATGTTGATAAACACATATTATCATTTATTATATTGCAAATAATTATTTATGTTTAATCGCGTTTTTCAAAAATTTGCTATGACTTCGACTACAAGTTTTTGGTCAATAATTTTTTTGTTTTACTGTGGTTATAAATACTACCTACATTTATACGCTAAAAAAATAATCAAAAGTCAATTACTTTTAGAAAGAAGTTTGTTAAAATAAGATATTTGAGTTCTTGCAAACTTTTCTGTAAAAGAGGTTAGGTTAATTAGTTTAAGGAAATTTAGAAATTTAAAATATACATCGGTTCCTCCATTTAAAACAAACTAATCTTTCGATAGTCGTGTAAAAGAACTGCTCTTAATTTGTCCCTCTGAAGCAACTAGACTTCTTTGTTCTCTAACTTCGGAATATTTTTAAAAGCATTTTTTATTTACATAAGCTTTGTATTACGTGAGTGATGTTTTATGTTATGTATGTATCGTTATCGAACAAATGAAAAATAAAAAACAATTTACACGAATTTAAATTACAAATGTAATAAAATATTAACCGAAGTCATCTGTTTACTAAGTGTTATTTAGTGTCTATCGGGCATCATGATGCACAGTAAACTAAGGATTATTAAAAACCATACACGTACGCATTAAGAAACTCGGTATGTTATTTGTTTGTTATGTTGTCTTGTATAAGAAGTTCTAACACAAGAACTTGTTCCAAATTCTGGTGTTAAAATTGTACATTTCCTTATCAGAACTGGTACAAGTTCGGTTGCTAAACAATAACATTTTCTTGTACAATATCTTGTACAGGGATTTTTAAAATTATAATATACTACTTCTTGTACTTCTTTTTTTGACACAATACGTTTATTCATATCTATCACTTCAGACTTAGTTATAAAGCACGAATATATGCTGAGTATACTAATTCATTATTTGAATATATTGATATCTTTATTGATGCCTTGTCTCAATTAATAATAAATTACAATTTCTTTAAAATTTGAACAATTTTTCAAGGTAGGAAATATATATAAAAAACATCTATAACGTTTCGAAACCGGTACCTGATTCCTCATCAGAATTTATTAATCTCTTATTATATAAATGAATGTTAAATTATTTGTTTTTTAAAAATAAATTATTTCAAATGCGATAAAAAACGACATACCGTCAAATTCTGACAAATTAAATACAATTTTTGAGTATGATTGTGATTAAATCACTGAACTATATATCTGGAATGCTGTCTGCCATTGAAAGTCGCGAACCGAGAGAGAGGTCTGATTTTTGTATCCCCCTCTTTGTCGGTATAGGTCCGTTAGAAAATATTTAACAGTATACGTGAACATGACATAACACAGTTAACAGTAAACTTTTGGAACGTATTGTACTACGCCTGCGCGGTTTAGCAAGAGAAAGAGAGGGATACAAGAATCAGACCTCTCTCTCGGTTCGCGACCATCAATGTCAGACATCATTCCAGATATATAGAGTTCAGTGGATTAAATCCAATAGGTCAATATAACATATAAGAAATTATATCTATGTATATAAAAATATAATTCGTCATTTAAATTTTCATCGGAAATCAGATTCTGTGAAAGCCACTGTCATTTTATTGCAAATAATTTTGGCACTTCTCAAATGTTCAGCGTGTTTTGACATTCCACTTATGAATGTTAAATTTTTATTTATTGATATAGGAAATTTAAAAATTGAATGAAAGATTCATCTACCTTTTAGAAGATTAGCTGCTCTACCAGTCCATGCAACTTCTAAAAATATCAATCCTTAAGTTTCAAGAGTAGTAATAATTTCTGCACCACCGGGTTTAGAAAGAAGAAGGAACCTATTTTTGCAATCATCACACTAAAATAAAAAGATAACGTAAATGCTAATAAATATTATCCAAAGTCAACACTGCCCCTAGAATAAATGCAATGTAGAGATCGCAAATTTCAACCAATTTAAATAAATTTTTTTTAATTAAAGGTAAAGTAATCGACAACATATTACTCATCTTAAATTTGACAAAAAAATGTTGTTGTTTAAATATTTAATTAACAAAATAAAAAATAATTTTCTTGAACTTTTAGAGAGTGATATTTTTCATAAACAGATAAAATTTCATTTTAAAAGTTCATAAATCACATAACCTGATTATGAATACGATATTAGTTTTTAAAAATTCAAAATGGCGGGTCCGAAATGGCAAACAAAATTTTATTAAATTAGTCGGATTAAAAAACTAATATAATATTCGTAATCAGCGATCCTAAAAACCCCCAAGAAACAAGTTTGATGCGAATCCGTCTAATTTATTAAAATTTTGGTTGCCATTTTGAATTTTGAAAAACTAATATCATATTCGTAATTAGCGACCCCAAAAACCTCCGAGTAACAAGTTTCAGGCGAATTCAAGCAAATTACAAAAAATAGTTCGCCATTTTGAAAAACTATTGTCATATTTGTAATCAGCGACCTTGAAAACCTCCAAGTAATTAATTTCAGTCAGATTCATCGACTTTTAGAAATTTGTTAACTCATTTGTTTATAACAAATACATTAATGTTTTTTTAATGTAATATTATAAAAAAAGTTCATTTTAATTGTTGCTTAAGTGATTTATGAACTTTTAAAATGAAATTTTATCTGTTTTTGTAAAATAATACTCTCTAAAAGTTCATGGAAATAATTTTCTAATTTGTTAATTTAATACTTAAACAACAAAATTTCTTTCTCCAAATTTAAGACGATTAATAGGAAGTCGATTACTTTACCTTTAATTAAAAAAAATTATTTAAATTGATTGTTTGCTATCTCTACATTGCATTTATTCTAGGGTCCAACTCTGCGATGTCTTGGACATCTATCTTAATAAATTTTTTCACCCTATTTCGATTAATCATGTGGCTACGTAAAATAGCATATAGACATTTCTTAAAATTGTTTTATAAAAGTTGGTTTGTATTCACAGTATAGGCGGGTCTAGAAATTTCACACAAGTGCAAAAGAATTTGATAAATGTAGAATTCGTGTATATGGCACCGAAACTATTGTAAAATGCGCAGAAAATTCTTTGCATGTTTACATCATCATCATTTTCTTTACATCTTTATAATTGACAGTTTAAATTTTACACTGCAAGTATATTAATTTGTCTAATAGTCGAGTTTAACGACAATTTCTACATTTCAGCATCAGGTACAGGGTTGACAGATTGGGCGGATTCCCGCCATTTGGGCTGGTTCACAAGCTTAGACGGCGGGTTAAAACTCACAGCGGCGGGGTCCCGCCAAATTGGGCGGGTTCACATGTCTAACCCGGAATTTGGGCGATTTCAGAAATATAAGTAAATTGTACTTATTTTTTTACTTATTATCTTTTTTGTAACTAAAATAAAAGCATTGACTTTGTCTCAATATTTCAAACTCTTGCATTGAACGTATCTTTGATTCCATGCACTGCACATACGTAAGCTTACGTTGAGCAACTTATACGCGTTATAGCCAACCCTGATCATTGCCAAATGTGGACTATGGTGTTCCGTCTTGACGTACTTTTGTTCGTGTTCATCTATTGAGTACAGAATTCAACATTTGTTATATACAATGGGCAAATGGGCAAAATACGAGAAAAAATACAATTCCGAATAAGAGCAAGATTCACAATTCAAAAGTAAGAAAAACTTAATCCTATTATATATTTACACTTATAGGTTAACTTTTAACAATCAATCATTCTGTTCATTGTTCCTTTACTAGTTTTCAATTTTTCTTCACCTATATTTACAGGCTTGTTTAATTATCAGGAACTTTAATTTATCAACAATTGGACATAAAAATAAATGTAAACAAAATAGATACTTTTAGTAGAGTTTTCTGTTAAACCATAATTCACTTTTAGATTGGATTCAAAGGAAAATTGTCAAGACAAGACAGCGTAACAAGCTAAATGTCAAAATGTTAAACGCAATTCTTTTCTTGAGATTTCACTGTAAATTTAACGGTATGTGCTGCACTAAGTTTGAACCAACCGAAAAAATGTTGCGAAAATTTAATTCGAAAGTCGTGTATTCGCATAATGTTGATGTTGAAGTCCAAAACGAGACAATCTTGAAGTTAATATATTTAAATCTTTATTTAGTTTTAAGTAAATTTTAAAATGAAAGATTTAATTGAGTTAAATTTAAAAAAATTTTAAAAAAAATTTACGTACCAAAAAAAAAATATTCAAGTATGTTTAATAAAGAGATCCAATAAAATATGTTTTCTTGTGTTTTTTCCAGTTTTCTCTATTTTGATTTAATAAAACATTTTAAATATGACCGCGCTAACCACTAATACTAACATTGCCCGCATTACAAATTCTAAAAAGTGATTGCTTAATGGTTTTTACTATATATTATATAAATATAGATATAGGTACATAGATTTTCAATATATACTTTTTTGTACATACTTTTTCTCTATATACTTTTACTATATACTAGTATTATATATGTGGTTTTTAAATTGGGCGGGCTGAGCGCCTTCTCGCGGCGGGTTGAAGTCTCGAAACTCTGGCAACCTTGATCAGGTAATATATTATATTCGTTTTAACTTAAATTAGTAATAGAAGATGATCTAGACATATTTTACCATCATGCATGCGACCCTCATGCGTCGCATATGAGGACGCATCTGTTTAGTCCAGTGAGAGCACGCGTGCGGGTTAAACGGCACGCGTGCGAGCTACATGTCTGACACGGTGAGCGCGCTTTGCTATCTGGGCATCTTAGAATATTATTATATGATACATAAATTAGAATATTTCGATGTGAACCTATTGGGATTGTCTAAACTTCAATACGCCATCTGGAGTTTACCTACTTGGGTTTACCTACCTACCTATCTACCTGACAATCATTTTTTTTTCGCCTTGCTTTACTTAACACGATAGAAAAATAAATAAAAACCAAAATGTCTGACAAAGTAGTTAAATTTCACTAGACTACTAATCTCAATTTGAAATAAAAAATTTAGATAATTTAACTACCTGAAATAAACATTTCTCTGTCCATTTTGGGACCCTCACTCATCGTAAAATAATTGATTGGATAAACTCGGTATATCATTTAGACTAACAAAAATATAAAGTCTTTCTCCACCGAAATAAGTACAAATCGAATGAACACAAATGCGATTACCACTAAAAAGTATTTCAATATGCTTTTCACCTATTTGAATCGCCATAATATTATCAAGCACATATAAAAATTAGAAACAAAGTACTTTGCATATTTAATGTCAAATTTGAAACCCTTTTCAACAATTTCTTAATTCTTAAATCTCATATAATTCATGATATCATAGACATATGTAGATAATTTTATATAAATTACAAAAAATCTGTTACCTGCTTTAAAAATAACAATTTTAATCCAGAAAAAAAATCTTTCAATCACAAGAAATGAATTATCGAAAAAGATAAATAAATAAGTAAATTCACTTTAAAATATAAACATTACTTTAAAAAAATTGTCAACAAAAATTAAGAAAAAGAAATTAATTTTCTTTATAACACGAACTACACTTCAAAAAAAATATTCACACAAAATAATCATTTACAGTTGAAGATCCTAAGTTTCCTTACAGAAAATACACTTAAACGTTTAATGCGTTTTTGCGCATGCAAAGAATTTTCGGCTGCGAAAGGGGACAGTGAAGATCGTGCGTGTCCCCTTATACCATTGAGTACCTTTAAGAACAAATATATTGCATTGAAAAATTAATACTAAAATTTTTTTCTTCAATTAAAAATATAATAAATAAGAAAACAGGACGCCCTTTCATCAATAATATTAATTATTATTAACCAATAAGATATAAATTACTTTCTTATCTGTCCCTCCTTCGCTCCTATTCTTTGTCGCCAAAAAGATAGTTGGGATGCGGACGGAATAAAAGAATGAAAGAATACGGAGATTATTATAGTTAATTCTTTAATGTAAGAATATGATAATTTAGCTGTAGGTGGCGTCTTCTAAAAGGTGCCCTTTTTTGGTACAAGTGATTGCGGACAACCTGTAATATATAATTTCAAATTTCAAATGCGAATCTCTTCATAAGAAATAAACTTTTCATATAAAATAAACTTTTGAAACACAGAGTTTTTTTTCGAATTTTTAAGAAAAATGTTTATAAAAAATAAAAAAATACCTTCTAAAAACTTGTTTTTAGGTTTATTGTCTAGAATAAATCATTATGAAGAGATTCGCTTTTGAAATTTGAAATTGTATATTACAGTTTGTCCGAAATTACCTGTACAAAAAAGGCACCTTTTAGAAGACGCCACCTACAGCTAAGAAATTGAACTAAATACACTCAAAAATATATTTTTTTTAATTTTCTCTATGTAATGTCCAAACGGAATTTTTGCAATTTATTTAATACCTTTCTTACAACGAAAGTTTTAAAACGTGTACTTTTTTGTCAATTCTAAATCAGAAAGTCCCCTTAATACACATCAACTTAATTAACGTACTTAAGTACGTATACATAATGTTTATAATAAATTGCATTTTTATAATCTAATTAATATAAAAAATTATTAATAATTATTCACATTACATATATAAACTTAAGTACGTTAATAAACTTAATGTGCATTAAAGTCATTAGAGTCATTGGTAATTCCTCGTATGAATCTCACGTGACAGCTTTAGCCAATCACCGCGCTGCTCGATCATACCTTGTAGTGTCCTCCCTCCACGCCGTTCCACAAGGTGCAGAGAAAACATTTGACTGTTTAGTATATTTCGAACAGTCTATGACTACAGACAAACAAATGTTACATTCTATAACCTGTTTAAATTCCTTTCCAATTTTTTTTCTCTCCTTATATTTTCATTTCTTTTTCCAGCTTTCTCTTCCTTTATTTCCAAACTCAAGAATTTTCTAAAGCTTTTGAAACTTTAAAAATTTTAACATTTATTATAATCAGTCCTTTTAAGAACTATTTTTTCTCATTCAATAATGAAGTCTCAATACAAGATTATTGTAAGTAGTGAAATGTGTAGTAACCCGTATAATTTAAAAGGACATATAGGTAAGAGTTTGAGTTAATTTTCTGAAACTTTATTAAATAAATTTCCAACGTTTCCTGCCACGGAGAAAATCTGAAAGCACTGAGTATTTTTTCTCACAGCACTGGCTACTGCGTAAACCAAAAAATTAAATTCCAGAGTTCTGAAAGTTCTCCACACAGCACTGAATGCTCTGCAGAAAATAATCACAACTTTTTTTGACAGTAATCAGAGTTTTGTTTTATATTAGTTGACAACAGATTATTCAGAGCTACGAATGTAGCAATAAATTCTTTGCTCGAAGTCGTGAGTGCTGTTCTCACAGCTCTGAGTACTGTGTAGAATTATTTTTTAGAATTTAGAAAACAAAGGAACGTTTAACGTCAATTAAAAGGAAGATAGCTATGGTTATTTTTTCTTGTCAAATATTAATTTTAATTGGCATGTTTATAACCAGTTAATGAATAACAGAAATAAAGAAATGAAGAATTTAAGAAGTCTTTTTAAAAACTATCGGTTTTAAAATATTTTTTAGTTATATAGCAAATAAAGTTATTATATTATAATGAAATAATAAATAATTATTTTTAAAATAAATTACTATAGGTAAATTTTAAATATTTATTTGTATTTCACAAGTTTTGAGATTTTAAGATTTCTTAGCTAATATCAAATTACAACCTAATCTAAATTTATAGATAATTATGATTAAAAAATAATAAGTTTCAACATTATTATTTTAAATATTTATCTCTTGAAGTAAAAAAAATATAAATAATCTTAGTCAAATAATCTGTTTTTCATAAAAATATTAGAAAACATCTAAAATTGATTAAAATTGTCTTGAACGCTTGTTAAAGATTGTTGTCTATTTTTTATTAAAGGTTTAATGTTCTTTCATTTCTTTAATCCTAAAAAATAATTCTACACAGTACTCAGAGCTGTGAGAACAGCAGTCTCAACTTTGAGCAAAGAATTTATTGCTACATTCGTAGTTCTGAATAATCTGTTGTCAACTAATATGAAACAAAACTCTGATTACTGTCAAAAAAAGTTGTGATTATTTTCTGCAGATCATTCAGTGCTGTGTGGCGAACTTTCAGAACTCTGGAATTTAATTTTTTAGTTTACACAGTAGCCAGTGCTGTGAGAAAAAATACTCAGTGATTTCAGATTTTCTCCGTGTGACGATTCTTTAATTTGTTAAAAGTGCAGAAGACTGTCATTTTCCGATTTTCACGTCACATCTGACAGTTCGAGTAAAAATAATGAATCACTTAAGGATTTTCCATGGCAATATAAGGAAATGACACAGACTTAACAAATTTTGACAGTTTGTTCATTAAATTGATTTAGGAAGTTATGATTTTTTTCAGAATTTTTTACCACGTAGTTTTTTAGAAAAAAAATAAAATATATGACCAATTTAACATAGGCTCTTATGGGAACGTGTATAAACCATAGGAAAAAAGTGTGATGGAAATGACACAAAAATCTGAAAGTTGGTATACAGGAAGAAAATATGATAAATTTTTTAACTGCACAATATAAAGAAAGTTTACCACATAGTTTTTGAGTAAATAAATAATAAAGTTTGATTTTTAGTTATAATAATAATAGTAAGTGTAGCAGACATGAAAACGTCGCAACACGTGTTTGACACGTTTTCGCAGCAACTCGCCGGGAATTTCAAATGCAAGTATACAAGTCGACCAATTGATATTTATATTCAGATATCTTTTTATATAATTTTTAGAAAATAATGGATTAAACTGCAATTTTAATAGAATATTGTATGTTATGTTTAATTTGAAAGTTTATATAAAACTAACTCAAAACTACTACAATCACAGTTTTATTTAATTCGATATTTGTTTACTAATTATTATGCAAATTGGAATAAAGTATAATAAATAAACTATTTATATGCTCATATAAGGTTAAAGAAAATTCCATTTTATTTTCAAATTTTGAGGTGGACGACTTATATTACAAATTTCTTATAAGTAAATCATCTTATTTTCATTTCAATTTTAAGTGTTTTATGGAAGTTCAACAATTAAATAATAACATATAACAAAAAATTTGAGGTTAGCTGTCAGATCAGGCCCAATTTGTGTTACATACATATATACATACAAAGACCAGTCTTACCAACCTTACATAAACTACGCGACGAGAATGAGACGTTGCCCTGATTTCAAGCACTTTTTAAAAAATTTAATTAAATAGAATTTATAATATTTTAGTAACGAGGAAAGCTTATTATTAATTTATACACCTTTTTCTAAACAATTCTCCTATCAATAAGGACAAGAACCTTACTTATCAAATAAAAATGTATTTTTTCTAAGGTTGCAAAAATGTGAGCCTTCACACGGGAAGAATAGAAACTATCCCCTTACTCCGCACCACCCCCTAGAGAATCCTTAATTATACGACTTCATTAAATTCAAACAAAGATAACAGCGAACCTACTGTTAAAAATCTTTCCAATTTGTCTGCAGAAAAAAATTTAGCAGATACTTTAGAAGGTCTGCCATATTGGATCCACCATTTGAATTTTTTAATTCTGACCTCGGATTTGTATTCATCGACACCAAAAACGCCCGAGTAAGGATATTCAACTGATTTCAGTAATTTTTTAAAATATATTTCACCATATTGAATTAGCCATTTCGAAATTTCAGCTAATTTCAGCTAATTCCAGTAATTTTTTAAAATTATTATCCGCCATTTTAAATTTTTGAATTCTGACTTCGGATTTGTATTCATTAACACCAAAAACGCCCGAGTAAGGATATTCAGCTAATTTCAGTAATTTTTTAAAAATATCTTTCCCCATATTGAATTCGCCATTTTGAATTTTTGAATTCTGACCTCGGATTCTTATTCAGCGACATCAAAATTATGAAAATTGGAGGTTTTAAATATTTTTAGTGACAAGATGAGAGAGTTTTTTAACTTTAAAAATAGAAAATTGTTAATTTATGTCAAATATGTGGCTGTGGTGGACGACGAAAAAAAAGGATGAAGGTGAAGAAGAAGAAAGAATAGAAAATAAAAAAATGAATGATAAAAAATGAACATTTGACATGTGAAGTGTGTTCTTAAAAATCATGGATAATACAGTGACTAAGTATTATTTTCCATTACGCAAGTGCAAATTCAAACTTGCACAATAGTTTTGAATGGTTTATTTTTGAACATATTTAGTTTTCTTAAGTAAAAAATTGTCAAAAAATTAGACTTTTATAGGATGTGTTTCAAAGAAATACATAATGAACAACAATAATTTGTTTAAAAAATTGTTGTTAAACGATTTAATTTATAAAAATAAATTTTGATAATATTCAGTTTCCTTATTAAAAAAATTTGCAAAAAACTAGATTTTTATAGGCTGTTTTCCAAAGAAATTAAAATAAAATAAATAAAACATAAAATAAAATTTATTTTTGATCGTATTTAGTTTACTTAATTAATAAACTGTCAAAAAACTTGATTTTTATAGGATGTGTTTTAAATAAATGCATAATGAACAACAATTATTTGTTAAAAAATTGTTGTTAAACAATTTAGTGTAGGGTCAGCCGGGGTAAATCCGAACGCTAATTATTTCTGCTTAATTAAAATTTTTAAAAATAAGTTCGGTATGTGAATTTTTACCTCAGATCCTCTTCAAGAGATTCTAAGTATTATCCCATTTTTCGTTTGTTAATTAGCAACAGCATAAACAAAGATAACGAGTATTGCAAAAAAGATTGAAAATCAAAGATGACACTCTTTCAGTATTTTGTCTCGTATTTCAAGAAAAAGAAGCTAAAAATTTATTTTATTATTTATAATTGTTTGTTATGAATACTAGAACAGAAACTATTTTTGATTTTTTCCTTCTGTAAAATTTTATTTATAATATCAGACCGTTCGTATTTACCCAGGAAAATTGGAAAACCGGGGTAAATCCGAACGGTATTTTCAATAATTTTTTTTTACATCAGAGCCAGACAAAATTGTTTTTATTTCATTACACTATTATTTTAACATTATAAAAGTACATAGAAAAAAGTTTTTCTTTCTATACGTATCCTCGTTAGTAATTAATAAGCAGAAACTTAATCTCTGTTCTCTCGAAGGAGTGTTTCAATTTTTTTCCAAATGGTTTGTTGAAAAAAGTTTTTCAGGATCTTAATAAAATTTGGTATTCTACGGTTTTTGGGGTCGCTAATTACCAATTTGAAGTCAGTTTTTCAAAATTCAAAATGGCGGACGAGAATTAAAAAATTCATTGGATTCGCTCGAAAATTGTTACTCGGGGGGTTTCAGGGTCGCTGATTACGAATTTGGAGTTAGCAAATTTGATCATTTTTAAAAATAAGTTTTAGGAAAGTCCGCCATTTTGAATTTAAAAAATTTGACTTTTATTTTTGTATTTACATTCAATCACTCCAAAATACTTTCTGTAGCAAGTTTTGCAAAAATCCGTTATGATTTGATAAAGTTATTGAAGGTTTTAATTGTGTAATGAATTTAATTTTTAACCTGTTTGATTTTTGTATTTATATATGATGCATTATTACATAATAGGTTTATTATCGTATTTTTTTGAGTTTTTATATAAGTTTAACAATTGAAATACTTTAAATTTATTTTCTCTAAGATTTTTCTAAAATACAGTGGCGTTAGTATTTACCCTGTATTTTAGGAAAGTTGCAAAGTATCGAGGTAAATACGAACGCTAAGTTTCCTGCGATTGTAATTTATCAAAAAATTTTGTTACCCCATAAAATTATTCTATGGAAGTAAAGTAACAACTTCATGCACCAGAATACCGGAAGTATTTTTTTAAAGAAAAAACTTATATTATTGTTGAAACTTACTAAAAGCGTTCGGATTTACCCCGGTTGACCCTATAAAGTTTTTTTTGATCATATTTAGTTTACCTAATTGCGAAATTGGCTAAAAACTATATTTTTATATGATGTGTTTCAAAGAAATCTATAATGAATAAGAATAACACAGGTCTACAAAATAAGACTTTTTTTTAGTTTTTTGAGTGGTTTCCAATGCATTTTTGTGTATGGAATACAATCCTGGGTTCCAAAATTGCGTTTCACTTCAGGATTTTGAGTAAAGAGAAGGCAAAGTCTCTAAAAGCAGTGTTTTTGAAAGTTTTCTTTACTTTTTTCCTCCTAAACTGGACGTGATAATCATTTCTATATAGGATTAAATGAAAGCGTATATCTTACACTTTAAGACCCAGATACGCAAGACAAAAACAGTTTTGAGAAAAATTGGGGTAAAGAACCCCAAAAATGTATGTTTGAGGGTTTTCAGTATTTTTTCCTTAACTAGACATGATAGAAACTTCTATACTCTGTTTCAAGAGAGATCGATATTTTTGAGGACGAATTTGGGCCCTTTACGCGCAGAAAACTATAAAAGGAAGCGTATATTATTTTTTGTTTCAGCAAATAAGTTTTCTCATTCAATTTTTTTAAATTTAATTGATTTTAGTCATAGGAAAAGCAACACATGTTACAATCATTTTCATATAATTGGTTTTATTTTTTTGAAAAAAATTTAGGAAATGCCTTTTTCATTTAAAAGTACACCCATTTACAACAAGATGCGCAGAAAAATTTCGCCCTCAAAAACACGGTTTTTGGAGACTTTACCTCCACTTTACTTGTGGGGGTAAAGTACGTTAAATTGCGTGATACGCAATTTAACTTAGTTTACTTAATTAAAAAATTAGCAAAAAACAAGATTTTCAATGAATGTGTTTTAAAGAAATACATAATGAACAACAATAATTTGTTTAAAAAATTCTTGTTAAATAATTTAAATTATAAAGTTTATTTTTTACAACATTTAATTTACTTAATTAAAAAATTGTCCAAAAACTAATTTTTTGTGAAAATAGTTACTATTTAATCGAATTATTTATTGTTATTTAAAAATAATTTTAAAAAATGAGCAATAAATAATTTTTGTTGTTGTTTTAAATAAATTTTAATTACATATTTGATAAATTTTATAAGATTGTTCTATTTCACATTAAATTCTTCCCAAAGAATCCCCTGTATATATGCAACCAATGTGCTTATACTTACCTTTCACAAGCAACTCAAACATTGTTTAAAGAACGTTTTAAACGCAATATTATTATTTTTTCACACATAACAGTTAAAGTCTATGTTATTCTAAACATTTCCCAAAAGGTTTTTTAAAAACTATTCAAAATTGTAATTATTACACACCTGAGAAGTTCGAGTGTTAAGCGCCATGATTTGTGACGTCACGAAGGTTCAAATGCTCTTAAATATTTATTCAAATCTATTATTATAACACCATAATGTTGAAATAGTAATCTTGTGAGATGAAAATTTCAATAACTTTTCGTCAAATAAAAATAAATTTTGCATAAATAATGAGAAATTTCACGCGCGTTTCTTTTAGCTAGTTAAATAAAATTCTTACCTGTATTGTACACAACATTCTAAGCTTTTTTTTCCTTGACTTTTCTTATTTTCTTTTTATTGCTGTCATTTTTTGCAACCTTTTTCTTCCCAAGTAGAAATATCCCTAGCTTTGCCCAGGAATATTCGTAGGCAAGCCATCCATGGCCCATCCAAGTTTTATGACCTTACGCCGCAGTTTTTCCTTACGATTACAATTTCAATAATTATTTATCCAGACATTATTTGCCACCATTATAATACGCCTGGGTTGTCTAGGAGTTAGGAAACATAATCATCACCTTCGAGGGACTCTAGACAATACAAAAATATAAAATTCTTCCAAATGCAAATATAGAGTTTCCGTCATGCTGACCACTTCCTGAAGTGCTCTAGGTAAAAAATTAACGTCATTTACGGAAAAGTTTAAACAAAACAAAAGTATGAGGAGTAAGCGGCCAAAAGTTAATAAGTTCATTTTTTAAAAAACATTCACTTTGTATTTTTTGTATAATTCAATAAGTTTCCAAAAAATCACTGTTACATTTTTATAAAAAATTGTTAATATAGAATTGTATTAATCTTAAAATATTTAGACTGAACCAACAAGATTTAAAATTTTATTTTTTTAACTAAAAAAATGCCCAGTTCTTTAAAATATATTATTTATGATCCGCTTTAATTAATAAGATCTCTAAGTCCAACAAAATATTTTAACATAAATAAATAAGTATATTTTTCTATTTTGAAATTAACTTTTATGGTTATATGTTGTAACCTGGATTTTGAAATTCACGTTACTAAGTATTTTTTTTCATATATTTCGCGGATGCTTCATTGTTAACCTAAAAATAAAGGAAAATAGTAATGCCAAACTCGAAGTCTCCCTCATCGAAATAAAATGAAATAAGAATAATAAATACCTTTAAATAAATGTTGAAATAATATTATAAATAATAATTTGTATTATTGTGGAAAGCATTATAAGGGAAATGCGACCTGTGCATATTTGTTTTGATACAGGTTTTCTTTGAATAATGTTTCGTTTGTTTATTTTTTTGGAGCCAAAGTGTTGAGAGTCGACAGATGGAGTTTTGCCGAATTTTTTCAACATCAGAAGGCGGCGTTTGTGGATCCAATGGTCAATTTAAGGGAAGTGACACCTTTGACCCGTAAAAAATCAATTTCTTTTCGTTTTCTTAAACGATACTTTATGACGTGTAGAATAGAAATTATATCAGCAAAAGCGATTTCAAAGTAATTTTATGTGAAAAAAATGAAAATCTGCAGAAGGTGTTCTAGAGCGCTTCGGGTGCTTGATAGCGCTATCGGATACTTTCTCTTTTACCGTGGTAACAATTGCGTTTGTTTACGCTTACAGCCGCACGAAAGGTTGTAGATGAAGACAATAATAATGTAGAAGGCAATAAAATGTGCAGGCATCGCAGATTAACGTTTATTTAATTTTTTTATAAGTTTTCAAAACGGTGGGCCGCGGCCGTCTAGCGCGAATAGTTTGGATCGGATTGACATCGGCTAAAGTTTTTTTTGATCGTTATTTACTAATGCTTTAGAATACGTATTGGATTTTTTAATAGTTTGAATGTTTTCTTTTGGCAATATAGTTTTTTTAATTAAATTTCGCCCTAAAAATCGACTTTTTCCTTTAAATAGCTGCCAAATCCACAAAAATTAATGTTTTTTAAGGGAGCACTCGCAGTTGTAGAGTCAAAAAATAGACATTTTTCATAAATTTTTTTCTTGTAAACAATTAACTGTTTTTAAAATATCGATTTATTAACTAAAAGTACATAATTTAATCTTGAAGTTAAAAAAAAAGTTAAAAATATTCAATAGTTCCAATGTTATGTCTCGTCAAAGTGGCGTCCATCTGAAAAACATGGTTTGCGGTGACCAACACTATGGAAATCTGGTTCGTCTTAAATCAAAAATTAAAACGGTTATACATTTATTGAAAGATTATCTAGTCTTTCATCCAAGGATTTAAAAAAAATATTTGACAAAATGGCGACCCGTCAAAGTTGAACGTTCGATTTTCTTTAAAAAAAAGCAGCCGTTTTTCATCTGTAAAAAGAAAAGTTTTGCATAAAAAAATCAATCCTTCGATTAAAGACTAGATTATTATATATTGAAAAAGTATATTAAATTGCAGGACAATAGGTTGAGTATTTTTTAAGTAAGAGTGGTCACCGACTTCGAAAATGTAGTTTTGAGAAAATCGTGTTTAATGTTTTAACTTATACGTGAAGATGAATTTTTTTTGGAAATCAGATAGAATCATCAATTCCAGTGCCATATAAAAGTTCTTCAGCAGATGAAGCTGCTTCCAGAATCCTAATTCAAATATAAAGGTATAAAGACCCACACGGCCGTTAGCCTGTTTTCGATATTTTCGTAAACTTAAAAAGTTAACAAATAAAGTCCTCGAAACCAAATTTTGTTTACTTTATTCCTATGAGTCAAAAAAATTCATGAAAAACAGGTTCATAAGAGACCTCAAAGGTGTCACTCACCCTTAAGTAATCAATATTCATCTGATATTCTACATTTTGAAAGATGACAACAATAGCAGGCGACAGTGAATGACAAGTTCGACCACAGGTTTGTGAGGAACGTATCGTCTAATAATTTATTTAATACGGTCCTGACGAAAATCGATATTAGCGCGCACGCGTTCAAGCGCCGGCGGTCCCCACCATCGATCAACGCGGCCGGTCGTCCCCACTCTACCGAAAACCTATAGGTCTCGAGCGCCAGTTGAGATCCTCACTTCTCGAAGCGGTCTCACCGCAGCTGCACGCATCAAGTGGTCTTACCACGGCAAAGAGGTCTTACCTCACATAGAATCACTATATGCCAAAAACGTAAAAGTGGTTTTTCCCACGCACGAAGAGGTTTAACCTCAAAACGAAAGCAGTCTTACTGCATAAAGTGGTTATACTACAAGTGGTTTTACTACACATGTTTCAAAAGCGACTTTTTCCCTCATAACGATTATCGGAATAATGGTTTCTTTTACGTCGTTATTTGTTAATGTTGTTTCGTAATTCAAAAAAACGCACGATTTGTCTTTTATTTTGTCGATTTCTACGTTATGTTCGATAATTATCTGTCGATATTTGTCTACCGTTAAAATGTTAATCGAACGTATTTATGTTTACATTTTTGTATTCTTTGCGTTGTGCATTTGCGAGAGTACCTTTTCGAACCGAACGAGGGCTAGTTTCGATGTTTTCATCTTTGGTTCAACTATTGTTTTGTTTAGTATTGTAATGTTAAAAACCAAATATTTTATTATTAAATATGTCATTTAAACAAATCTGTTTTAGAGTTGTATTCTTCGTTTAATTTCGAACCCAGGTCCGACGAGCATTCGTAATTGCAAATCTATTTCTTACAACATTCATTACAGGTTTTTACATAGAAGGGATACCATATTGAAGATGGAGGCTTGCCAACATGAATTATTTAGTCCACCTAATTAGTCCATAAAACCGGTCCACCAATCACAGGGTGTGGTACTGGAAGCGATCGAGTGGAATCGACCAATCATGACGTGTTGAGCGTAAGTAGTAATTCAGGGGCTACAAACGTTTCGCAGCCAATCAGAACACTTCTTGGAGCGTGGCGACAAGAAAAGAGACGAAGGCGAAAAAGCAGACGATCCTGCAGAGTTTGAGTTTAGCTTCCGACCGGAGAATCACAAAAAAGTTCAATCGAAAAGTTAATAAAATTTCCATATAATATTGATCTGGAAAAAGTCAATGAGTTTCCGGAAATTATAAATTAGATATTCCGGATTATAAGAAAATATAAGATAAGATGAAATACATGAGGATGATTAAAAAATTCATAGGTTAGTCTCTTTGTGTTATCGCCCGGCAAAGCGTCCATTTTGCTACCGGCTCTCAACAGTTAATTTTTTATTGTAGCTTAGAAATAAAATTGATATTTTGGAGGCAATCTGGAATTTCTTAGCAATGTCTTTTAGGAAATATTGATTTATTTATAAAGAGAATACAAATAACATAAATATTATGAGTAAAATAGAAAAAGACATCCGGAAAATCCGGTTCGCAATTTTAAGAACATGGTCAGCATAAGAATAAGGTGAAAGAAAATCGATTTAATGATCGACATTTTAGATTTAATCATTAATTTCTATTAAAGTAATTTTTATGTCAAATATTGGAAAAATAACTTTTAAAAATTATAGTTTGTTTAATTTACTTTTTAAAATAAAAGAAAAAAAAAGAAAGAATTGTCAATAAAAATTAAATTAGTTCCAACCTTTAAATAAATAATATTTCGATAGAAGTGGCAAAGTAGTAAGTAAAAGTTTCTCTATGAACCCTCCATGATTTTCCCTCTAATGTTTAAAGCCGTAGCTCGATAATAAAAATTGCTTGAAATTTTGAAAATAAGATAACAAATAGATAAAGTTCGTAGATTCATTGAACGATGTCCGGGTAGTTTCGTATCGTACATCGAACAAATACTTTTCATCAATGAAAAGGTGAGTCAATATTCGTTTTATATTGATTAATTATCCGGACGAATTTATGAACATCCAAATATTTATTTATTACCTCGATTGAAAAGGTGCAAGTTTAATACACAATGAAACACATGAAATTAAAAAATATTTATTATAAACTATCACAGCTCCGGTAAGTTTACTATAACTAACCAAATAAATTTCTATAAAATACCGTATAAATTTCCATAAATTACCGCATAAATTTCCATAAATTACCAAAATAAAATTTTTAATTGTCGTTCGAGCTATATATATTTTTGTAAATTACCGCGAAAATTTTCATAAATTATCAAAATTATAATTTTTAATTGTGATTTATGCTTTACATATTTTTATTAATTTTAGACAAAATTTCTATAAATTACCGCATAAATTTTCATAAATTACCTCGAAAATTTCCGTAAATCACCGAAATAAAATTTTTTAATTTTCGTTCGCGCTATATGGGCAAATCCACGAAACTTTTAACTTTCAAGAAAAGAAAATTTCTTTTTTTAATTTGCAGGCACATTGATGTCACTTTGTATACACGTTTAAGTACATTTTAGTACTACAAATTCATATGCGTGATTCATTTTTAGCTCACGCCGTCAATGTTTAACTCTTTAAACTCTTTAATGATAATAAATTACATATAAAATTTAAAAATTCAACTTTTTTTATTTTTGATATCGGAGTGGTTTCCAAAGTATTTTCGTCCTCTGAACACGATTCTGGCACCCAAATTTACTTAGCACGTCAGGATTTTGAGAAAAGAGGGGGTAAAGACTCCAAAAAAGTGTTTTTAGCATATTCTTAACTTAATAAAATTTGTTTCACTCAAAATACTTAAGCGGCGTTTTTGTGTTCAAATATATGTATGAAAATGTTTCGATCACACCATAGATTGACCTGTTTAAAGCAAAAATGCAGTTGTGCCTTTCAAAAATGTATAAATTTAAATGAAATCACGATTTTCATTATCACCTTCTAATTGCTCCTACAGAAGTACATTTAGAGACACATCAATGAAAAAGGTCTTAAAATTTTCGTTTTTTCATTCTCCATTCAGAAATCCATTGAACTTTTATTTTCATTGAACGCCGCACAAGATATTTCCTTAAGAAGATGTTTAATTAAATTGTCTCAAAAAGTGGCGTCACTCAATCAACCCTTCATATCTTTATTAACATTGAGGACACACTAATGGGATAGTTAAAAAATTTTGACAAAATATGTCTGTTAGATATTTCCTTTGCAGCTGAAGCGATATTTTACACGCCGCAAGAGAAAAGTCGTTAAGAATGTAAACTTTTCTGACGGTGTCACATGAAATTTCAGTGTTTTTTCACTTTTTAACCCATAAAACTAATTGACAAATTAATTTTTTCTTCTAATATTGTACAGAAATGTTACTTTGTATATAATTTAGCAAGAAAAAATTATATATTAAGTTTGAATTAAAAATAATATTGACTTTTAAGTGTTTGATTCAGGTGTCATAAAAGTTAAAAGTTTCGTGGATTTGCCCATATATATTTTTGAGAATTACCCTAAAAATTCCCATAAACATTTTAAATCAAATTTCAACTATTTTATAGAATTCAAAAAGCAAAGAATTTTTTTTCTAATTTGTTTAGAAAAATTAAAAAACTTTTCCGGCCCACTATGGATATTTATTTCTTGACACTATATCTTCAAAAATATGTATTGATATTTATCATTTCGATAAAAAAATATTTTTAAAGTTTCAGACACCAAATCGTGCGGCACGTGGAGTATCACCCATATACACCTGTATTAAAAACCCGAAACAATTATCACAAAAAAGTCAACCCTTGGACAATAGAACCTTTGTTAATCAATGAGGATTAACTCTAAGGGCCCAGGTAATAATTTCTTTTCTCCTATTTATTACATGGAAAAATAGATATGTACCAATCCTTAGACAATAGAGCCTTTGTCAATGAAGATTAAT
This sequence comes from Leptopilina boulardi, assembly GCF_019393585.1. Taxonomy (NCBI): domain Eukaryota; kingdom Metazoa; phylum Arthropoda; class Insecta; order Hymenoptera; family Figitidae; genus Leptopilina; species Leptopilina boulardi. The sequence continues at coordinate 268,713 of NW_026137789.1, read as the reverse complement.
TCTGAGGACCCAGGTAATAATTTTTGAATCCCTATTATCACATGTAAATATAAAGATAAAAATCAAAAACTGAAGAGGTAATGTATATCTCTTTTTCTCACATCAAGGAATGTAACATGAACTTTTTCGTTTAATATTGCATTTCTCTATCTTGAGGATTTAAAATAACATAAGAATATCTTCGCCTAAAAATCTTACTCTTCTTTCTTTCTGTTTTCAAAATAAAAAATAGATATATATTTACATGTATATACCTGTATTAGACCCTCAGAACAATTACCACAAGCAATACCAACCCTTAAACAATAGAGCCTTTGTTAATGAAGATAAACTCTGAGAACACAGGTAATAATTTTAAAATTTTTTTATTAAAATTTTCTGGGGCTCTTATACAGGTATTTATGTCGTAGGCAAATAGAAGAATTCGCCATAGAACGACAATTCGCCTAAACGCCTAGGCGTTTAGGTAAATGGCGCAAAATAGACGAATGGACTTGGAAAATGATTAAATTCGTCTAGTTGCATGAATAGATTAGTCATTTAGCTAAGTGACTAGTCATTTGACTATTTGCCTGAAGCAGATATATATTTATTTTTATTTTCAAAACAAAAAAGAAGAACATTAAGATTTTAGACGAAGATATTCTTATGCCATTTTGAATTGTCTAGATAGAGAAACGCAATGTTAAACGAAAAAATAATTATAGAATAATAATCTTTGTATTCATTCCTTCATTCATTCACATTTTCTTAGTACTTGAATTTTCTCATTATTATTAGATTATATATACATATATATATCTTTACTTTGATAATTAGGGTTGTCGAAGATTTCTACTTGAAATTTGTTTTGTCAAAACAACTTTCAGTTGAGGGTTTTTTTGGAAAATTTTTTGGTATTGGATAATTTTAGCATTAAACATATTTGGATTTTAAGGATAAAAAATTATATTGTATAACATTAGTATCGAATATATTTTGATATTGGAAAAAAATATTGATTATTTGAATATAGTGGAAGTTGGTTTTTGGAAAAACTTTTTGGTATTGGATAAGATTGGTATTAAAGATATTTGGATTTTGAGGATAATAAAATATGATATTGGATAACATTGGTTTTGAATATATTTCGATATTGAAAAAAAATTGACTGTTTGATAATAGTGGATGCTGGCTTTTGGAAAAGTATTTAAATAGAAAGAAAGAGGGTTGAATATTGTTTTACGGGTTGAAGTTGTTTTATGGGTTAAATAATAGTCTGTGAGTCGAATATTGATTTGAATAATAATAAAATGTGCAGAGGAAAATAAGTTAAATAATAATCATTATCGAAAATGATGTAATGTGGAAAAGATTAAACAACGCTAATTCACGTTCATAAAAGACTATCATTGTTGCATTATTTAGCTAAATTTACATAGAAGGGATACCATATTGAAGATGGAGGCTTGCCAACATGAATTATTTAGTCCACCTAATTAGTCCATAAAACCGGTCCACCAATCACAGGGTGTGGTACTGGAAGCGATCGAGTGGAATCGACCAATCATGACGTGTTGAGCGTAAGTAGTAATTCAGGGGCTACAAACGTTTCGCAGCCAATCAGAACACTTCTTGGAGCGTGGCGACAAGAAAAGAGACGAAGGCGAAAAAGCAGACGATCCTGAGTTTAGCTTCCGACCGGAGAATCACAAAAAAGTTCAATCGAAAAGTTAATAAAATTTCCATATAATATTGATCTGGAAAAAGTCAATGAGTTTCCGGAAATTATAAATTAGATATTCCGGATTATAAGAAAATATAAGATAAGATGAAATACATGAGGATGATTAAAAAATTCATAGGTTAGTCTCTTTGTGTTATCGCCCGGCAAAGCGTCCATTTTGCTACCGGCTCTCAACAGTTAATTTTTTATTGTAGCTTAGAAATAAAATTGATATTTTGGAGGCAATCTGGAATTTCTTAGCAATGTCTTTTAGGAAATATTGATTTATTTATATAGAGAATACAAATAACATAAATATTATGAGTAAAATAGAAAAAGACATCCGGAAAATCCGGTTCGCAATTTTAAGAACATGGTCAGCATAAGAATAAGGTGAAAGAAAATCGATTTAATGATCGACATTTTAGATTTAATCATTAATTTCTATTAAAGTAATTTTTATGTCAAATATTGGAAAAATAACTTTTAAAAATTATAGTTTGTTTAATTTACTTTTTAAAATAAAAGAAAAAAAAAGAAAGAATTGTCAATAAAAATTAAATTAGTTCCAACCTTTAAATAAATAATATTTCGATAGAAGTGGCAAAGTAGTAAGTAAAAGTTTCTCTATGAACCCTCCATGATTTTCCCTCTAATGTTTAAAGCCGTAGCTCGATAATAAAAATTGCTTGAAATTTTGAAAATAAGATAACAAATAGATAAAGTTCGTAGATTCATTGAACGATGTCCGGGTAGTTTCGTATACTACCTGGCGTCCTTGACATTTGTAAAAAATAACGGACATCGAACAAATACTTTTCATCAATGAAAAGGTGAGTCAATATTCGTTTTATATTGATTAATTATCCGGACGAATTTATGAACATCCAAATATTTATTTATTACCTCGATTGAAAAGTCCGAATTGAAATCGAGAGTTTTTAATTTTATTAATCTTGATTTAGATAATTGATTCCTTGTATGTAGTTTCTTTCTCGGGCTACCCTAAGCCGAGCGAAAATATATTTATCCTTTTTTAAGGAATTTTAATATAAACGAGAAATTACGTTACAATGTAAAATTGCATTTGTTTGAATTTCTCGAAATAGTATAAAATTGACTTATTCACTTTTGGCCGCTTACTTCTCAGATATCCCTCCAAATGTTCTTAAAATGCCATTTACCAAAAAGCATTCTTATTTTATTATTCTTTTATTCTTGTTTCTAGAAATTATACGTGATAAAATATTGAAACATGATTATATGAAAAATTTTAAATGAGGTTATTTTAACACAAAAATTATCAGTTTGTGGTTAGAATGACGGAAATTTTTTATTTGCACTTAGAGGGATTTAACCTTTTTGTTTTGTCCAGACTTTCCCAAAGATGTCGTTGTTTTCATACCTAGAGCACAATAGGACGACGTCCGGATGTTCCTGGATTAGTATATTGCACTATTTGTACTTCCAGTTTTGTTTTCTAACTCCTAGACAACCAAGGCGTATTATAATGGTGGCGAATAATGTCTAAATAAATAATTATTGAAATTGTAATCTTCGAGAATAATTGCGGCGTAATTTTTAAAAAATTTTAATTATCTAAGTTAAATATGATGACATTCTAGATTATGTTTTTAATTCGATGAAATATTCACCGATTCACGTCCTCTATTTTACGAAACTGAAACAGCGTGCACAACAAATTGACGCGGCTTAAAAAAAAAGATCCTGATTAATATATATTTCGACCTGAAAGGTAAGGCGAGGTTTAGCGAAGCGCAAGCAAAGTTTTCTAGCGTTGTACTGTGATGCTAGTAGTCGATGTAATAGCGATACTTGCACTATGTGTTACAGGATGCAGGTGTCCATCTAAGTTCTGAGAATTGTCGCAAGTCTTATTTACTCCCACTGAGGCTGATTTTCTAGTATAAAAACCAATGCAAACCCATTGTCAATCGTTATTTATTCCGGTTCTAATTCATAGTTCGTATCATGTGCGATTAACTATCGTAATTTTAGCCTTTCTGATAATTTAAAATTACTGCGACTTTTGCATCTCGAACAGTATATGTTTATTCGTTGGTCGGTATTAGAGTAAGTAATCATGATCGCCAGATTTGTGATTTCGCAATTTAACGATTTTGCAAACGTGAAGTCTGCATTTTGAAGTTTATGAACTAAAAACTCTGCAAGGAGCGCCTGAACTGTATTTGAATCAAAAGTCTTTGCACATGAAAATTTCTTCTTGATTTTGAATCAGTAGTCCTGAAATAAAATGTTGTTTTCTTACGTTTTAGTTTATGTTTTACGCAGTAAGAATGACAAAATTCGATATATTAATATTATTTTTTTGAATTTCTCTATACATTACGTATATGGAAATATTCAGTTATTTTTCTCAAAAAGCCCTCCGCCGATTATTTTAGTTTTTATATTTTTTTAATTAGGAAACACTACTGATTTAAAATCAAGAAGAAATTTTCATGTAAAAAGAGTTTGATTCAAATCCGGTTCAGGCGCAAAGTGTGTGAGAATGTTCCAACTGTTTCTTTTCAGAAGTTGTAAAAACTCACAGCTTCAAAGACAAATACCAACTTGTCAATTTTTAATCACAAAATAGTTATTAATTTAATACGTACACTAAAACGTTAATTTAACATACTACACTCTATCGCTATTTTAACCCGCTTTTTCTAAATTCTCATTGAAAAATATTGAAAATTAAACGAGTGTCAGTAAGTCTCTTCAGGCGCCTCGTAAAAATGGGATTTGTGGTGTTCAACGTAACTCGCAACAGAATCATCTCAATAAAAAAAATTTTTTTGTTAAAGTGGGTCATCGCGTGTGATGGCACCTATTTTTGCCATAATCATCCTAGTTCGGGCGATAGCCACACATGTGCTAAATATGCCCTGTGAATTTGATCAAAATAGGTCAAGTGGTTTCTGAGATATCATGGACGGTTCGAAAAAAGTAGTTTCGTGAAAAACGCGTTTGAAACTTTAAGTACGCTTAACCGCGCGCTTCAACACACTGGCTATAACTTTTATTAGTGCTATAACTTTTAAAGGACGTTGTATATCAAAAAATCGCTTTATCCATATATTCTACATATGTTACAGATAAAATTTATGCAAAGCAAAAAAAATCGGTTTTTTGAACCCATCACACGGGGTGACCCCCTTAAAGGAGATGTTTTTCGAGGTAACTACGAGAGGTTTTTTTTTTATTTTTCGCAGCACTTAAAACCCGATTTTCGCAAAAAAGTCGAACTATTTTTTACTGTATAATTAATAATTATTTAATAATTATTAAAAAAGAGCTCTCGTAGTTACCTGGGAAAGTTAGACCAGAAGTACTGAGCCAAATTTCAAAACGATTGGTTCAGTAGATTTTGAGATATCGTGAACATGGACTTCAAAAATGTAATTTCGAGAGAAACGCAATAACACTAGATTTGTGTTAAAAAAACGGTCTAAAACTAGAAATAACAAATATTCTGTCAACAATTTATTCTACTCGTGCTGCTCGTACACGCCTCGCCTACTACGGAAAAACTACTGAAAATTTTTTAAAAGTGCAAAGATTTTTGTCTTAATTTTTTCAGAAGTATATATCTCTCTAATATGTACACCCTTAACTGGGACACTGTATATAATTTTGTCTCTCCACATTTGATAAGTGAGATTCTTTAAGATGTCAACAATAGAGAGAAAGAATCAAGAGAGAGAGAGAGAGAGAGAGAGAAATTAAGAAAAGCGGAAACCATTTGGTCTGTCCACATTTGAGGAGGGGGTGTTCAACGCCACTGATATGAGTATTTCATATGAGATACTACATGAGATCTTACGACAATCCTATATGAGATCTCACATTCCGGATCTCTGTCTAATTATTTTCTGCTCATATGTAACTTCGCGCATTGCCTTCCTTTTTCTTTCCTTCTCTTTAACAACTCGAATTATCTTTTTATCATTTTCTTCTCTCAGAAAATTCTTCATTTCTGAATATTCAAGTAGTGAAATTTTGTTCACATTATTATTAGTTGTACGAATTATTTTCTTCTCACAAGTGTCATTTAGGGAATGTTTAATTTCTAAATCTTGTGTTAATACTACTCTGTAAATATTATTACTTGGAAAAGTATTAAAAACAGAATAAGAGTTTAAAATTTTATTTTTAAGTTCCTGAGCTCGATTTATGAAAAGACGGTTCCAATCATTCTCTTCTATCGAATTCCTATTGTGAGACGTTCTTTCTGCCGGAAAATGATTTATGCGATTATTTTCAAACTTTGACTTTAAATGATTTCTCATTCTGTTATTATCAGTTTCATAATTTACGCTGTTTGGCATTACTTTAAAAAATATAGATGTTGTAAATGCTATTGCATATACTCCTCACTCCACACTACCAAAAGCTTGTTGATTAACAGCTATAATAACTACTGTAGGTTATCTAATTAAATATTTCATTTCATACACATTTAAACACCCCTCATAAAGACTATCCAAAATATAAAGCCTTACTCCATCGTAATAGACACAAATCCAATAACCATAATTGTTGTTACCGCTAACAAGTATTTGAATATGTTTATCACATTCTCTAGTTGGGACAATAAAATCAAACATTTGTACATTCAAAGTACTTTGCATATTGAAAAAAGAATTGGAATCTTTTCTTAATAAATCTTCAAATTTGTACATATGCATGTCATTTAACAATTCATTTCTATTTTCAATAATTTTGAAATCATCATCACTTAAATACCATACTCTTTTATGTCGGCCATAGTATACTTCGTTTAATTTTATTTTTGATTCATGAAAATCCAAATATCTTTAACCCTCTCTCTCACTCTCTCTAATATAATCAATTTAGCCTTTTATTAAATATAATCAATTTTGCTTTTAATTCTATATAACCAATTTTACCTTTTATACAATATAACCAATTTTGCCTTTAATCCAATATAAACATTTTTGCCTCTTATCTAATATAACCAATTTTGCTTTTTATCTAATATAACCAATTTTGCCTTTTATCCAATATAACTAATTTTGCCTTTTATCAAATATAACCAATTTTACCTTCTATCAAATATAACCAATTTCGCCTTTTATCCAATGTAATAAAACCAATTTCTAATTTTACACTTATGTAGTATAACAAAAACCAATAGTTACTTTTGTATTTAACATTATAATTTTTCGTGAAAAGTGGTTTTAAGGCTGAAAACGTCAAAATTTGACCTGTCCCCACAGGATGTTTAAAAAAAAGTTAATATTTTTAGCAATGTGCACTAATAAATACAATTTTTGTTGCTATTTTAGTATTGTATATTGTAGTGGAATGGAATAAAGTTATAATTATATAATATTCCTTAAGTTATATTCCTTAAGTTGATCCATAAAGAAAGTAATCAATTTTCTAATTGATTTATCCTTCTTTACACATTTCAAGATTCAAATTTATACAGGGCATCACAAAATCATCTCCACCGGCATCCACCGACCCTTCAATATTTAAAAAGAAAATAGAATATAATTAAATAATAAAAGTTAAATAAAGTGTAGTTATATTATTTTAGTCTATATATATGCAAAACATATGAAACCGATTAAAAATAAATGATAATATTCTAAAAAAAAATTTATTAACGCCAGTTTCACCAGTTCCACCGCCCCAGCGTCTCCACCCGCCACAGAATTTCCACCGTCACTAGTGCAAGTTTAATACACAATGAAACACATGAAATTAAAAAATATTTATTATAAACTATCACAGCTCCGGTAAGTTTACTATAACTAACCAAATAAATTTCTATAAAATACCGTATAAATTTCCATAAATTACCGCATAAATTTCCATAAATTACCAAAATAAAATTTTTAATTGTCGTTCGAGCTATATATATTTTTGTAAATTACCGCGAAAATTTTCATAAATTATCAAAATTATAATTTTTAATTGTGATTTATGCTTTACATATTTTTATTAATTTTAGACAAAATTTCTATAAATTACCGCATAAATTTTCATAAATTACCTCGAAAATTTCCGTAAATCACCGAAATAAAATTTTTTAATTTTCGTTCGCGCTATATGGGCAAATCCACGAAACTTTTAACTTTCAAGAAAAAAAAATTTCTTTTTTTAATTTGCAGGCACATTGATGTCACTTTGTATACACGTTTAAGTACATTTTAGTACTACAAATTCATATGCGTGATTCATTTTTAGCTCACGCCGTCAATGTTTAACTCTTTAAACTCTTTAATGATAATAAATTACATATAAAATTTAAAAATTCAACTTTTTTTATTTTTGATATCGGAGTGGTTTCCAAAGTATTTTCGTCCTCTGAACACGATTCTGGCACCCAAATTTACTTAGCACGTCAGGATTTTGAGAAAAGAGGGGGTAAAGACTCCAAAAAAGTGTTTTTAGCATATTCTTAACTTAATAAAATTTGTTTCACTCAAAATACTTAAGCGGCGTTTTTGTGTTCAAATATATGTATGAAAATGTTTCGATCACACCATAGATTGACCTGTTTAAAGCAAAAATGCAGTTGTGCCTTTCAAAAATGTATAAATTTAAATGAAATCACGATTTTCATTATCACCTTCTAATTGCTCCTACAGAAGTACATTTAGAGACACATCAATGAAAAAGGTCTTAAAATTTTCGTTTTTTCATTCTCCATTCAGAAATCCATTGAACTTTTATTTTCATTGAACGCCGCACAAGATATTTCCTTAAGAAGATGTTTAATTAAATTGTCTCAAAAAGTGGCGTCACTCAATCAACCCTTCATATCTTTATTAACATTGAGGACACACTAATGGGATAGTTAAAAAATTTTGACAAAATATGTCTGTTAGATATTTCCTTTGCAGCTGAAGCGATATTTTACACGCCGCAAGAGAAAAGTCGTTAAGAATGTAAACTTTTCTGACGGTGTCACATGAAATTTCAGTGTTTTTTCACTTTTTAACCCATAAAACTAATTGACAAATTAATTTTTTCTTCTAATATTGTACAGAAATGTTACTTTGTATATAATTTAGCAAGAAAAAATTATATATTAAGTTTGAATTAAAAATAATATTGACTTTTAAGTGTTTGATTCAGGTGTCATAAAAGTTAAAAGTTTCGTGGATTTGCCCATATATATTTTTGAGAATTACCCTAAAAATTCCCATAAACATTTTAAATCAAATTTCAACTATTTTATAGAATTCAAAAAGCAAAGAATTTTTTTTCTAATTTGTTTAGAAAAATTAAAAAACTTTTCCGGCCCACTATGGATATTTATTTCTTGACACTATATCTTCAAAAATATGTATTGATATTTATCATTTCGATAAAAAAATATTTTTAAAGTTTCAGACACCAAATCGTGCGGCACGTGGAGTATCACCCATATACACCTGTATTAAAAACCCGAAACAATTATCACAAAAAAGTCAACCCTTGGACAATAGAACCTTTGTTAATCAATGAGGATTAACTCTAAGGGCCCAGGTAATAATTTCTTTTCTCCTATTTATTACATGGAAAAATAGATATGTACCAATCCTTAGACAATAGAGCCTTTGTCAATGAAGATTAATTCTGAGGACCCAGGTAATAATTTTTGAATCCCTATTATCACATGTAAATATAAAGATAAAAATCAAAAACTGAAGAGGTAATGTATATCTCTTTTTCTCACATCAAGGAATGTAACATGAACTTTTTCGTTTAATATTGCATTTCTCTATCTTGAGGATTTAAAATAACATAAGAATATCTTCGCCTAAAAATCTTACTCTTCTTTCTTTCTGTTTTCAAAATAAAAAATAGATATATATTTACATGTATATACCTGTATTAGACCCTCAGAACAATTACCACAAGCAATACCAACCCTTAAACAATAGAGCCTTTGTTAATGAAGATAAACTCTGAGAACACAGGTAATAATTTTAAAATTTTTTTATTAAAATTTTCTGGGGCTCTTATACAGGTATTTATGTCGTAGGCAAATAGAAGAATTCGCCATAGAACGACAATTCGCCTAAACGCCTAGGCGTTTAGGTAAATGGCGCAAAATAGACGAATGGACTTGGAAAATGATTAAATTCGTCTAGTTGCATGAATAGATTAGTCATTTAGCTAAGTGACTAGTCATTTGACTATTTGCCTGAAGCAGATATATATTTATTTTTATTTTCAAAACAAAAAAGAAGAACATTAAGATTTTAGACGAAGATATTCTTATGCCATTTTGAATTGTCTAGATAGAGAAACGCAATGTTAAACGAAAAAATAATTATAGAATAATAATCTTTGTATTCATTCCTTCATTCATTCACATTTTCTTAGTACTTGAATTTTCTCATTATTATTAGATTATATATACATATATATATCTTTACTTTGATAATTAGGGTTGTCGAAGATTTCTACTTGAAATTTGTTTTGTCAAAACAACTTTCAGTTGAGGGTTTTTTTGGAAAATTTTTTGGTATTGGATAATTTTAGCATTAAACATATTTGGATTTTAAGGATAAAAAATTATATTGTATAACATTAGTATCGAATATATTTTGATATTGGAAAAAAATATTGATTATTTGAATATAGTGGAAGTTGGTTTTTGGAAAAACTTTTTGGTATTGAATAAGATTGGTATTAAAGATATTTGGATTTTGAGGATAATAAAATATGATATTGGATAACATTGGTTTTGAATATATTTCGATATTGAAAAAAAATTGACTGTTTGATAATAGTGGATGCTGGCTTTTGGAAAAGTATTTAAATAGAAAGAAAGAGGGTTGAATATTGTTTTACGGGTTGAAGTTGTTTTATGGGTTAAATAATAGTCTGTGAGTCGAATATTGATTTGAATAATAATAAAATGTGCAGAGGAAAATAAGTTAAATAATAATCATTATCGAAAATGATGTAATGTGGAAAAGATTAAACAACGCTAATTCACGTTCATAAAAGACTATCATTGTTGCATTATTTAGCTAAATTATATTTAATGAAATATTTTATAGGTGAAACACATGTAAGTAAATTTTTTGAAAGCAAGAAACTAAAATAAACAATTACTTTTGAAAATTAGCTTTATCGACAGTTTAAAAGTTCCAGAAGGATACCATGTCGAACATAAAAGAGTATTTTATTTTAAGTAATAAAGATTTTAAGAATATTGAAAATGTAAATGAAATGTTAAATGATATGCATATGTATAAATTTCAAGAATTATTAAAAAATGATTCAAATTCTTTTTTCATTATGCAAAGTACTTTGTATTTACAAATACTTGATTTAATTATTCCAATTGGAGAAAGAGATAAACATATTTAAATAGTTTTTAGCGGTAATAACAATTCTGGTCATTGGATTTGTGTTTATTACGATGGAGTAATATTTTTTAAGGCTATTTATTATTTATTAAGACTATTTTTTAAAGCCTTAATGCAGGGTGTTTGAATATTCATCAAATAGAATATTTAATTAGATTTTTCCCTTTTAAACCAACAGAATTTTTTTGTAGGTGTTGGTCAACCGCCGATTGGTACAGTTAAATGTGAAGTATATGAAATAGCATTTGCTGTAAATTAAAAGATTAATTTATGAAACTGATAATAATATAATGAGCAAGCATTTGATATCATTTTTTGAAAACAATTAATTAAATCATTTTCCGGCAGTTAGAATGTCTAATATTAGGATTTCGATTTGTAGAGAATCATTGGAATTGTCTTTTCATAAATCGTAATTTTATTCATTTACAATTTTATATGTAACGTCTTTCATAGAGAAGAAAAAAGCGTGGATTGCCATATGTGCGTTTAACTATATGTTTACGCACACAAGTTTGCGATTCAGAAACTTTAAATAAAATGATATGTGCTGAAATCACAGACGAAATTAAGAATCCAGAACTTTCTAACATTGTAAAGCGATTTTAAGTTCATATGGGCCTTGTAGTAAACAAAATAGGACTTCACCCTGCATGGATCCTGAGATGGGTCAATTAAATGTATTGCTGACAATTCGATGATCGTAGCATATAATCTTTATGTGAGTACAAAATTTAAAGGTCATATTTACTGTGCAATAATAGGTATTATATTATTATAACACCATAAGGTTGAAATAGTAATACAGTAATCATTACAAAAATTATATTATTATTTTTGTGAGATCAAAATTCTAATAACTGTCCGTCAAATAAAAATAAATTTTTAATTTTTCATAAAAAATTACAGATACCACGCGCGTTTACGCGCGTTTCTTTTAGCTACTTAACTATAATAATCTTGGTATTCATTCATTCATTCACTCATTCCGTCCGGACCCCTGCTGGGTTTTCGGTGCCAGAAAAAAGAACAAGTTATGAAGAGAGAAAGATATATCTTTATTTTGCAAATGAGCGTTCGCTTGACCTGCAATCTGTTATTGAATCCTCTAGATAGAGAAATGCAATATTAAATGAAAATTATATGTTATACTAGCTAAAAGAAACGCGCGTGGTATCTATAATTTTTTATAAAAAATTAAAAATTAATTTTTATTTGACGGACAGTTATTGGAATTTTGATTTCACAAAAATAATAATATTATTTTTGTAATCGTTACTGTATTACTATTTCAACATTATGGTGTTATAATAATATAATACCTATTATTGCACAGTCAATATGACCTTTCAATTTTGTACTGAAATAAAGATTATATGCTACGATAATCGAATTGTCAGCAATACATTTAATTGACCCACCTCAGGATCCATGTAGGGTGAATTCCTATTTTGTTTACCACAAGGCCCATGAACTTAAAATCGCTTTACAATGTTAAAAAGTTCTGGATTCTTTATTTCGTCTGTGATTTCAGCACATATCATTTTATTTAAAGTTTCTGAATCGCAAATTTGTGTACGTAAACATATAGTTAAACGCACATGCGGCAATCCACGCTTTTTTCTTATCTATGAAAGACGATACATATAAAATTGTAAATAAATAAAATTACAAGTACCTTGAGTATGCTTAAGGTTAACAGTCCATCTAGGATCACCATAAGGAAACATTGTAGGATATGTCATGGGATCAAAATTTTCCTTAACAATAAAACTAGATATTATTTTATTATTTTCTGTTGTGTATACTAAATTTACATCAACATGTAAATCCCTCTTCAAATTCTGTAGATAATTGCTTTATCTTTTATGACAAATTGTTTTCTTTGGATATTTTCTTCTCATTCTCAGTTTCAGTAGACAGAACTCTGTTGTAATTTTTACTGGGAAAAGTCTTTAATAAATATGAAAGGTTTAGTTCATCATTTTGAAGTTCTTTAGCTCGATTTATGAAAAGACAATTCCAATGATTCTCTACAAATCGAAATCCTAATATTAGACATTCTAACTGCCGGAAAATGAATTAATTAATTTATTGTTTTCAAAAAATGGTATCAAATGCTTCCTCATTATATTATTATCAGCTTCATAAATTAATCTTTTAATTTACACTGTTAACCAATACAGATGTTGCAAATGCTATTTCATATACTTCACACTTAACTGTACCAATCGGCTGTTGATCAACACCTACAAAAAATTCTGTTGGTTTAAAAGGGAAAAATCTAATTAAATATTCTATTTGATGAATATTCAAACACCCTGCATTAAGGCTATCAAAAATATAAATTCTTACTCCATCGTAATAAACACAAATCCAATGACTAGAATTGTTATTACCGCTAAAAACTATTTGAATATGTTTATCTCTTTCTCCAATTGGAACAATTAAATCAAGCATTTGTAAATACAAAGTACTTTGCATAATGAAAAAAGAATTTGAATCATTTTTTAATAATTCTTGAAATTTATACATATGCATATCATTTAACATTTCATTTACATTTTCAATATTTTTAAAATCTTTATTACTTAAAATAAAATACTCTTTTATGTTCGACATGGTATCCTTCTTGAACTTTTAAACTGACGATAAAGCCAATTTTCAAAAGTAATCGTTTATTTTAGTTTCTTGCTTTAAAAAAATTAACTGACATGTGTTTCACCTATAAAATATTTCATTTACTATAATTTAGCTAACTAATGCAACAATGATAGTCTTTTATGAACGTGAATTAGCGTTGTTTAATCTTTTTCCACATTACATCATTTTCGATAATGATTATTATATTTCCCGCTTCGTTCGAGATGATTATAATAGTTTACAATGTAGTACTGCTACTTCACACCAGGTGACATCACAATTTAGAGTCAGGAGAAAAAATCGTCTTCGCCCCACTCGCCGCTTTCTATGTTTCATTTTGTTTTTGTGCCCGTTGGCGTCACATCAGAGTTAAAATTTTCGTAATTTTTCGTTTAGTTTATATATTTTTTTTCGAAATAAAATGGGAAAATCAAAACGAAAACGTTCTTCTCACGATAAGAAAGTGAAAGATTTAAAACGAAAAATTAGAAAATTGGAGGAACAGCTGTTAAAATCAGACGATTCGTCATCGTCCAGCAGCTCGTTGTCAAGCGTCTCATCGAGGGAGCGTCGCCATTACAGACATTCGTCGAAATATTCATCCAGAGAATCGTCGTCAGACAGATCAACTGGAAATGATAAAAGTAAGTTTCTCCTTTTCTTTCCAATTATTTTTGACAGCGGAATCCACACGGGAGGTGGGACATATGCCGATATTTGTTTAGACTGGCTAGACTTAACACGAGAGGTTATGGCAGACCAGATCACATAATAAAATTCCGGATCAGGAAAAAATGTTTTATACTTACCCCCTTTATTTTTTGTCTTTTTGACTGGCTAGACCTAACACGAGAGGTTACGGCAGACCAGATCACGTTATTATTTTCTGGATTACAAAAGATTAGATTCTTTAAATTTTTTATTAACTGGTTAGACCTGACACGAGAGGTCATGACATACCAGACCATTAAAATTTTTTCAAAACAATAAGGATATATTTTTTATATTTTCCCTACTTTTTCTTTTTCTGTTTTTTAGAAAAAGAAGAGAAAAATAGCAATCAAAATCCGGAAAACAAACAAATTGAAGCAGATAAAACCCTAAACGAGGAAATCGTTAAAGTTCTTGGAAACGATCCTTCGGCTCATCAAGCAAAAGAAATTGAATTTCACGCTTCTTTGGCAAATAGATGGACAACTTGGATTTCCAATGGCTTGGATAAGGAAACAAGATTCTTTGTGTTTAGAATCTCAAAATATTTTAGGAACAGCCATGTCTGCTATAGGAAGTGCAATGACAATTGCAATGCAAGAAGACGAAGTTGACAAACTAAACCTTCTCCAATTCCTATCTGATGCAGGACAATTACTGTCCGAATTATATTACAACCAAACCTCTGCAAGAAAAGCATTTATCTTACCCGGTTTAGACAAAAAGATTAAAAACTTACTAGAAAAAACTTCCTCAGGTAAATTCCTTTTTGGGGACAAGTTGTCAGATAAAGTCAATGAGGCCAAAGCTCTGGAGAAACTCGGAAAGGATTTAAAATCACATGAAACCAAAAAATCGTATCCAAAATTCAACCATTTAAACTACCGACACTCGTCGACGAAACATCGGGAGAACAGGTCGACGAGCAACAAGAACATGTTCTCCAATCGAGCGAAATTAGCCTATCACACGCAGAAGACGAGGAATCAACAGTACCAATCGAAGTCAACACCGAAGAAGAGATATTAGAGGTAGGAGGTAGACTTCGACATTTTTTGCATAATTGGCAAAATATTACAAACGATAAGTTTGTTTTACAATGCGTGTCTAGTTATAAAATTCGTTTTATAACAACTCCAGCTCAAACGTCAGCTCCTTCCGAGCCATTGTTACCTATAACAGACGTTGAATATGAAATTAAAAAACTATTGAAAAAGAATGCGATAGAAAATTGTTCACCTGTTAAGGGACAATTTCTATCTACATATTTTCTTCGAGATAAACCAGATGGCTCAAAAAGATTCATTTTCAATTTAAAAAAGCTAAATAAATTTATACATGCGCCTCACTTTAAACTCGAAGATATTCGAACTGCATTAAATCTTGTTTTACCCGAAAATGTAATGATAAATTTAGATTTACAAGATGCCTACCTAACTGTGCCGATTGATAAATCCAGTAGGAAATTCCTTCGTTTTTCTTTTCAGAGTAAATTATATCAATTCACGTGCCTTCCATTCCGGCTTAATATAAGTCCGTTCATTTTCACCAAGATTATAAAACCAATTAAGCTGTACTTGCGAAAAAGAAAAATTATATGTGTAATCTATTTAGATGACATTCTCATAATCAGCCAATCTGAAAGCCAGTGTAGTACAGAAGCTCAAGAAACAATATCATTTTTACAATTTCTCGGTTTCATAATTAATTTCGATAAAAGTAATCTTGTGCCATCTTTCTCTTGTAAATTTCTCGGCTTCATTATCAACTCAGTTGATATGTCACTAGAATCGGTAAGTTAGTTTCCAGCTGTCCCGCAGTCACTTACGGGTGGCTTTATTACAAATCGTTAGAAAGAGCAAAATATTTAGCTCTAATAGTAGGAGCAAATAATTTCGAAGAACACGTTACCCTTGATAAACCTTCTATTTCCGAATTACAATGGTGGAAAAAGAACATTCCCCTTTCTTCCAACCCGATAAGAAGCTTTGTTTTTCAAAGAGAAATCTTTTCCGATGCCTCAAAATCTGGATGGGGAGCGTTCTGCGATGGACAAAGAGCACGCGGTTTTTGGTCGGACTTAGAAAAACAGCACAGCATTAATTTTCTAGAATTAATGGCTGCCCTTTTCGCCCTAAAATGTTTTGCCGCAGATTTGCACGATTGCGAGATCTTGCTTCGCATTGATAATACAACTGCAATTGCATACATTAATAAAATGGGAGGAATACAGTACCCTAAATTACATAATATTGCGAAGCAGATCTGGCAGTGGTGTGAACTGCGAAAATTATGGATATTTGCAAGACCTATTGCTAGACCCAAATTCGGAATTTGTTGATGCATTCACGATAAGCTGGAAACCCTGGTTCTTCTACGCATTTCCACCGTTTGCATTAATTGCAAAAACCCTAAGAAAAATTGTCACCAACAAAGCATGCGGAATAGTTGTAGTGCCTCTTTGGGAGAAACAACCTTGGTTTCCTTTTTATCAATCACTACTAATTTCCGAAACACTGTTATTTAAACCATCACCACATCTTCTTCTTTCTTCTTGCAGATCGCTTCGACATCCCTTACATCAACAACTTACACTAATTGCAGGAGTATTATCAGGGAAGCGTACTCAAGAAAAAACATTTCCGAATCAGCAGCCGACGTGTTGATTGCGTCTCTAGCCGATACAACTATCAAACAATATAATAGTTCCTTGAAGCAGTGGTGGGCATTTTGTCAAAATCAAAAAATTGACCCCTACGAAGCATCGGAAACTTTTGTCTTGGAATTTTTAACTACTCGGTTCAATTCAGGCGCGTCTTACGCAACACTAAATTCGGATAAATCGGCCTTAGCAATTATCTTAGCGACAAACATCTCAGAAAGCTTAATTCTTAGCCGGTTTCTAAAAGGCACTTTTAAACTTCGTCCACCAAAACCAAAATATTCCACCACTTGGGATACTTCAAAAGTTCTTTACGTGATATTCACATGGTATCCTCTAGATACGCTGAATTTAAAACAAATTACTGAAAAATTAATCATTTTGCTTGCATTATCAACCGGACATAGAATCCAAACTTTTTCGTTAATAAAAATCGAGAATATCACCTTTACAAACCTTGCCGCAGAATGTAGAATCGAAGATCGCGTAAAAACATCGAAACCGGGTAGTTTTCAACCCCTATTACATTTACCATTCTTTAGAGAAAAGCCGGAACTATGCGTAGCGCAACCTTTAAAACAATTTTTAAAAGATACGAAACATTTAAGAGACAAAAATAACAAACAATTATTCATTTCGTTCCAAAAGCCTCACAAGGAAGTCTCTTCTCAGACTTTAAGCAGATGGTTAAAGTCAATTCCTACATTCTTGTGGTGTAGATAAACAGTTTACGGGTTACAGCACAAGACACGCGGCCACGTCTGCGGCTTACGCTAAAGGTTTGAATCTTGATACAATAAGAAATACAGCTGGATGGTCTGCCGAATGTCAGGTTTTCGCTCGCTTTTATAACAGACCAATCCAAGCTGAGAAAAATGCTTTCGCGGAAGCAGTATTAGTTTAAGGTAAAAGTTCGTTTCTTTTTTGTTCGAATTTATGTTCACAATAATTCATAATTAGAGTATAATCGATATAAAACATGTAAGTTGTTACTTAAGTTTATAAATAAAAAAAAATATATATACAACTACGTGAAAGAAGAAATTGATTTACTCTAAACATCTACATTGTAAACTATTATAATCATCTCGAACGAAGCGGGAAATATAATTAATGATCAAACGAAATTACCTGTGCAGTTCGATCATAATTATATGACCGCTTCGTTCGAGATGATTACACCCCACCCATCATAACGAAAGTAATTTTTCCCGCCCCTACATAAAATCAAATTTTTTCTTCCAACTTGGAAACTGTAAACAAATGAAACATAGAAAGCGGCGAGTGGGGCGGAGACGATTTTTTCTCGTGACTCTAAATTGTGATGTCACCTGGTGTGAAGTAGCAGTACTACATTGTAAACTATTATAATCATCTTGAACGAAGCGGTCATATAATTATGATCGAACTTCACAGGTAAGTTCGTTTGATCATTAATTATTTAACTTATTTTCCTCTGCACTTTTTATTAATATTCAAATCAATATTCAACTCACAAACTATTACTTAACCCATAAAACAACTTCAACCCTTAAAACAATATTCAACCCTCTTTCTTTCTATTTAAATACTTTTCCAAAAGCCAGCATCCACTATTATCAAACAGTCAATTTTTTTTGAATATCGAAATATATTCAATACCAATGTTATCCAATATCATATTTTATTATCCTCAAAATCTAAATATTTTTAATACCAATCTTATCCAATACCAAAAATTTTTTCCAATAACCAACTTCCACTATGTTCAAATAATCAATTTTTTTCCAATATGAAAATATATAACACTTGTAAAAATAAAATCATAAAATTTATCAAAATTCATTAAAAATTTGAAAAAATGGTGTAAAAGGCAATTTTTTAAATATTATACCTTAGGTAATTATTTTATTACTTTTTGCCCTTAACTTTGAAAAATGTTGGGATAGCTGTTAATATTTTTTTTAATTTTCCAAATGGTCAAAAAACCATGTTCGTTACAAAAATGTTTTTAGAACGTTTCATATAAGCTAAAAAAAAGTTCTAGAACATGATTTGAACATCCATGTTCTTGAAATGTTTTAGAATATTATTTGGCAGACATGAAACGTTTAAAAACGTTCCTAAAACATTTTTAGAACGAACATGGTTTTTTACCCTCTGATTTATAGAGTTTTTTTTAACCCTTTCGCGCCTCTGATTCATATATGTACCACATACAAAATATGGTTTACGTGGGTCACCGTTCATTTCATGACCATTTAGTTTCCTCATCATTGATACCGTCACTACGCATAGTAACGGGGGTGCATTAGGAAGGTCGAACTCACGCACATTTATAAGCGTAAACTTTCGTTCCCGGCTTTGGCTGAACCATTGGCCATGCGGTTGCCTGTACTTTTCCTCCATTTTCCTTCTAACGCCTCCCTTTCACTTTTCACAGTTTTCCGCTTTTCTTCCCTTTCTCCAATCACGCCGCGTTAGACGCTCCACTCTTTCTACGCTTTCCTATTCGCTCTCTTCACTCTCTCCGTGCGGCCCTTTCCTTTCTTCCACGTACCGCCTATACTTTCTCGTGCATTAGGCCCACGCCTTTTCCACTCCGGCGCGTCAGGCCCTTCGTTCTCGCCTGCCACTTTCTCATCTTTTCTATTTTCCGGATCGTGGATCAAATGTAATTTTTATTATTAATATAGTCTCGCGTTTTTATGTTAAACGCGAAACTGCGCTTATATATATAAGGCATTCTATTTTAAAATTATACCCCTAGTAAACAATTGACAATATAAGACATTTTTGAAATAATTATTTCTCCCATTTAATTAAATCAAATTACTTTTGCAATGAGTGGTTTCGAAAGAGAAATTTCTAAACTTTACAATTGTAAAAAAAATTTTCCAAAAATATTTAAATAGTAGTATAAAAAATTTAGTTTGAAGGTTAAACTTGTAAATATCTCAAAACACGTTGTCTCCGATTTTGACAAAATCTATGTCAAAAGAAAGCTTAAATATTCTATTTTTTTATTTCCGTAAAGTTTATAATGGACATTTTCGAGAATTTCCAGAAATTAATTAAAATTCTCAGACGTTTCGGAGGTTAAAAAGAATTGAAATTTGCATGAATAGAGAACCTCTGTTCAAATACAGCGGCATTTGTTTTTACGAAATTTTTAAATAAATAAATTTTAAAACTTCAATTTTAATCTTTATAATTTTTTTAAATTTGAAAAATTTTTTATTGCAAATAGCTAAAGATCAATATATTTATTGTTTACAATATTTTTTTTCTCTAATGTCAAGTGATGTAATAATGTAAGGTTAATGGAAATTAAATTTAAAAAACAAAATCCGCTCTTAAAGAAATGGTTCTCCATTCATACAAATTTCAATCCTTTTTAACCTCCGAAACGTCTGAGAATTTTAATTAATTTCTGGAAATTCTCGAAAATGTCCATTATAAACTTTACGGAAATAAAAAATAGAATATTTAAGCTTTCTTTTGACATAGATTTTGTCAAAATCGGAGACAACGTGTTTTGAGATATTTACAAGTTTAACCTTCAAACTAAATTTTTTATACTATTTAAATATTTTTGGAAAAATTTTTTTTACAATTGTAAAGTTTAGAAATTTCTCTTTCGAAACCACTCATTGCAAAAGTAATTTGATTTAATTAAATGGGAGAAATAATTATTTCAAAAATGTCTTATATTGTCAATTGTTTACTAGGGGTATAATTTTAAAATAGAATGCTCCATATGTATGTTATGCAGGTATATACATATATATAATGTATATATGAGGACTGTGTGCCATGGGTATATGTATCTCTTCGCGGATGAGTAGGATAGCAAGTGTGAATGTTTTATTAATTTTTATATATAATTATAAAATCTTATAATGATATTATTGTTAATAATAATTATTAGAATAATTAATTCTTTAATTAAAGTAGGTTAAGAGTGATGCGTGTGAATTTCCGAGAATTGAGGAGTTCTCGCGTGAAAACACGCGACTTGACCCTTGACTCGCGGTTACCGCGGGTCAAGAGTAAGAAGTGTATGGACGAAAGGTTGACCCACTCTTAGAAACTCTCCCAGTTCTCCACGTTTTGGAAAAGTCACGGGCTGTAAAAGCTGATGCACTGGACTAAAACGTCAGTTCTGTTGCAGAACTCTCTCAGGGAAGTTACTTCTCTGACTAGCCTAACCTCTAACCCGCAACAGTTTGTACTTAGCAAAAATTACGGAAGTTTATACTTAGAAAAATTCTCAAAAGTTGGACATAGAAAAATTTCGCAAAGTGGAACTTAGAATATTTTCGGAAGTTTATACTTAGAAAATTTTCGGGAGTTCATACTTAGAAAATTTTCTGAACCTCGGACTTTGAAATTTTTACGTATTAGACACTTGTGTACTACCGAGTTTTTACTTGTATTTTGTGTTCTCAAATAAATTTTTTTACAACCGAATATGTGATTCTCTCCATCATTGGTGCAACCAACCATGGTAAGTCCTAACCACATTAATACTATTGATTAGTGACAACTCAACTTTCCGACGAACCTATCACACTCACGCCGTTACGGAGATAGTTACTGTCTCCATAAATGAGATACTCGTCACAACGAAGAGGTTACCTTTTCTTTGTGAGGTGTGAGTCACAACGTCTAAATCGAGTTGTCCCTAATTCAATTGACTTTAATTCCGATCACCATAGTTATTGAGATCAGTTGCTGTTCTCAATAATTGAGGTACTTGCCATAATAGAAGAGTTGCTTTTCTATTGTAGGGGTGGTGAATTAACTTACGGTTATAAATCATAACCTATAAACTACTGGGCTGAGAGAGGGTGCCTTTCTCAGATAAATCCCTAAATTCAGTCGAATGAGAGGTTGCCTTTCATTCGACACACATATTCGGGTGGTGCTGCGCCGCTTCTTTAGACTCCACAGTTTCTACATGGTCAGCCGTCATATTTAAGTCACCACCATTATTGAGACTAGTTACTGGTCACGGTAATTGAGGTACTTGTCACAACAGAGAAGTTGCTTTTCTTTTGTGAGGTGGTGATTCACTCGTCATACTACGACGCCTCCAAGAACGGCCTTGTTACAAGATTACGCTTTCCCCCCGACTCGACTATTGGGTCAAGGTACCTTACTCCCCCAGCTTACCCCCTCTACCTATTAACGGTTCGCTCTCTTCTCCTCCTCAGGGTAAACGCAGAAAAGCAACTAAATCTTGGGAAAGGAGCCGACGTCACCACGAACAACTACCATATTGGGAGAAAGGATACTGCACGGACGTAAAAAGTGGCGTACAAGTGGAGATTTAGGACCGCGTCACGTATACTACTTACTGCCAACGACAACAAAATCCGTTTACGATACCAACCCGGGGACAGACCTTGCCGGTACCGTCATTTGGATGCCTTATCAAAATCCCGCCACCGACTTCAGTGAGACCGCTTCCACCGCGCTGGAGCCGATGGGATTACGTCTCCTGCAACTACCCGAAACCTCGGGCCGTTGTTAAGCCGACGCTTAAACGAACAAGGTCCGACTACCTACCGGCCTCTGATCCAACTGAAACCACCAAGGGAGAGTGTCCCATAACCCCGTCTTGGGACTTACCATCCCCTCTGCCTAGTTCTACTAAGTTGGACGCCCCGACGCCACCGTCGGCACGAGGATTCTTCAGCCCTGTCGCAGCAACGACACCCAGTTCACCAGAGACCCCCAATGTTAATCGGATGAAAAGGGACACGCCAGTACCTTGACCCGCCATAGAGTACCTGATTGACGACGACGATATCAACAGAATTCTGGACGCCGGTCTAAACCAACCTGATCTGTTGTCGCCCTTAGGAAGAACTCCGACTTCTCCGGAAGGAACACCAGAAGCTGTCCTTCTCAACCCTCAGTTCCCTAAATTCCCAACAAAGAAACGATCCAAAATTGTAATGGATCTTTTTACCCTATCCTGAAGCGAACCAAATAGACACAACACCTTCAGTATTATTACGCCAACTTATGTAGATATTCAGAGAGTTAAAATAAATTAATATTTTATTGGTAATTCCCTGTCTCTATTTCATTTAAACTTTCCTTTTTCCAACGGGGGTGGCTGCCGTCCCTCGTATACCCTCCTTCGATTGTAAATTTATTATACTATTTTGGCATTAACTTTGCGTTTATAACTCAGAAGAATATCTATCTTTCACTTATTTATTTCTCTCTACATTACCACTTCTGGAATATGTTGCACTATTCCCTTTTTTACCCTTGAGGCGGTCATCGCCACTACGTGACCGGTATCATCATGATACACTTATATACAAGATTGAAAGAAGGATTACTACTAAAATAGCGATCAATTTTATAAATATTGGTAAAATGTAAACTTTATGTAGTTCAATGGATTTGTTTTTATGCCAGGAATACAATTTTTCCAAGAATTTATTAAAATTTCTATATAAGAAAAAGTTATTTCAAAAAATACAAAAAATGATTTTTTTCAAAAATTCAAAAAAATGATTAAATATTTATCTTTTTACACAATTTTGACTATTTTTCATTGCCAATTTTTTCCACACTTTTTTAATGATTTTTGAGTATGTCTCGTATGTATTTTTAAAAATGTTTAATTTTTCAATAAAAAAATGAGTTAAACATCCTTGAACACTCCTATTCAATATCTATTTTCTTTCCAAATTTTGATTATCTTTTATTGTCAAAAATAATATCTATATAATAATTTTAGATGCATAAATATTACAAAGAAAAAAATTTACGTCTGCTAATAATATTAATTTCGAGAGACTGATATTTTACTTAAAAAAATCAAACATAAAAATTATATTTACTAAAGAAATAATATAAATTTCCTCTTTAAATCTAAATTAACAAATTTTTACTAATTAAAGAGTCTTTATTTGATTAGTATTTAATTTTAAAGATTTTATTAAATATTAGTAGGAAGCAAATAATTTAATTTAAGTGTTAACAAAATTTAATATTTATATTATATATATAACATACCAGAAGTAGACAATCTTTTTAACATTTGAATCATTCCTGTTTTGATGCATGATTTTTTTTGATTATTTGAGGGCAATTCTGTGAGAAAAAAAATGTTTAAAAGAATTTATTAATTTTATTTATGTATATCATAATAATTATTACAAATAAAGAAGTAAAAGTTATAGTATGTGAAATAATATGGACTTTTTATAAGTTTACAAACATTTTTATTAATGGCTTAATATAACATGAAGAGGAAAGTTTACTGTTTTAATTTATATTTATGACGTTATTGAATAAATAAATGTAATGAAATCTTTTATTTGGAATTTAAAAAAATATTAAAATATGAAAACAAAATAAATTAATATTATTGTCCAAATATTAGTCCACTTAAATATTAAATAGTAAATAAACATAATTTTTAGCTTACCGTCTTTATCCATGTTTAATATTACGGAAAATTATATTAATTTTAAATATATTTCTCTCCTGGAGAAAAGTAGCACGAACTTCACTGCTAAAGGACTCAGTATGAAATGAGTAATGATCATAACATAACAATTTTCGAAACCCCTATAAGTACACACACACACATATATATATATATATATATATAAATTACTGTCGACTTATGATTTTGTGCGAATTTGCCGTCTTATTGTCTAAACGTCTCGCAAGACTGTGATATACCTTTTACCGTTTTTTAACACATTTCATGGAATAGCAATCAAGTTTTGGTTATTCCTCACTGTGATTTATATATTAGTGTTTTATACATCTGATGGAGTAGCTATTATTTATAATATGATATCACTTGGACTATTGTGACAAAGTGTTTTGTGCACATTTAACCATTTTTCTTATCTGGGTGAGGGACGCCTTACACCAGATTTTTTGACACGCCAACAATTTTGGGCATTCCATAGAGAAAGACTTTTTCTACCTGGCGATCATCCAATTTTCAAGAAATTTGCTTCCAATCAAGGAGGTGGAGTGATGGATCATCATCAACGGTTGTTGCGTAACGTATTTTAATGTACTATTTAGAATAACATATGTTCGCGGTGAATGAGACACCATTGAGCGGTATCTTTCTTACTGTTGGTGAATTATAATATTAAATAAATATCTTGTTTGGTGTTAATCTGAGATACTATTATCGATGAACGATTGGGAGGCATTTTTCCCTATACTTTTCGTCATAATCGGGTTTAGATTGGTTATCGCAACTTATCATCAAAGTAAGAATTTACTGTTTCACTGTGTGTGAAATATTGGGTATTAAATTTGTGCGGGTATGAGAATGCAGAAGTCAAACCAAAGCTAAAATTTTTAGGAAAATTTGCAACGGAAAGGGAATGTAAATTCATTGTATCATTTATTAATTCGAATAATAAGGACAAATTACACAAGCCAGAAAAAATAAATTTTCCGTTGTCGAGATCGAGAAATCATTTCCCGTAGTTTTTAATCCGCTGAATCCGAATGTGGAAACGGAAACCTCCCATCACGTCAGAATTTTGAGAAAAGTGGGGCTAAAAGTCCCAAAAATCACTTTTTTGGCAGTTTTTGAAAATTTCTACCCGTTAATCCGAAGTGCTAGAAACTTTTCATAGGAGACAAATTAAAGCATGAACCCTGTACTTTACGATAATATAGCGATATTGACAACAACACAATTAATTAGCTGTCAAAAAGGTTTTTTTAAGTTGACAAGCATAAAAATTGACTCACATTATTCGTAAATACAATTTTTTAAAAAAATACTTGTATTCATTTGGAATTTTTCACTTGGGGATTTTCGGGGTCGCTGATTACGGATATGCTGTCCTATTTCAAAATTTTAAATGGCGGATTTAATCGATTTTTAAAAACTTGTGCGCCATATTGGATCCGCCATTTTGAATTAATTTGTCTCCTATGAAAAGTTTCTAGCACGTCGGATTAACGGGTAGAAATTTTCAAAAACTACCAAAAACGTGATTTTTGGGACTTTTACCCCCACCTTTTTCAAAATTCTGACGTGATGGGAGATTTTCGTTGCCAGTTTCGGATTCAGCGCATTAAAAACTACGGGAAATGACTTCTCCATCTCTGACAACGGATATTTTTTTTTGCAGGTTAGTGTTATCTGTGCATTATATTTGTAGCGAGTTTTATTTGAGTATTTTGTGTTCGCTCCTCTCCATGTAGTATTTTTTAGACTACCTATTTTATATAGTTCAAATCATTTTTTTTCTTTTTTATACACGTCCTTCACATTCAAGAGGTTAAATACCTTTGAGTTAATTTATCTACTAAACAAAAGGGTTTTCGGCATTCAATATAAAATAACTCAATTACCTCAAAAATTTGACTAACTTTTTTTCTTTTTGGTTACTCAAAAAAAAATTTTTAATGAAATTTATAAAAAAATGTTAAGTGCCAAAACCTTTGCGTTAAACTTAATTCCGACCCACCATGCTACACCTTGATAATTAAAACTTACAAAATAGGCAAAACTGTAATTACCATGAAATAGGATGTTAAAAAACACTAAAAATGTTGGAAGAAAATTTTACACTCCAAGTAGCTAAAGTCATGTTAGTTCTATACAATAAATCCGATACGTATCCGTAATTCCAGATCAGAAACAGACTTAGTTAATTTTTATGCTCCAGATCCGATACAGCTCTAATTTCATAATTTTGTCCATGTTGTCAGTTTCTGAAAATAAATAAATTTAAAAAAATTAGCCACTAACAGTCGCACAATGTGTAAAACTGTTATTTTTTGGGTCAAAATCGAAGAACTTTTAACATAATTGATAAAAAAAAATTAAATGAGAATTAATAAAATAAAATTTTAATAAAAAAAATTGAAGATGAAATCTGTGACTCTACAGTTTCGAAGAAAAATACCCAGAAACCTTTGAAAAAAATTATGCAAAATTAGAATTTCACTAGAGAAAATTGGTTTTCAATGTACTGCGAACATAAAAATAATGACATCATTGCCAGTGTCAACTATACTTTTGTGCTTTTTCATAATGAATATGAATCCGATGCCAGAATTAATGAAAAAAATCAAGAAATATAAATCCGTTATTTTTTTTGATAAAATGTGAAAATTCTTTGGATTTAAACATTGAAAACCAATTTTTATATTTTTTTTTTCAAAGTTTCTTCATATTTTTCTTGCAATATGTAGAGTCACAGATTCTATCTCTAATTTTTTTTATTGAATTATATAAATTCTGTTAAAAGTTCTACGATAAGTTTTCCTCACTGAAGCTCACAAATACGACAGAAATGCAGATACAATTTGTTACGTATGTGGACAATATGATGTTCCAAAAAGTCTAAGATTAATTAATGGAAATGGTATTAAATTTACAAAAATTGTTTTCATTTTCAAATAGTCAATTAAAATGAAAAAAGGAGGGCGCTACATCAAAAAGTATAAGTACTGCAGCGACTTAAAATCGCTTACTTCGTGTTGTGATGGTAGTTCTCAAAAGAGCAAATAAAATTGTAATCATTCAAGTAGATTTTTATAATTTTATAAGTGATTATATAAAAAAAATATATGCAGAATATTGTAGAAGGTACGTACTAAATAATCTTATAATTGTTTAACAAATCATACTAATATCATTGCATTAAAATTTGTTTAAACATATTGCAATTTTAATAAATTTTTAACAAATGTATATTGAAATTTTCAATTTTTTATAGCTTGTTTAAAAAGAATATGTTCAAAATAAATGTCACTGCTACTTGTCTGGTAATAGAGCGTTTATTCGAGCTTCGCACAGTGGGAAGAAAAACATGCTTCTGGACAAATTGATTTTTAACCCACAATTTTCAACCGATTTCAGATTTTTTTTTGAATTAAAGGTAATAAAATTCTGCACAAAACATACGTTTTTTCTTTTGGAAAAAATATTTCCCTCAATTGTTTATTAAGCGTTAAAATTAAAATTTTTTTTAAACGATTACTGTTGCTCATTAAAGGCTGCCAATGTACTAGTAATACAACAAATCATTGAAGCAACATTCCAAGAATGTTTTTATGCATTAACATTATGTTAAAATCTTTTTGTATTTGTTATAAATAAAAAAATTCAAAATGACGGATCCAATATGGAGAACGACTTTTTAAAACTCAAATGCAATTTGGTTAAAACTTCTTACTTGGGGGTTTTCTAGGTCGCTGATTACGAATCCATTATTCGTCCTTAAAATTCAGATTAGCGGATCCAATATGGCAGACGACTTTTAAAAAATCAAATACAATTCGCTTGAAACTTCTTTCTCGGGGGTTTTCGGGGTCACTGATTACTAATCTAAGGTCAGTTTTTTAAAATTCAAAATGGCGGACGAATTTTTAAATAATCGTTCGGATTCGCTTGAAAAACGTTACTCAGGGGTTTTCGGGGTCGCTGATTTCTAATCTACTGTAAGTTTTTAAAAATTAAAAATATCTGATACAGGAAAAATATAGCGAGACAGATTGGATTTGATGGCTACGAGCTAGAAAAAAAAGAATTTGGTTTTTTTCAAAAAAATTCCAAAAAATGACCCTGTCCCCCCTTTTACTTATACATTTTGGTATATGAAGAACTGCAATTAAGTACGCATAGGTATTTTCACGTGTATATTACAGGAAAAATATAGCGAGACAGATTGGTTTTGATGGCTAAGAGCTAGAAAGAAAAGAATTTGGTTTTTCATTAAATATTGAAAAAGTTTAAACAGTTATTATAAAATTATAATAAAAAACGTAAGAAAAAAGCTTAACCTTAATATAATAATTTAATGAAAAAATATATAATAATTATGTCGGTATCTTGTTATTTTAATTTAAAAAAAAAAAGAAAAAATTATTATTTTTTCTATCATTTTCTTTTATTTGAATCTATAAAAGAGCAGAATTTTTTTTCAAACGACATTGGGTGTTTTCGGCATTCACTCAGAGTTAACTCTAGAGTTAGCAGTGGTGCTCAAATGTAAATTTTGATTTTCAGTTCGTCTGTTGGTTGTGAACGTTGTTGATTGGCAATTTGGCATAGACGATTCATTTTGTTTGGCGCAGGGTTTGCAATTGTAACAACATGTGAAACTGGCCTTTTATTCTAGTAATGTAATGTTAAAATAAAATTTTTTGTTTCTAGATTTCATAAAAGTCCCCAAAAATTTATTACTAGATGACCCAGAGTTAACTCTGTTTTCTTGCGAGAGTAAAGAAAAAGGGTCAGTCCTAACCTTTAATGGCCGACAAAATTTGTGAACGGATTGTTTGTTTTGAAAAGTGTACATTGAAACATAATAATTTATTTTTATTAAAAATTATTTTAACTTTTTATTTATAAAAAACAACTTTAATTAAAATAAATAATCTAGTTTCTAAAACAATTCAGATTAATTAAAGTTAGGGAAATAATGAAAAATTTGAAAATTATAAACTTTAAAAAAATAACACGTTTATGGGTAGCAAAAATATGTTCCATTTTTAAATGAAAAACAAAAAATACGTATAAATTAAAAAAAAGTAAGCAAACAAGGACAACTAACTTCAAACTCAGGGTGATGAAAATAGAAAATCAATTATTTTATTTAGGTAAATAAATTTTCAAAGATAATATCATTGAGCACCACTGTTAACTCTAGAGTTAACTCTGAGTTAATGCCGAAAACACCCATTAATAAAATTTGATTTAATGATGTGAGCTATATATAATAAAAGAAGATTACAAAAAATACAATCGGCATTTCATCGCATAATCAATTTAACCTTTTTTGTTAAATTTTAACAAAAGTTTAAGTTTTTGCTGTACATTGAAAGCTACTTTTTGATAAGGTTTCATCAATGATACAAAAATGGGTAAATAGAAAACATTATATTTTAAATAATATTGTAATTCAAAAAATAAATAAATATAGAATTTTTTAATAAAATTAAGGTTAAAGTAATAATTATTTTTATTATTATATTTTAATATGTACTTTAATTTTTTCAGTGTTTGAATTTATAAAAAGGTTTTTTTAAGAGCATTTGAACCTTCGTGACGTCACAAATCATGGCGCATGACACGCAAACTTCTCAGGTATGTGAAAAGCACAATTTTGAATATTTTTTAAAAAAACCTTTTGGAAAATATTCAGAATAACACAGACTCTGTCTGTTATGTGCGAAAAATTCAAAATTTTGCGTTTAAAACGTTTTTTAAACAATGCCTACATATAAGCAATTAGTGTATTTTTCCTTACTTGTGACAACCAACTTAAACATTGTTTAAAAAACGTTTTAAACGCAAAATTTTGAATTTTTCGCACATAACAGACAGAGTCTGTGTTATTCTGAATATTTTCCAAAAGGTTTTTTTAAAAAATATTCAAAATTGTGCTTTTCACATACCTGAGAAGTTTGCGTGTCATGCGCCATAATTTGTGACCTTAACATTGTTTAAAAAACGTTTTAAACGCAAAATTTTGAATTTTCCGCACATAACAGACAGAGTCTATGTTATTCTGAACATTTTCCAAAAGGTTTTTTTAAAAAATATTCAAAATTGTGCTTTTCACATACCTGAGAAGTTTGCGTGTCATGCGCCATGATTTGTGACGTCACGAAGGTTCAAA
Source organism: Leptopilina boulardi (assembly GCF_019393585.1). Lineage (NCBI taxonomy): Eukaryota > Metazoa > Arthropoda > Insecta > Hymenoptera > Figitidae > Leptopilina > Leptopilina boulardi. Next base: position 237,990 of record NW_026137789.1, on the reverse strand, counting down.
TGCTCTTAAGGGTATGTGGGCAAAGGACGTTTTTTTGTGGTTTGAAACTTTCACTGAAATAAAAAATGATTACGGGTTAAAATTTTGGAGAAATGATTTTGTTTGGTACAAGGAATCTCGCTGTTCTACTCATTTACCATAACTTAACGCAAAAATAATAAAAATAAAGCAATAAATAGTAAAATAATGTATTATATCGTAGTTCATTCAGCGGCCACTTGCTCGAATTGGAGCTGTTTACTGGAGCACTGACACACTCAAGCAACGTCTGTGTATGCGCCGCCATGTTTCTTTTCATTTTCGTTTAAAAATCAAACTTTTTAAACTTCATTTTTTAACAATTTAACGCAATATTATGTATTTTTTGGAGAACAGCGAGATTCCTTGTACCCTAATCTATCATCGCTCAAAATTTTAGACAAAAATCTTTTCTCATTTTAGAGTGAAATGTATACTACCAAAACACATTTTCCCATACTTGGTCACGTGGGAGGTTCCCACATACCCTTAAACAAACTCCAGCAATTTAAACAAAATTAGTTGAAACGCAAACGATTCAAGCAGAATCTATTGAACCGTTAGCAATTAATCTGAGAGATGATTTACCTGAAGAAGATAAAAAAGAACGGATGCAATTAATTGAAAAGGAAATTAATACTGACAATAAAGAGGAAAAAGTGGAAAAATAGAAAAAGACACAGAGAAAGGAAAAAATGTCGAAAGAAATTTAAAAAGGAGAAAAAAGGAACAAGAGAAGAGGTATTAAAAAAATAATTAAATAAATTAAATAAAATTAATCTATAAAAAAAATTAATTGAAAATAAATAAATAAAAATAAAAAATATAAAGTAAATAAATAAAAAATAAGATAAATAAAATAAACAATGTCCAGTTATGTTTGAAATAAATAAATATATAAAATAAATAAAGTAAATAAATAAGCTAAATAAAATAAATATATAAAATAAATTAATTGATTAAAAAAAATAATTTTAATAAATGAATTAAATAAAAATAAATTAAGTTTTATGTTTAATGGACAAAACAAAATAAAATTGTTTTGAAATTTCAGAGATATGGAACGTTTAAAAAGGGAAGGTCATCGTCGTAAAGAAGAAAATAGGATGCACCAAAGAAATCGGAACATTTCACGACAAAACACGCACACATCTCATATATCATACAAGCGATACACACCATATCCAAATCACAAACCATACCTACGACAAACATCATACCAACCACGCATACCATACCAAAGCACACCATACTCATATGCACCACACACACAATGCTCTCAACATACCACATGCACGCAACAAACATCATGTTCGTCTCATTTCCAAAAACTGTGTTCACATAGATTTTAAATTATTAATTTGTTTTGTTTTCCTTCTGTTTCAGGAGGTTATAGCGGAAATAGAATTAACATTAGTAATTTAATGAAACTTAGTCCACTATTAGATAAATAATTTTGAATAATAAATGATAATAAATTTTGAAAATTATGTAGCTAAATTCAGATCCTTAGGTTCTTGTGAAAAAAGTTATAAGCGTTTATGTTTTTTAACAATTAACATTGTGTCTTATGGGAATTAAGTACTTTTTCATACAAATTTACTCACCACAAAATAATTAACATTAGGAAATTGATGAAACTTTTTTTAATACAAAACAGATATTTAATAATTAAATATCTGTTTAAAAAAGTGTTATCAGGTTCTTGTGGGAGCTGCAATAAATTAATTTTTAACAATATTTCACATTTTACACGTTAAATTAAACATCTGTCAGAACGTCTGGCAACGTTGCACACTTAATCATGCATATTATATGTTAATTTTGCGCGCTAAATTTTAAAATGTTGATTCTGATAGCACGTATAAAATACGTTATATTTAAAAAGAAAATAAAAGTTAATAAATAAAACTGAATATATATTGTTTAAAATTTAATTAAACTTAATTATATAGAGGGATAATTGTTTTATTAAAGTAATCAAGTCATATGGCAACCATTTGCAACTCGATTGACGTAATGTGGTGTTTCCAGACGTTTCACAGTTCCGAGAAAGTCAAATCATAAAATAATGGTTTCTGTTTTGATTAGTTCAGTCAATCCCTATAACCACCTTAAATATTATCTTTTTACATAAAAATTTTCATTCACATTATTTATCTTATTTTTATATTATTTATATTCAAATTTTTTTGAATTGATTAAAATAAAATAAAATTCAAAATTAAAAGAAGGTTATTATTTATTATTTAACAAATTTTATTTAATTTTCAATTTTTCATAACATAATTTTTTTTATTTTTAATTTTTTCTTTTTCTTCTCAAGCTAAGACAATTGCAAGTATCTCCTCGTCGGAGTCCGTCATTTCTATAAAAAGAAAAAATATTATTTGAATAAAAAATAATAATTCTGAATTAAAAATAAAATTACAAAATATATTTAAGTCACAAAAAAGTAAAAAAAAAATTGGGTCAGTTTTGGTAAATGGAGACAAAATCGCTATTTTTCACAAATTACGTAAGTTTTCTTCCTTTAAAAGGTAATATTTGCGGGTTCATTTTTTCAAGTTGTTATTTACACTCCCAGGATTAACTTTATGATTAATTTAAAATTATACAAAATTTTTTTTATTATTCCTTATGACTCCCGTAACAAGCTGTCCCTATTTACCCCAAAAATTTGAAAACTCAGGGTAAATGGGGACAGCTTGTCATTATTAACCAAATTGAGAAGAATCAAAAATTCAAATGAATTTCTGTCATAGAAGTAATAAGAAATAAGAAAAAAAATTGGCATGATTTTTAAGTCTGTTTTCTTTTAAATGCGAGACAAAATACTGAAACAGTTTGACTTTGATTTTCATGTTTTTATGCATTGAGTGATAACTTGATTTATCTTGCTGCCAATTGTCAAGATAAAAGCTTGGCATAATCAAAACCTCTTGCAGGTGATCTGAGGTTAAAATATTGACGATGAACTTAATTTAAAAACTGTATATTAAGCTCCAAAACCTCTTGTCCCCATTTACCCCAACTGACCCTGTTTAGTTATTTTATAAATTTGTGAAGCACTTTTTCAAAAATGTTTAATTAAATTTTAAATTTATAGGGTGTACTTTCGAAGTAGGGGTACCTTCGATCTTAATAAAACTTAGTGTACTACCGTATTTTGGTGCGCTGATTACGAAAATGATAGTGAAAATTGGCGCAAATTTGATTATCATGGTAAAAACACCATAAAATCATGGTTTTTTGCGATTATCTCGTAAAAAACGCAAAATTTCGAAAAAAAATTTACACAAAAGTTGTAGATCTCAAGAAAACACATATTTTATGCTTTATGCATTTTTTACCAAAAGTAATTATTTTTTGAGAAAAATCCAAAAAACCATAAACACCATGATAATGAAAACATAAACAACAGTCATGGTTAGACATATTATTTGACTCGTATATAGTATCATATTCACCATTACTCAGGATCCAACGAATTCCGCAAAATGATTTCGGCCATATCCACCCCCTCGCTAAGGTTTTTTTAAAAAGAAAAGCGAGCAGTACCTTACGCGGCCGAAGGCAGTGTTTACTATTTTGCGTTTACCGCTGCTGTAGACTCCACCCCACAATTTCTGCAAATTACTTTCGGACACATCCACCCCCTCTCACCAAGATTTTTTCATCGTTTTTTTGGATTTTTCTCGAATAATAATGACTTTTGGTAAAAAATGCATAAAACATAAAATGTGTGTTTTTTGAGATCTACAACTTTTATCAAAAACTTTTTTCGAAAGTTTTTGTTTTTTACGACATAATCTTAAAAAACCATGATTTTATGGTGTTTTTTATGGTTTTTACCATGCTAATCAAATTTGCACCAATTTTCCCTATCATTTTCGTAATTAGCGCACCAAAATACGTTAGTATACCAAGTTTTCTTAAAATCGGAGGTACCCCTACTTCGGAAGTATATCCAATTTATATTTTGAATAATGATAATAATAATTTTATTGTGAAAATTTTAAAAATTTGAACATTTTATTAAAAATTAGAAGCAGATGAATTAAATATGCTAAAAAAATAATATTTATATTTATAAACTAACCTTCACATACAGTCCTTTTGGGACTCTGATTCCCAGTGGAATCTTCATTTAATTCTGTAACAAAATGTTTAATTTTAATATAAAGTTTTAGATAAATAAAATAATAAAAATAAAATAATTAAAAATATATAATTAATAATAGATATTCATAATATAATTCCTTATTAAAAACATTTAGTAATAATTAATAAATTTTACATTAAAATATTAAACTTTACCTTTCTTAGTCTTCTTTTTTGGGGTTACATCAAAATGTTCTTGTTTTCTTTCTGTAAAAAATTTTTAAATTATTATTGTAGCTATTATTATTATTATTATTATTATTATATATACACATACATATTATTACTTACTTTTTTTGTCATCCTCCATTTTATATTTAAATATTTTTTTAAAATTAATATTCTCTGACAGAAAACTCAAAGTTTCTTTGAAATAAAATTCAATTATCAGTCAACTTCAATGTTCTGCTCGATATTTTAAAAAAACATTGAATTGGGGAATGTCATATAACCTGCGATTTGCACAATTAAAAATAAAAATAAATCGTTGAATAAAATAAAAATAAATCGTTGAATAAAATAAAAAATATATTTTTTATGAGTAAGCCATAAGAAAAATATATCCTTTACAATAAAGCTAATTGAGAATTTAAAAAAAAATTAATTCTGTATAAAAAACGAAATGTGAATTGGAAACAAAAAAATTTAATTCTCTATAAAAAAACGTAATGAGAATTGTTTATAAAACATTTTAAATAAGGAAAATAATTAACTAATCACGTATATTTATTATGAGACATTTGTTAAGTTTTTCACAATATTTCTAATGGGGTCACAAATTTCTATGCTAAATAAAGGAATGTTATTTTTATTATTCCATTTTTGCTACTAAAATGGACATATTTTTAAATAGAGTCAACTTATGTGTAGTTGAGGACGCAATTTTTAAAAAGTTTTTATTCTGTTTATGATTAATCAGAGCGGAGATAGTAAAAAAAGTATAATAAAGTAAAGTAAAATAATTTGTAAACTTCGAGTATAAAAAATAGATCAACCGCTTAAAAAATATGACAATTATAATTATAAATAAGTCATCTTTTAAAAAAATACATTTTTATAATTATACTTCTGTTTTGAATCATGCAGGGTGAATTAGAAAGAATCTAGTGAAAAAATTTATTATATTTAGAAACTTTCAAAAAAATTTGAAAAGAAAATAGTGTAAAATATTAAAAGAGAACGCATTTAATTTTTTTGGATTACTTTTAAAATTTAAAGTAAAAAAATCACAAATAAAGGATGAAATTATGATTAAATATTTCAAAAGTAGCTGTACTATGTTGAAAGTACAAAAATTATCTTCAATATTATTAACTCCTATTATTAAGAAATAGCACGAGTCTCTTTACTTGTCCTAAAGGACAATAAAAGTCATAAAAAAATAATTTTTAATTTTTAACCAATCACCTTATATGATGTAAAATAGAGGTGGCTGAGATTACAAAACTAATGATTAAATTATCATTTAATAGAAACTAGAAGAATGGTTGTACAAGAAAAACCATATTTTTCCTGCGTTTTAGATAGTAACTACTATCTCGATGACGAATGTATAAACAAGTTTCATTCCATACTGGAACAAAATTCGAATTTTAAACTAGTAAATTTATTTGAATTAATGATACCAGATCTTCAGAAAAAAGTTAAATCCATTTTACCAACGCAAAAGCATATGCAATTGATATTTCGTGAGGGAAGTAAAAATATATATCATACTGAAGATGAAATTGGACATTGGTGTTGCATTTACCACGTTATTCATCAATTGCGAATTTATGACAGTCTATATAATGATCTGAACCCATTTCAGATTCAGAGTCTATCAACTCTTTTCCCCCATTCTCTACAAATTGTATTTCCGCCTGTACAGAGGCAAACCAATTTAATAGATTGCGGTGTTTTTTCAATCGCGTTTGCAACATCCATAGCTCTTGGAAAAGATCCTTGTGAGCTACAATTTTGTATAAAATCAATGCGTTCACGAGGTGTCTCTAATGCATTTTTAAACTTTTCAGAAATATCTGCTCAAGAGGCTGTATATTGTCCTGCTGGCCTACCGTTGTCAAGAATTAGCGAATCAGAAATATTTATTAATACTTCTCACCCTTCTCAGCGGGTGCACGTTTTGAAAGGTCATAAAGATTTAGAGAAATTAGATTCTTTATCAACTGATATATTCGAAAAAAGTTTGTTAGATCATTACATAAATCGCCCAGTAGGCGACATGTTTGATGTTATGTGTTTAGCACATTTCGCTGCATATTACATGTATTCAAATAACATTAAGAATCTAAAAGGACGAAGTTTAAAACAAGAAAATGAAAATTATGATGAAGAAAAGTTAGACAATATTGAAAATGATGTAACAAAAAGCTCTTGGATTAAACTTATAAATAATGATGAATATGTACGTTGTAGAGAAAATGCAAGAGTGATTCGATTCCGAAGATATAGTAAAGAAACCGATCCCGAAAATTTTTATAGAGCTAGACCGGGTAGAGTTCACACTTCGAAACGGTCAATGGGGATCCGCGTAATCTTTTACCTGGCGCTGAGGAGGAACCTCTAAACGGATCACCGTGGGTCTTTTTATAAATTCGAAGCGTGGTGTTACGTAATGCAACATAAATTAATATTTTAATAAGAAAATTTTAATAATAATTAAATTATAATAAAATATAATAGAAAATCTCTATTATTATTATTACTATTATTATTAAAACTTCTTTAATCAATTTTGAGCCTGGATTCTCATCCAATAGCTCGGGATTATTTTGGTTATTATTTATATTAATTTTTTAGAAAAATAAGAGAAATTAAGGAAATACACAATTTAAGGAATAAAATTTGTTAGTCACAACCTTATAAAGTGACATTAACAAATTTAGGAATCATAGGTAATTTAAATTGGAAACACATAAAGAATTTTAAATTTTATACGATTGAAGAATAACCGCCAGCTTTAAACGGCAGTATTCTTCGGAATTGGGAATAAAGAAAGATTTTAGTAGATTTTAGAAAAAGATTTCAAAAAGAAATAAATAGAAATAATAGTTATAATTTTTGACACTTACTTTTTATTTAATTTGTAGAAATTTCCTGAAGATGTAAAATTATTTTGAATGTAAATCTCTCCTTCCTTCAATGGATTAGATAAATTGTTAACTTGTTGAAATTTTAAATTTTGTACTTGTAATTTTGAGAAAAACTTAGAACTGGTAGAATTGAGTTTTTAGAATTTGGATTTTTAAGAGAAGAATTTGTAAACTTGAAATAACTTGAAATAATTTGAAATAACTTGAAATAACTTGAAATAACTTGGAATGACTTGGAATGACTGACTATTGTACAGAAACATAGGTTTTTAAGGGTTTGTCTCTACCACAATTTTAGAATCTTTAATATTGGGGGAAAATAGCGAAAAAGGGGAAATTTCTTAAAGGCGGAGAAAAATCTTAAAGAGGAGGAAGATTTCTCATAGGCGTGAAAAAGGGGGTTGAGAAAATTTGCCATTGGGCCCTTTAAAAGAAAAATGGAGAAATTCAAAAGAAAATGGTGAAAAACTCATTAAGAGTTTATTTCTATTGGGCCTTACTGACCCAACCTACTCAGGTAAGTTGAAACTATGGGTTGGGCCTAAGGGCGAAAATTCATGAAAATGGTAGGGAGGAATTATCTTGAAAACAGAGATTTGAAATAAGAGGGGTTTTTACTTATGGAAGGAGAAATATTTATAATTTTACATCTTTTTACAATATAGCTAATTTTTGTTATAAACAATATGAAATTTTTACTATAAATTATTATAACAATTATTATTATTTTAATTTTACAATATAGTTTTTGAATTATAGAAATATCTTAATTTTTAACGAAGTTACAATTTTCTCGGTTAGTTTATTTTATAATTTTTGTTATTATTATTAATTTTCGTTATGTAATAACATAACCAAATTTTTAATTATAATGAAAAATTGTTTAAAATTTATTTATTATATATTGTTTAATTCCAATATTATTTAATTATTATTAATTTTCATTATTTATTATTTAATTTTTATTATTAATTAGCTTTATTATTATAATTTTCTATAAGATTAATAATTAAACAATATTTAATTATAATTATTGAAGTTTTATCCATTATTTTATAAAAACACAATAATCATTATTTATTATTTATAAAATCAATGAATTGATTATTTATTTATAAATTTATTTAAAAATTATTAATTTAAAATAATATTTAATATGAATTTTATATTTTTCCCATTTATTTACTATATAGCTATATATATATATATATATATATATATATATATATATACACGCATACTTATACATATATATATATATAGTGTCGATATACACACATATATTATATGTATATTTTCATTCATAAAATTAATTAAGTATATACGTATATAATATTTAATATTTTGTGGAAGTTACAATTTTTAAAAAGGAGAATGCATTATTTCTTAAACTAGCATCTTTGTCGTCCGCAAGCGGCCGACTACGTTGCTAGTGTGCATTAACCATATTTTTTATTCATTTTTTTTCAAAAAAATTTAATATTAGAAATGTAAAAAAAATTTCTTTATATTGGATCTACCACCCAAGTAGCACGGAATATTGCTTGAATGTCAAGCTGATATCAACTGGGAATATTTTTGTGACATTCAGGCGATATCATAATGTCCTCTTCACGGGGACTTTCCTCAAGAATGTATCTTTGTGACGGTCTTTCACACAAAAAATATAACGCATTACAAAACTTACATTCTACATTTATTAAACCTAAATAATTCTATGGACCTTTACTTTCATCGAAATCTTCAAAAGACATTATTGCAACTCCTGCAAGTTTTTTTTCCAATTATTGTTTTTACATGTCAAATTCTTTTCACATTCTTTTCTTCTCTATGAAAGACGATACATATAAAATTGTAAATGAATAAAATTACAAGTACCTTGAGTATGCTTACCCTACTGAAAATCCCTGTAAAAAATCTTGTAAAATTTCCTGTACAGGATCAGCAACTGAACTTGTACAAGTTCTGACCAGTTCATGTGTGAGATCTTGTACAAGATCTGGTGCAAGATCTTGTACAAGAAAGATACTTGTACAAGAAAATGTACATGATCTTGTACAATTTCATGTATAAGTACTTGTACGTGAACACGTCCATGTTCTTGCACATGTTAATTTTTTTTCTTTACTAAAAATTAGAAACTTCAAAGGCTGCGCAATAGTTTACTTTAACCTTTATAGCTGCGCAATAGTTTTTAGCATGCATGAGTTACGAATCTTAGTAGTTAAAAATTATTAAAATCTCAAATTTTATTTTAAAAAAATTTTTACAACTATACATGTGCAAGAACATGAACGTGTTCATGTACAAGTACTTATACATGAAATTGTACAAGATCATGTACATTTTCTTGTACAAGATCTTGCACCAGATTTTGTACAAGATCTCACACATGAACTTGTTCCAAATTCGTATGCATTTTCCTGTTCACGAACTGGTCAGAACTTGTACAAGTTCAGTTGCTGATCCTGTACAGGAAATTGTACAAGATCTTATAAAGGATTTTCAGTAGGGTAAGGTTAACAGTCCATCCAGGATCACCATAAGGAAACATTGTAGGATATGTCATGGTATCAAATTTTTCCTTAACAATAAGACTAGATATTATTTTCTTATTATTTTCTGTTGTGCATACTGAATTTACATCAACATGTAAATCCCTCTTCAAATTCTGTAGATAATTTCTTTATCTTCCATGACAATTTTTTTTTCTTTGAGTATTTTCTTTTCATTCTCACTTTCAGTAGACAGAACTTTGTTGTAATTTTTACTGGGACAAGTCTTTAATGATTATGAAAGTTTTAGTTCATCATTTAGAAGTTCTTTAGCTCGATTTTATTCCAATTCCAATTATCAGTTTTATAAATTAATCTTTTAATTTACACTGTTAACCAATACAGATGTTGCAAATGCTATTTCATATACTTCACACTTAACTGTACCAATCGGCTGTTGATCAACACCTACAAAAAATTCTGTTGGTTTAAAAGGGAAAAATCTAATTAAATATTTTATTATTTGATGAATATTCAAACACCCTGCATTAAGGCTATCAAAAAATAAAGTCTTACTCCATCGTAATAATCACAAATCCAATGACCAGAATTGTTATTACCGCTAAAAACTATTTTAATATGTTTATCTCTTTCTCGAATTGGAACAATTAAATCAAGCATTTGTAAATACAAAGTACTTTGCATTGACGACTCGATTCTTTTTCATAAAATTATAGTCGGTTCTGAAATTTTAAATTCTAACCTCGTGATTACCCTAAACGAAAATCAATGCATTTTGAGTAAAACGGTAAATATTGCATACAAAAGAAAAATAAATTCTATTTCCGAACAGAGTAATATAACTTCCATTAACAAAGAAGCAGGTATAGAATTTGGGTCCGAAATGCCATTAGTAGGGCAAAACAATAAGCTAGGGATCAATACTGAAGGCATAAGCTTTTCCTCTTTCCTTGATAGTAATAATGATCCTAGTAATTCTTATTTAAAAGCATGTCAATTTACAGAGTTATTACCCGTGAAAGAAGGGAATTTAAGCAGCTTGTCCTCCTTTTCGGTTCAATCTAACACAGACGATGACGTATTTCGAAACATCAATACGGACATTCCTCCTGAACGTACAGGGGAATTGTTGTCAATTTTAAGAAAATATACAGACTTATTCATTACCGGTATTCCCACTAGGAGAGTTACAACTGGCGAATTTAAAATTAATTTGATCGATCCAAACAAAATTCTTAATATGCGTCCGTACAAGTTTAGTCCTAAGGGGCTTGAGTTTTCACGCGATCGGATTAAAGAATTAGAAACGGCCAAGGTAATTCGCAAAAGTCTTGCCTCCTTTTCAAGTACCGCCTTTCTTATTCCTAAGACCGATGGAGATTTTAGGCTGGCTGTCGACTATAGAAGTGTTAATGATAATACGGTCCCCCAAAGATTTCCACTTCCCTTGATTTCCGACCAAATTGATAGATTGTGCGGAGCGACCTATTTTACAATTATCGATATGTCCAGTCGCTTTTATCAAATCCCTGTAGAATCAACATCCATTGACAAAACTGCGTTTGTCACACCTGACGGTCAATGGGAGTTTTTGGCAATGTCTTTTGGGGTTCGTAATGGACCTTCTGTTTTCCAAAGAGCCTTGATTAATGCCTTAGGCGAGTTAGCTATGTTGTTTGTTATATGGATGATGTGCTTATCATCGCCTGTAGTATTGACGAAGCTTTGGAAAGGCTTAATCATGTTTTAGAAGTTTTACTTAATACAGGGTTTTCTATCAACTTAAAGAAATGCTCTTTTGTGGTAGAGAAAGTTAAGTACCTCGGGTATGAAGTTGAAAAAGGTGAAATTCGACCAAATTCGACTAAAATTGATGCCTTGATTAAACTAACGCCCCCTTCGACTGTTCGTCAGCTACAGTCTTTTCTCGGATTAGCATCGTATTTTAGACAATTTATTCCATGGCACACGATTCATTTAGACGCGACTGGGAAAATAAGCGGAAAATGTGATTCAAAAGAATACTTATTTGTCACGATTGACGCTTTTTCTAAGTACTGTCTTTTGAAACATACAAAAAAAAATAAATTCATTGAGCGCAATAAAGGCTCTTCGCGAGGCTATTCATTTGTTTGGTTCCCCTGCTCGTATAATTTGCGATCAAGGAAGATGCTATACTTCCAAGGAATTTAAAGATTTTTGTTTTACTAACCAAATTGAGCTACATTTTGTTGCTTCTGGGGCTGCACGAGCAAACGGTCAAGTAGAGAGATTAATGAGTCCATTACGTAACATGCTAACGGTAGTTCAAGTCAACGATAATAAGACATGGCAATCTAGTGTTGGAGAAGTTCAACTAGTTCTTAACACAACCCCCCATAGTGTAACTAAGGTATCTCCTATAGAACTGATGTTCGGAAGAGTTTCTAAACCTTTAAGAGGGGCGCCTACTTTATCGGGTCAAAAAAATCGATTTTTTAAAAGTTGTCTTAACTGAAAGTACAACTATCAGAGAATATGCTCTTAAAATATTATGTCAAAATACAAAGTATTTTTCGAGTTACAGCTTGTAGAACGCAATAAAGCGCGTGGCCTGGCGCGCGAATCCACTCGCGGTCTCTAAGACTTTTCATAATTTGTTGCGCTTATCTACTATTACATCTACCATTAAAATTACCATTTATCAGTAAAATGTCGTCTTATCTAAGAGCTACCCATAAAAAAATAGTCGTTCATCGAGGCCTGTGGCTGCCGTAAGTTTTTAAAAAACAGCACTTATATGTTTTTCAATCTTTAAACTCGTTTTTCTCAAAACACTGTTTTTGTAGTTTGCGTACACGATAGACAAAAATCTATTCAACCGATTAAGGTCTACCTGGGCTTGTTTTGAAGATAAAAAGTGTCTCTTCTGTATGAATTAAATTTGTTTTTGATAGAGTTAAATTTAGTGCTTTTTTTTAAAGAAAAAATGAGATTTTTTTTGGCGAAAATTAAATTTTTTTTTATAAGTCATGTAAAAATGTCAGTTTTTACTTTTTATTGAAATCTTTTAATTCATACAGAAGGCAATAATGTATATTTAAAGAAAAAAATTTGTTTTTTTGTTTTGGATAAGAATTGTGGACCCTAGGTTGTACGCAATGGGAAAATTTTAGCAGCGAGACGTTATATATATGGCGTTTATTTTATTATTAAATTCTATTTTCATTTAATCAAAAAATTATATTTCAAAGATTTAAATATATAAGAAAACATACACTAAATCTCGCATCGATTTATTTAAATGTGTTTGAGAAAAAAATTCCTGAAATGTGCGCAGTTTTTTACATTCTAAAGTAGGCGCCCCCCTTAAATTTAATTTCAATAGCCGAATCGATTCATGAAAGGCCACCAATAAATCTTCTTGAAGTAAGGGAGCAAGCGACCCAAACAATGAAAATGCGGGGAGTAATTGACAAGGTACGGTTTGATCAGGGGAAGGCCAAAATTGTCCCCTTTACAAAGGGAGATCTCGTCCTTCTGAAAAATGAAGACCGTAATCAGGTCAAGCTTGATTGTAAATATAGGGGACCATTTCGAGTTCATAAGGTTCTACCACATGACAGATATGAACTTAGGACCTTGGATCGAAAGCGGGTCTATAAATATCATGTGTGATGCAACTAATTTAAGATTGCTTTTCACTGACTTGAGCATATGTGATACGGTCATAGAGCGATTTATGACTTCGTTTTTCACTGGCTAAAAGTAGTGATTTGTTAAGACAATAAACTTTTTGGAAGTCTATTTTTAATGAATTAGCCTGGCGGCAGCTGCAGGTCAGTTTTATGAATCGGTGTATTTGAACTCGAGGAGGGAGGCCTCCTTAGGTTAATAAAATAAGGCTGCTTGATTTATCAATCAAAGGGGTTTCATATGTAAGGTCCGTGTACGTTTAACACGAATAAGAAATTGATATGACTGTATGGTGATCTTCCTTATTTACAGGATCCGAGGACGAAACCCAAGTCAGAATGGCCGTGTCGCAGGTAGATGAAAAATATGAGTGAGAGGGGTGATCTTAGGAAGGCGGTCTCTTGTTGTGCAGCATGAGGTCGGTTTTCAGGTAAAGGAGAGTCAGTTATTAATTGGGGTTCAAGGTCGTCGGTCGACTACACGAGTGAAGAAAAATATATTTGAGTTAAGCCAAGTTGGAATTGTATCGTTTTGGTTGAATAAATTTGTTTTAGTGATTAAGACGAGTGTTGTTGCGTTGTTTGTCTTGGGCATGATGTCGGAGGACGGGGAATTGAGTGATTCTCACCCTTCGGTGACATATATATATATGTATGTATACATATTTATTTATTTATTTATTTATTTATTGAAAATATACGGGCAAAGCCCATTCGTACAGAGTACTATAAAGATACATTATGATTATTGTATATTAATTGGCTGCATTGTTATTATAATCATTGAAAATTAAGATACGCAAATTTTTAATGAAAGTTGTGAGTGAATTACAGAAAAAATCAATGCTGTTGTTAAACTGATTTGCCCCACTGTTCAGTCTGTTGATCACTGAATTTATAGTGTAATTTTCTTTAATGAAAGGTAATTTAAATAACGGAGGGTTTCTAGGCGATCTTTGCGGAACGTAGAAATCAAATAAAAACAACAGGTCTGAGCAGTTAATTCGACCATTGTTGATTTTAAATAAAAAAAAAGATCAGAAAACAAAAATCTTTCAGACATTAGTGGTATTTTAAGTTTACGTCTAATTTCACTATAATCATGACTATTATAGTCTAACGGCAAACCAGTTTGTCTGGCAGCGAAACGCAAAAATCTGTTTTGAACTCGCTCAATTAAGATAATAAATTCATCTTGGTAAGGTCGCCATAGTATTAATGCAAATTCAAGTATTGGTCTAACTAAAGAGAAGTACAAGCACTTCAAAGCATCAATGTTTTTGAAGCGCCTTGAATTTCTGGTAATGAAGCCCAAAACTCTGGTGGCTTTATTTACTGTATATATAATGTGATTAGTAAACGAGAATTTATAATCAATTAGTACACCAAGATCACGGATAGAAGATACCCTGATAAGCTCATCATTGCCAATAGAGTACTTACAATCAGAAAATTCTTCAGATCTGCGAAATGAAATGATACTACATTTTTTTATGTTAAAAAATAGGTTGTTATTTATAGACCACTCATAGAGTCGCTTAAGATCCGACTGTAAGTCCTCCTGGTCATGAGTACAGGATATTACTTTAAATATTTTTAAGTCATCAGCAAATAAAAGAAATTTAGAAAATTTAAAGACTAAATTAATATCATTTATAAATAATATAAAGAGGAGTGGTCCCAGGTTTGAACCCTGAGGAACTCCAGAAGATGCAATAAAAATATCGGAAAATTCATTTCCAATACGTACCGATAAGGTTCTATCTGTCAAGTAACTTTTTATCCACTTTAAAAGTACATTAGAAAAACCCAGAGCTTCAAGCTTCGCCAAAAGAATTCCATGGTCTACTTTGTCAAAAGCTTTACTGAAATCTGTGTAAATAGTATCGATTTGTTTATGTTTTAAATTATTCAGCACAAAATTAGAAAAAATACTCAAGTTAGTCAGGACCGATCTTCCCCTCATAAAACCGTGCTGTTCCTCTATTACCGAGGATTCCAATTGTTTATAAAGGTAATAATAATGCTTTCAAAAATTTTTGATATTGTACTGAGAATAATTATAGGACGATAATTAGTGACATTTTTTTTGTCACCGTCTTTATAAACCGGTACAACAAATCCTCTCTTCCATAGTGTGGGAAATGTGCCATCTGAAAGCGACTTGTTAAACAAAATATAAAGAGGCTCAACAAACGAAGAACAGCACGACTTCAAGAGAGATGGTGGTATTTCATCTGGACCAGATCCCTTGTTTACGTCAAGTAATTTCAATTTTTTTAAAATAGATTCTTTAGAAATAAAAAATTTGTTAATATTACTATCATATTGTATAAAATTATTTGTTGAAATGTTTAAAGTGGGAAAAGTATAAACAGAACTAAAATATGATTTAAATAAATTTGCCACATCAATACTAGATTCACTTACAGTGTTACCATATATAACCTCATTAGGTATACGCGTTTTATTCTTTAAATTATTAACATAATTCCAAAAATATTTTGGATTAGATTTGACTGTATTCTCGACTTTGCTCATATAGCTATTATAGCACAATTTAGATTTTACTTTACATTCAATTCGAAGACGATTAAAAGTATATATCTTACATATATACTTATATCTTATACATATATCTTTTTAATATTTAATATATTTGTATTTTAATATATTTTAATTAATATTCATCTTATCCTACATATAAAGCTAAAGGTAATAATTAAATCTTAACCTAAACTTAATATAATCTTAAATTTAAACAAAAACTAAAATCTAACTTTAAATTTAAACTAAAGGTAATATTAAATCTAAAATTACCCTAAAATAATAACATAGAAATATTGGATTATTTTCTTTATTATAAAAACATTTTTTACATAAATTTATACAAAATTAAACTTGTTTTAATTTAAATTCAATATGATTATATGGACCACCAATATACTTGAGGCGTAATTGACCAGAATCAATAGCTTCTTTCATTTGATTAAAGCATTTGGAGTTGTCTGCAGACATAAGTATAAACCATGAAGGTAAGAAAGTTTTAAATTTTCCATCCACTTCAACGACTACCTTTTTTTCATATTCAGTGCTGACAAATTGGATTTTAGTAATAGGATACTAGTGTCCAGGAGTTAACTCTGGAAGCGGCTTCGTAGGCAGGAAACCCTCCATATGACCAACAGCATTTATTTTACTTAGATCCATCTTCAGAGACTAGATGATATCAGAGAAAACAGAAATAAAGTGAGCAAAACTGCTCATGTACGCTAAATTTATACCTAAAATTTTACTCCACTATTATCAAATAATTAATATTTTTTTCCAATATCAAAATATATTCAATACCAATTTTATCCTCCAATCCAAATATCCTTATTGACAATGTTGGTCAACACAGTAAAAAAAATTGGGAGTTAGCGAAAGTAATTGGTGGTAACTTAAGCTGGAACGTAACGGTGAATCATTTTTTTCTTACCGTGAATTCTTTTCTGTCGAACATTTGATTTGACGTTTGTTTATTTGAGTTTGCATTATAAATAAATAGAATAAATGTTTCGAAGTGTAAAAAAGCCGATTTGGACTAAGAAATATATAATTTTTTAAAAAGAAATAAAAGCGAAGTGTGACAGATACTTCTACAATTTTATCAAGTGTGTAGTGTTCATATGATAAATTTATCATATGAGTATTACTCACAAGTTAAAATTGTCGGTAAATCTGTCACATTTCTCTTTTATTTCTTTTCAAAAAATTATATATTTCCTAGTCCAAATCGGCTTTTTTACACTTTGAAACATTTATTTTATTTATTTATAATGAAAGTTCGAATAAACAAACGTCAATTTAAATGTTCAAGAGAAAAGAATTTACGGTAAGAAAAAAATAATTCACCGTTACGTTCCAATTTGGGTTTTTCGCCAAACTTAATTCAGCTTAAGTTACCACCAATTCTTTTCGCTTACTCCCAATTTTTTTTACTAGGAATATAAAGTATATATACAAGTTTTCTTTAGTAGCCGTTCCACTTCTGTGAGGAAAAGTGTTATACCCCTATACTCTACTTGACTGTGCCTATTTTAGGACCTCGCATAAGGCAGACATTGCAGCAGGCCTGAGTGGCGTTATCGGGCATAGCCATTGGTAAATAAAGTATGGGTTCACCACTTCCACTCACGGGAATTAAACGGTCATCAGCTATGTCACGTATACAATATTATTTTATAACGCTCAATAAGTTTTTCATCCAAATTTTTAACTATAAACATTTTTTAATTTATTTTGACATATTTCTCAGAATTTCACGATTACGAGCATATGTTGTTCCAAATATAAATGTTAATATTCAAAAGTTTTATAATTTTGGTATAAGCACATGGTTATAACTCGGGCGCGGCTGGTAAGATGCAGGATACCACTTCCCCTTACAGGACAGTTACTACGGACTATTTTAAATCATCTAAATTTAATACATTTTGTGTATAGCTTTCTAGACATTTTTGTTTTATTAAACCTTTTACATAAACTGTAGGTGTATCTATTAATATTTATTTTAGAATTGGTGGTAAATCTTTATACAGTATGTCACCAGCATTCCAATCAATACCATGATAATTAAATGCAGTCCATCGATTTTGACTCTTGTATCTTCTCGGTAGGCGGCTCGAGGCATATGGCTAAAATTAAAATTAATTAAAAAATTGAAAATCGTCACGAATGCAAAGCTTCCTCATGAGGAAGCAAAATCAAGTAGTAGATGTTTCGCTTTGGAAAACAATTCTTGTTCAGGTTTAGCATATTCTGTTCTTAAACTTGATATATATGAATCAGCAGAGAACAAGAGGTAATGTAATATGTCTGTCTTTATATCAATGCGATTTGTTTTTCGTGTATTATATTCTTTGTAACTTTTAAAATCTTTGTTTTTAGGTTCCTTTGATTCATCGGATAATTGGCTAAATGGAATCATAAGAGAATTGATAATGTTTGCTCCATGAATAAGCACTTTTTAAAATGATGCAAGTATATTGAACCAAGAATACTTTTCTACATAAAGCTCTGCTGTTTTTAAAGTATATTCTTGAAATTTTTTTGTGCATATTGACTGACCAGATGCTACCACTTGTAGTATAACGTAGAACTTTTGTATCAAAATTTTGTGAAATCGAGTGATGTTTAAAATTATTTTATAGAGTTTGCGAAAAATCTTCTAGCAGTGTTGCCATCATTTGTGGAACCTGGTCCTTGTTTAGGAGTGTCTACTGTTAAGCCGAGTTGTTTTTATTTCGCATTTAATTATTTTTTCCTTTCATCGTGAATGGCTTTATGCTCTTCTTTTTTGCATGCTCAAACTTCAATTGTCAATCGATATCTAATATTAAGAATGCATTCCATTAAACGAATCCACAAGTGCAATACATACAGTCCAAATTTAAACATTTCAATGATCTCTGTTTTTCTTAATATTTGTGTCAGATTACACTGTGACAGCCAAACAAAACTTTTTATTAGACCTACCTGAGGTTTTTCTGAAACTTTCAGGAAATATGTATTATGTGATTCTAAAAAAAGTTTCCTCTAACAAAAAGTCAGTTTGCGGATGAATTTAGAAAAGTGAAGTATTAAAAGCTAAAAAACCAAAAACTGTATTTTTTACTTTAAGCAATAACTCCTGGTTTCAACGAATATTTAACTAAAAAAATTATAGAAAACTGATTCTCAACTGGATTTAAGCTTCAATATCATGATATTAAGAAAAAAAATTGATTTTTAACTAGTAATGAACAAAAATTAATTAATTATCAGTCACATTATTATCTAGGTTTAGGCTATGTTTTCTCTACCCCCACAGCACCGAAACTTTCCTAAAGATTTATTTGAAATGTTCGGAATATTTAATTGCAATTTTTAGTACAAATTGTGTAAAGATTTAAATGTCCCGATTAAATAAATTTTTAATGTAAAACTTTCCTGAACATTTAAATAAAATTTTCGCCTAATTATAATTATAATTAACTAAGACGCCAAGTTACTTTTATGAGAAAATAACTAAACCATTCTACAAATAATTAATAATTAAAGTCACGACTGCTGGCTCAGTATGTCATTGAAATATTGCAATAACCCGCGGAGAGTGGGGGGATAAGGATAGAGACACAATTAAACACTTCACTTAATTTATTATGATAATTTTTAATTTTCAATTAAATTTCACTGGTTAACGTATTCGGCAGAAGGCCGAATAATATATAATTTTTAACATACACCACACCGAATTTTATCTTATTTGAGGAACGCGTCTTTTAACCGAATTGTCATTTAACCGAACTAGCATGTAACCAACCTGTTAAGTAATTGATCTGTCAATTAATTTACATGACAATACACCGATATGACAATTCGGTTAAACGACGCGTCCCGTTTTCAAATAGTGAAAGACAAGCATATGTTTTGTTTTTTTCCTCTTGGTTGATCCATATATATAGTGGAAGATGAACACTTTTTTGTGAACTTGATTATAAGTAAGTTGGATTTTCAAAAAGGCTTGAACTGTTTTTGAACATATAACACTTGAAAGAAAGTTAGTCTAGGTTAGGTTGTATATAAGCTGTTTTAAACTGATATATTAGATTCTGTCTTCTTTTTGTTCCACTTGTTTCGTCAATAGAGTTAGCCAACGTGAAATCATTTGCCAATTAAGTGAGAATTCAGCGCAGATGTTTATTTCATCTACGCATTGTTTTGAAACAATATTATTATTTTATCTATATATACGTCGGTAAAAAAAATATCTATGCTAAATTACCATTTGGTTGTCAATTGACGTTTTACACGGGAGAGAAGGGTAAGTTTATGTTTGGTATATATATATCGGGTTTTCGAATTTTTAATTATTTTATAATATACTTTCTGTTAGGTAAATTAATATTCGTATTTTATGAAGAGCTATTCACTTGTAGAATCGTAACATTTGAATTGTTTGATTTCGTTTTCGTTTCATCCTATTGTTTCCCCAATATAGTAGAAGAGAAACATTTGTTTGTGTAGTTGATTGCAAGATTAGATTTTCAAAGAAGCTTATATTGTTTTTGCACATTTAACACTTGAAATAAAGGTAAGTCTAGGTAAGGTCAATATATCC
This sequence comes from Leptopilina boulardi, assembly GCF_019393585.1. Taxonomy (NCBI): domain Eukaryota; kingdom Metazoa; phylum Arthropoda; class Insecta; order Hymenoptera; family Figitidae; genus Leptopilina; species Leptopilina boulardi. Next base: position 217,379 of record NW_026137789.1, on the reverse strand, counting down.
GCTTTTCTAATTTTTATTCTGCTGAATTAAGTCTTGTGGTCTTTAGCATTTTTATTCTCTTGTTTTTATTTTTATAATTTTTTTATACACAATGAATGTAATTAATAAGTTCTCTTGAAATGGCTCAATTTGGTCGAGTTCGTTGTTTTGAATGTGTTACTGTTTAATTGGAGCAGAGAATGATGTTAAAAGAGAATTTGCTATAACGAGACGTAATGAAGCTGGAAGACCTTTATTCGTTATTAATACTGAAACACGTATTTGTAATAATTGCAATGTGACTATTACACAAGAGATACAAATGCTAGAAGAAGATTCACAATGCATGAGATTAAATGTCATATCTCAAAGATCTTCGAACACTTGTCTTCTGTGCAATGCTCTTAACAATGTTAGACAGTTTACTACAGAAATTATTGTTTTTCTCAAATTTTATATATCTTAGTCCCAAAAATCAATAGTAGTCGTCTACTGTTTAATGATTCATATTTTTTAAAGTTCTTACTCACGACCCTTGAACGAGTAGATTGAAATATAAGTAACAGGGTTCGTGACGTGTGGAAGAGTAGGGGAATATACTCAGGGTTGAACATTGTTTTGGACTTTGTTTATAATCTTTTTTAAATAAATCATTTTAATCAATTGAATTATATTGTTAGAAAGATGTACAAAAGAGGAACACTTTTGCTGCACATCGTAAATTGATTGGTCTAAAATTAAAAAAGTTCTGATCATTTAAAAAAAAGAAAAAAAATCCCGTCAGGGTTGGACACTTTCTGACAATTGAAGCGCATTATGGGTAAAATAATAAAATAACATTTATAACGTTACTGAAAACGATTTTATCTTTATTTTTTCATTTTTACATTATTATTATTATTTATAATTGACATATAATATTATTTATAACATTACTGAAAACGATTTTTAGGTTCATTTTTTCATTTTTAACATTATTATTTTTCTAATATCTTTGGCAGAATATGTGCTGTGTGTGTGCAGATGTGTGTGAGTCAATGTTTATTTGTTTATTTATTTATAAATTGTGTCAAATTCATAATTAACAAAGTGTCCAACCATAAGTGTATAAAGTGTCCAACCCTAAGTAGAAGTACAGTAGACGCTATTTTTGATCCTTCAAAAATGTAATGGCATAAAATGTTAGGTTTCATTACGAGAAGCTTCGCCACGTCCGGGCACAGATCGCGCTAGTGTTCTTATTTTAAGTAAAGCGAAGTGCTCAACCCTAAATATATTCCCCTACAATGTATAAATGTTATAAATATTGAATCGCTTTCAGTAATACATTTTCATAAAACTAATATTTATTAATTATTAATTAATAAATTATTACCAATAAATTATATACTATTAATTATTAACAATAAAAATAAAAAAATTCGAATTATAGAATTTTCTTTTAACAATAATTTATAATTATTATTCTTATTAAATAACAATTGTTTGGAAGAAAATTATAAATAAAAATTACTCCTGAAATATTGTAAAAATTGTTAAAATGGAAATACTCTTTTTTATTTGATATATTCTTCTTGTAAATTCATGTCCCCGAAGATGGGCCTGACTCAGTCACATTATCTTTATCTAAAGAAGTGGAGTTAGAATCATTCCCTTTAAAAACCAAAAGAAGTCCCATTAGACTTGAGTGCAAAAAAATCATCATTAAAAAAGAAGTTCAGTACAAAATTTTCATTTCTGAATAACAAGTATAATTTTTCATTTCTAGAGAAACAGTGCAAAAAAATTCATCTCTAAAAAGTTCAAGATTTTCATTTCTTCTAAAAAAGAGTATACAATACAAAATTTTAATTTATTCTACAAATATAAAAATTTTCAACAAGTTCCAAATTTACAAAATTTATATACAAAAAAAGGATTGCATAAATTTCTTCGTACAAATACTACAATAAAAAGTAAGTCAAACAAATAAATTTTTTATATTTAATTATTCTTTCTTTTCTTTCTCTTTAATCCCTGAAAAATTGGTACAATAAAAGTTGGACCAATACTTACAAAATTATTTTTAGTTAGAACCTTTTCCTAATTTTATTGGTATTTTATTATTCCCGTGAATAGGGATTGCAATCCCGCAAAGTGGGATCCAGCGTTCCCACGGGATCCCATACCTTTTGATGGATCATGGGATCTCGCACAAAATAATGTGGGATCCGCAAAAAAAACGATTTTTGAAAATTATACGTATGTTACGTATTTGCACGTATGTTACCTTGAGTGACGCGTCACTGCACAACCCTGTCTATCTCTGATTCTACTGCACCATCAATTTGCCCACATATCTCGAATCTCGATTGATCGAACCAATAACTACTTACTCAGTGTCAACTGTCAACGTGTAAACAAATAGATTTCAGTTTCAATTTACCCATATATTATTTATTTATTATATATAATTGATTTACTTTTTCTGAAGAAAAAGGAAGTTATATACCTTCCAACGAATGTTACGTATTCTCGATTCAGATTTAAGGCCAGGCTCCTCCAAAAACCGTGTTTTTTTCAAACAAATTTTATTTATATTACAAAAAATATTTATAAATCAAAGTTTTTATAAATTAAAAGACTTATAAAAGTACTACTTGAAAAAAATTTTTTTTCTTATTTTTTCAAAATGGCGGCTCCTAAAATCGCTGCCGAAACGCGTCCTTCGTGTTGGTGGGTTACAGGATAACTCAAAAACGAATCATCTGAAAGCAAAAATCAAAACGGTTTCTTAATCTGTATCACATTGGCTATGGTGTGAACTACAATAAAATATTTTCACCAAAAAAAAACAAAATGTCAGACTTTTTAAGTTTTTTACCCTTTTTTTCACTTTTAATTGTTTATAACTTTTGTAAATAACAATGAATATTTTTGGTTGTAGTTTACACCATAGCCAATGTGATACAGATTAAGAAACCGTTTTGATTTTTGCTTTCAGGTGATTCGTTTTTGAGTTATCCTGTCACCCACCAACACGAAGGACGCGTTTCGGCAGCGATTTTAGGAGCCGCCATTTTGAAAAAATAAGAAAAAAATTTTTTTTTCAAGTAGTACTTATATAAGTCTTTTAATTTATAAAAACTTTGATTTATAAATATTTTTTGTAATATAAATAAAATTTGTTTGAAAAAAACACGGTTTTTGGAGGAGCCTGGCCTTAATATTTTTCAAATGATTATTTGTTTGTTTTCATAAATTTAAGGTTAGTTTTTTAATACCTCTCTTTTAATATAAAATCAAATTTCGTTTTACTAATATTCATTAACGATTTTATTGTGTTAAGTTTTGTTTAATATTTAACATTGACGTATTTTACAGGAAGAAATAGAGTAAATAATTATGTCGATAAAGATAGGCATTGAAAAAATGGTGAGGTTAAAAAAACTCTTTGGAACTATTTTACAAAAGCAGATAGTGGTGAAAATGCAAAATGTATGTTATGTAGCAACGTTTTAAAAATCAGTCAACGATCGACGAAAGGTTTAAAAACAAATTTAAAAACTAAACATTGTATTGATTTGAATTCAAAAACTTTCCAATCGTTGGAGCCACAACAACTTGAGATGTCGACATCGAAAAATGACAATAACTGCGATAGGGATATAAATGTAATACCAAAAAAAGAGCCAAAACAATTGATGAATATTTAGAAAAAGAATATTCTATGGAAAAAATGGTATCTCGAATGATAGCTAAAGATGGTTTAACTTTCAATTGTTTCTGTACGTCTCAAGATTTAAGAAACTTATTTGCGAAGAGTTCTTTTCAGCTTCCGAAATCTGCTAATACGATAAGAGAAATGGTGACGAAATTTTCGAATTCTGTAAAAAGTGACATGATAAAAAAGTTTCAAAATCTAAAAGAACGAGATCAAAGATTTTCTTTAACTTTTGATGAATGGACGTCACATAAAAATCGAAGATATTTAAACTTAAACGTTCATCATATTGAAACTCATTTTAATCTTGGCTTGATTCGAATTCATGGTTCATGTACGGCAGAAGAATGCATCAGATTGGTTACAGAGTTTGAAGATTATGACAACGAGGAAAGTGAGAAAACATACGAAATGCAAGGCTTAACTGTTATGTTGGATCAACCACGCGTGGATTTAATTTCCGACTATAACGATCTCATTAAGAAAGTGCGGAAAGTTGTGAAGATTTTTAGAAAGTCACCAACGAAAAACGATATGTATTTGCAGAAATATGTACGCGAAGAGCACGGAAAAGACTTAACTTTGATTTTGGACTGCAAGACGCGCTGGAATAGTTTACTTAATATGCTGGAACGTTTCTACGATCTTAAAGTATGCATCAAAAAGGCGTTGATAGATATAGCATCTGAAATACAATTTACTGATGATGAATGGTTCAAAATTAATGATTTAAATTTGAGCTTACAGCCTCTTAAGTTGGGAGTTGAAGTATTATGTAGGAGAGATTCGACACTTTTAACCGCAGATACAACTTTTTGTTTTATATTAGAAAAGTTGGATAAACAACAAAGTGCTTTAAGCCGTGACTTATCTACTGCCGTCCGCCAAAGATTACAAGAACGCCGTACTGATTTGTCAGGAATGATGATGTATTTGCAAAATTCAAAAAAATATGAGGAAGAGTTACAGAAGTTTGATCCTATATTTTCGTTGCCGAAAAATACTGTTTTACGCCGAGAGATGAAAAAACTTTTACAAAGAGTTATTAAAAACAATAATAAAAACGATAGTACTGAAGATTCTGAATGTTCTGAAAATGAAAATAATCAGGATATTATGCGTAAAAATTTATCGATACAAGAAGAACTGGAAATGTTACTACAAGATGACAAAAATGCTCTTTATCAAGGAAAGATTAAGCATGCTGTAGAGTTTGAAAAAATATTAAAAAAAGAAATGTCTAGTTATGAAAGTGATGGTTTAAAAGGCAAATACCTGTCTATCATTTATAATCATTTAAAAACTATACCACCAACAAGTGTAGAAGCGGAAAGAGCATTTTCTGCTGCAGGATACATTTGTAGCTCATTGAGAAGTAGACTAGGTGATGAAACAATTAATACAATCTGTTTATTGAAGTCATATTTTCAACAAAACGTATAAGACAGTTATTATTATCTTTTAATCTTATTATTATCTTTTTTTGTCAAAGGATTTGACTGTTAATATTATATTTAATTTTGTTTTAAATATATGAAGAGACAATGTCTTTAATAATAAAGTTACTACACAAATAATACAAAGCCAAAAAGTAGACATGTAACTACTCGTGTAACTAGGTTCTTTATTTTATTTAACTTTATTTATCTTAATAAATATTATTTTCTATATAAACACTCATGTTTCATTCATCATTTTACAAATGAATCTCATTAAAAAGCAGAATATTTGCCAAATTATTTTGTTATAAACAAGCTTTATTCTAAAGATATTGCTTGTTTCTGTAATACTTTAATTTTTATTCACAAAAATTATATGCGTACGGAGAAAACAGTGACCACGTATGGAAGGTTTTTCAATTTTGAGGAAAAATTTTTAAAAAATGGTCGTCGAAAGTCTTATTGACCAAAAATGTTGCTGGATCCCGCGGGATCCAGGGGGATTGTTTTTCAGTCCCGCAAAAATCCCGCTGGATTGAAAACCATGCGGGATTGCAATCCCTATATAACATAAAATAATAAATGAACAGAAGAATCTACATAATGCAAAAGATAAAGAATGAATCTAAAACATTAAGACATAAAAAACTGAGTTTAACTAGTGTCGCGGTTAACAATGGCTGTTCTCTCGATTGATCGCAACGCCCTCTACTCGAATGGCAAGGGCCTTTCACTGTCTCATACTACGTAGGTATCTTCACGATGACGAGGTCGCGTTCACCCGAATAAATTATCTAGATGGATATTTAAGCTATATCACGGCAAACAATAACTAGGGTACGCAATCATAGGTAATTTACTACAGGAAAACTAGGAGGTAGTCAATTGTTTATAGGATCAGGTATGTACCAGATACTCTTGCTTGTCGTGAACTAGGAACTTCTAGAAACGGACGGTACTCTCGTTATCAAGATAGTGATGTCATACTCGCATCCTCTCGCAGACGCACCTACAGAGTGGTCACGAGGATGACGGTATCTCGAAGAAGCTCCTACAGAGTCCATGAAAACAAGATAGATGGGAGTTACCCATCTGCAGAAGCACATACAGACTGGAGTACTGCTCCTAGGAAAACAGAAAGGCTTTCGTTTTCAGAGAGACGAACCTCTACTGAGCATTAGGTGGCCTGGAGTGAATCGCTTTTAGTTCGCCAGAGAAGCACTTCTAGGCGAGTCGGAAGACGACTGAGGAAAAAGGTGCGAGACGAAAGGTATATCACTGCCAGCCAGGTGACACTGAGTGGAGGGAAAGAGAGTGACAGTACTAGTTACTCTGTCTACTTTCTCTCTTTTCGCCGGGCGAATATACTACGACACTCTATCGTTACAAACTTTGCAATCGCTTGTAAATACTATCAAAATTAGGCAAAGTGAAGTTGAACCAAATCTAAATATAGTGCGTACAGGCATGGATATGTGAGTATAGATATGGCGCGTAGATGCATCACCGAAGGTGACCTCCTGCTACAGAAGGGCTATGCTGAGGAATCGCGTGTGGTTGTTCAACAAGAGCGAAAACTATCTATACTAGTTTTTTTGCAATATTATATAAAATGCAATTACAATTATTTAGTGTCCATCTAAGTTTTGAGAATTGTCTTAATTCTATGAAAGGTCTAAGAGTCAAGCTTGGAGATGGGGTGATCTTTGAACTTATTTACTCCCACTAAGGATGATTTTCTAGTATAAAAACCCATGCAAATGCATTGTCATTTGCTCCGGAATCATTTCATAGTTCGTTTCATAACATGAAATTACCAACGTGAGTTTGACCCGTCGGTTACTTTAAAATTATTACAACTGTAACTCTTGCATCTGGAACAGTATATGTTTACTCGTTGTTTGGTATTAGAGCAAGTAATCATCATCGCCAGATTTGTAACCTTGTCATTTATTAAATTTTATTGTTAATCGACGTATTAGTGTATTCCCAATTTAACGATTTTGCAAACGTGACGTGTGTGCATTTCGGAGTTTACGAACTAAAAAACTGTGAGGAAGTCTCAACCGTTCCTTTTTAGGAGTTGTAAAAACTCACAGCGTCAAGGACAAGTGCCAACTTGTCAATTTATATTTGTTTCTGCCCTCTGAACAGAGGTAATTGTAAGTACTATATTTAAAATTTTTTAATAATATTAATATTCTTTAATATTCTTGTAACAACATCTTTTAACATAAAAAATTATTGTAACATTTTCATTTAATTCATTTATATTAATAAATTATACAACATTTATATCAATAAAATTCTTCACTGAGATTCTCATATACCTAAATTCATATTTAAATTAACAACTATAAGTCAAGACAATTATTTAATAGTAAAATAAATTAAAAGACGACCCCCGTAGGATTGAGAGAAACAAACGTTCTAACATAAAAATAAATGATCAAGCTTTACCAACTTGACTTAATCAGCCTACCATTCCTCCAAAAATTAAAAAATTGATTTTATTAATTAAAATTAACTTCAACTTCGCCTTTCGCTCGGGATGTAACACATTAATAGTTCATTATCTTCTATTATATTAAAATAATAATTCCGAAATTTTGTCCAAATTTTCGAATTTTTGTTTTTTTTTCTCTATTTTTTAACCGTTTCTTTTTATATCGCTATGTCTTATAGATTACATAGAAATCTATCAGAAAAATCGTCATAATACTGGTTATTTATCCTAATACGTTTTTTATTCAAATTTCACAGTTTTCGTGGACAATTTCGAAATACCGAATTTTTTTTTCAAATTTTCAATAATGACCACATTTTATTTTAAAATTGTAGAAAATAGCAACAAATTACAAATTTGATGCCAATCCCTTGATTAAGGGATGTCATCTTTTGGGAATATATTTTATAGTTTGTCTTAAATGTATTGCATTTTTTTCGAATTTTTGATTTTTTTCTCTATTTTTTAACCGTTTCTTTTTATATCGCAATGTCTCATAGATTTCTAGGAAATCTATCCGAAAAATCGTCATAATACTGGTTTTTTATCCTAATACGTTTTTTATTCGATTTTCACGGTTTTCGTGGACAATTTCGAAATACCGAATCTTTTTTTCTATTATATTACAATCATAATTCCGAAATTTTGTCGGAATTTTCGAAATTTTGATTTTTATTCTCAATTTTTTAACTGTTTCTTTTTATATCGCTATGTCTTATAGATTACATAGAAATCTATCAGAAAAATCGTCATAATAATGGTTATTTATCCTAATACGTTTATTATTCAAATTTCAGTTTTCGTGGACAATTTCGAAATACCGAATTTTTTTTTCAAATTTTCAATAATGACCACATTTTCTTTTAAAATTGTAGAAAATAGCAACAAATTACAAATTTGATGCCAATCCCTTGATTAAGGGATGTCATCTTTTGGGAATATATTTTATAGTTTGTCTTAAATGTATTGCATTTTTTCGAATTTTTGATTTTTTTCTCTATTTTTTAACCGTTTCTTTTTATATCGCTATGTCTCATAATTGTGCAGGAAAACTATCGAAAAAATCGTCATAATACTTTTTTTTTATTCTAATACGTTTTCTATTCTAATTTTACGGTTTTCGTGGACAATTTCGAAATACCGAATCTTTCTTTCTATTATAATAAAATCGTAATTCCGAAATTTTTGTCGGAATTTTCAATTTTTTGTTTTTTTTTCTTTATTTTTTAACCGCTTCATTTTATATCTCTATGTCTTGTAGATTTCATGGAAAACTATCAGAAAAATCGTCATAATACTGGTTTTTTCCTAATACGTTTTTTATTGAAATTTCACGGTTTTCGTGGACAATTTCGAAATACCGAATTTTTCTGTCAAATTTTCAATAAGGACCACATTTTATTTTATAATTGTAGAAAATAGCCACAAATTACAAATTTGATGCCAATCCCATGATTAAGGGATGTAATCTTTTGGGAATATATTTTTTAGTTTGTCTTAAGTGTATTGCATTTTTTTGAATTTTTGATTTTATTCTCTATTTTTTAACCGTTTCATTTTATATCGCTATGTCTCATAGATTTCAAAGAAATCTATAAGAAAAATCGTCATAAAAGTGGTTTTTTTTATCCTAATACGTTTTTTATTCGAATTTCACGGATTTCGTGGATAATTTTGAAATACCTAATTCTTTGTCAAATTTTTAATAAGGACCACATTTTATTTTATAATTGTAGAAAATAGCCACAAATTACAAATTTGATGCCAATCCCATGATTAAGGGATGCCATCTTTTGGGAATATATTTTTTAGTTTGTCCTAAGTGTATTGCATTGTTTTGAATTTTTGATTTTATTCTCTATTTTTTAACCGTTTCATTTTATATCGCTATGTCTCATAGATTTCAAAGAAATCTATCAGAAAAATCGTCATAAAACTGGTTTTTTTTATTCTAATACATTTTTTATTCGAATTGCACGGTTTTCGTGGACAATTTGGAAATACCGAATCTTTCTTTCTATTATATTAACAACAAAATTCTTAAATTTTGTCGGAATTTTCGAATTTCTGTTTTTTTTCTTTATTTTTAAACCGCTTCTTTTTATATCGCTATGTCTCATAGATTTCAAGGAAATATATCAGGAAAATTGTCATATTATTGGTTTTTTATCCTAATACGTTTTTTATTCGAATTTCACGGTTTTCGTGGATAATTTTGAAATACCTAATTTTTTGTCAAATTTTCAATAAGGACCACATTTTATATTATAATTGTAGAAAATAGCCACAAATTACAAATTTGATGCCAATCCCTTGATTAAGGGAAGTAGTTGATCTACACGGGTTCTGGCTCACTTACCGACCGAGGTCGATAACAAGCCCAAATTCAAAGTGGCTTGGTGTTCTACTTTACCGACCGAGTTAGTTCCGACCGCCACCGGCCAATTCAACCCCCCTTGGCGGGAAATTTGAATTTTTAAAAGTTTAATTTAAAGTGTCTTGGTGTTCTTCTTTACCGACCGAGCTTGGTACCGGCTGCCACTGCTAGATGGCGCCACCGTCGAATTCAAACCCCCATGGTGGGATATTTAAATTTTTATTTCAAATTTTAAAGTGTCTTGGTCGGTGTGTTCTGTTTTACCGACTGAGTTTATTTCCGGCTGCCTCCACGAGATTGCGCCTTTTTTCATTTACCGACCAATTCAAACCCCCTTGGTGGGAAATTTAAAGTGAGTGCGTTCACTCTATTGTGGTAGGAGAGATGCGCGCGACTGTGTACTGGTGGGGCGCGTCGTAGAGGGATGGAGTGTTGCGCGCGACTGTTGAGTAGTGGGGACTGGTGTATAAGTTGCGGAGCGCGAGCTACGAGCCTCAGTTGCATCTTGTAAGGTGCAGCAGTCTACTTCCAGGTTTTCTGTAGTTTTCAGAGTTTCATTTCAGAGTTATTTTTCAGAGATTTTTTTTATTTCGTTTTTGGATATAATTTTTTTTTCTTTATTATAGGTGTTTGTTTATTTTTTTGTGTTCTATTTTTTTTATTAGGTTTAAGTTGGTGGTGGTTTTTTTCTATTTCAGGGTTTTTTATTTCAGGATTTTTGTTGTTGTTTTTTAAGGTTTTTTCTTATTTTTAGGTGTACTTTTTTCAGCTTATTTTCAGGTTTTTAGATTTAGCTTCTAAGATGCCAAAGTGCAAATCTCCGAAGAATTCTCGTCAACGTATTGACACTGACGAGTACAATGAAGTATGTCAGGAATCTGACAACTTTATTAAAATCGCAGAACGTCAGCTCATCGCTACAATGTCGATGACTGGCGATGAAAAATGCATTACTGCATTCGAATGGCAAAATAAGTGTCAAAGATATAAGAATATTTTTAGAAAATTTTTGCATAGGTCAGATTTCTCTTCATCTCAAAGATCTAGATGTTTAAATTTAAGCCAGAAATTGGAATACTTTCGTTGCCATTTTGATGCTGTAATGAAACGCGGTGCGGGTGTGCAAGTAGCGAATGAGAGAATGACATGGGTGGATTTTGATGAAGCGTTTGACGGTAGATTACAAACTAGTGCTGTAATGAATTTAGATTACATGGATATTAATGAATTCCTTGACCATGCCTTTTGTTTATTTCAAGTGAATATTCAAAAAGCTTTAAATAGGTATGGTCCGATAAAAGTTTATACTGTATTGGGCGCGAAGTTTATTAAAGATTCAGTCAACGGTATAGAAAAGTCTGAATTGAAAACTTTTATTGCGAAAACAGAAGCAATTTTATCGACAACCCCATAGATGAGTGGTACAATGTTAATGTTAAACAAGTTACCTTAAAAAGAATTGAAGAATTCCAACAGAAAGAATCTGATTGGAAACTTAATTCTATTGAAAGGTTGGAGGTTAACATTAACAAGTACAACCCTATGCGTGCAAGTTCTTATATCAATTTGCCATCTGCTATCAATCGAAAACATGCTTGCATTAATGTTAAAAATTTTGATAATCAGTGTTTCAAATGGGCAATATTATCTTCTTTGCACCCAGTTGAAAAGAACGCTGAACGAGTTTCAAAGTACAAGTCTTATGAAGGTGAATTGAATTTTACTGGAATTAAGTTCCCTGTCTCCCTTAATGATATTTTTAAATTCGAAGCTTTGAACAATATTTCCGTCAACTTGTATGGTCTTGTTAAAAGAGATGAAAAGTTTACAGTTTCACCTCTTCATCTTTCATCTCAAAAGAAGATAAATCACGTCAATCTTCTTCGAATTGAAGATCATTATATAGATGAAAATCTAAGTGAAGATGATGATGATGATGATGAAAATGAAATACCTCTCATCTCTTTTAACTATCATTACGTCTGGATAAAGGATTTATCTAGACTTGTCAGTTCAGACTTATCAAGGCAGAAAAATAAGAAATACATTTGTGATCGCTGCTTACATTATTTCCTTAATCAAGAAAAGCTTACTGAACATGAGGAGAATTGTAGAAAAATGAACAACACAAGAATCAAATTACCCAAAAAAGGTCAAAATACAGTTGAGTTTAAAAATTTTCAAAATAAGGAGCGTGTGCCCTTTATTATTTATGCTGATTGTGAAAGAAACCAATACTGAAGTCTTCCAAAATCGTAAAACACTTAGCATTGGCTACTATTTAAAATGTAGTTTCGATGACTCTTTGTCTGTGTACAAAGCATCACCCAGAGATGATGAAAATCCAGCTAAATGGTTCTCTAAAGAATTAAAGAACTTGGCTGATGATTTAGATTCCAGATTTAAAAATCCAGTTCCTATGGAAACATTAAGTCCACAGCAGTTATTAGGTTTTCGATATGATAGTACTTGTCATATTTGTAAAAAGAAAATCGCGTACGGGGATGTAAAAGTTAGAGACCATTGTCATCTAACAGGGAAGTATCGCGGACCCGCACATCAAGATTGTAACATTAATTACCATGAATCGCAAATCATACCTGTCGTTTTTCATAACCTCAGTGGTTATGATGCTCATTTTATTATTGATGCAATTGCTACCGAATTTGAAGGTAATGTTAATCTGCTTCCCATAAATAAAGAAAAGTATATTAGCTTTACTAAAAATGTTAAAGGTAGTTATCTAAAATTTCGTTTTATTGATTCTTTCAAGTTTATGGCATCGTCATTGGACAAGTTAGCATCCTATCTTGACGAATACAAAATTGTAAATTCCGTATTTTCCAATTACAGTGATGACAAAGTTCAATTGTTAACGCGAAAAGGAGTTTTTCCCTATGAGTACATTGATTCAAGGGAAAAACTCGATGAAACTCAGTTACCCCCGAAAGAAAAATTTTACAGCACTCTAAACGATTCGTATGTTTCAGATGAAGATTATGCACATGCGCAGAAAGTATGGAGTGAATTTAATTGTAAAAATTTAGGTGATTATGTGTATTTGTACATGCAAACCGATATATTGTTACTCGCGGATATCTTTGAAAATTTTAGAAATGAGTGTTTATTAGCATATGGCCTTGATGCAGCACATTACTATACAACACCTGGACTGACATGGGATGCCATGTTAAAGTACACGAATATAAGTTTGGAACTCCTCACAGACATTGATATGGTCATGTTTATCGAACGTGGGATAAGAGGTGGGATTAGTCAGTGCACAAATCGGTACGCGAAAGCTAACAATCCTTACATGGAGAATTTCAATGAAAGTGAGGAGACATCTTACATCGTGTACTTTGACGCAAACAATTTGTATGGCTGGGCTATGGTTCAGTCGCTGCCCTATGGTGGTTTCAAGTGGGAAGAAGAAAATGTAAATAATGATTTTGACTTTAATGTTCCTGATGATGGTCCAATTGGTTATATCTTGGAAGTTGATTTGGATTATCCAGATCATCTTCATGATAAACATAGCGATTTTCCATTTTGTCCAGAACGCTCGAAGCCACTAGGGTCAAAAGAGCAGAAGCTCCTAACTACCCTCCTACCTAAAAGAAAGCACGTTCTCTATTATCGTGCCTTAAAACAAGCTATTGCCAACGGTCTTATATTAGTTAAAATCCATCGCGTACTAAAATTCGAACAATCCACATGGTTGAAAAGTTACATAGACTTTAATACCATGCGGAGAACAAATGCCAGTAATGAATTTTAGAAAAACTTGTTAAAATTAATGAACAACGCAGTATTTGGCAAAACAATGGAGAACGTGCGAAAACATGTTGACATTAAACTTGTGACAAAGTGGGAGGGTAGATATGGAGCTGAAGCCCTCATCTCCAAACCTAACTTCCACAGCAGAACCATCTTTAATGAAAACTTGGTGGCTGTGGAACTTAGGAAAATGGAGGTTTTAATGAACAAACCACTTTATATTGGTCTGTCTGTGTTGGATGTTTCGAAAACGTTAATCTTCGATTTCCATTATGATTATATGTTGAAAAAGTATGATATAAAGAATTTAAAACTATTGTACACCGACACTGACAGACTGATTTACGAAATTAAATGTCCTGATATTTATGCAGATATGAATGTCGATATCCACAAATTTGATACTTCCGATTATCCAGCAAATAATATTTACGGTATTCCGCAAGCCAACAAAAAAGTTTTAGGTCTGATGAAGGATGAATGCTGTGGAAAAATTGTTACTGAATTTGTTGGCTTGCGGAGCAAAATGTACAGTGTGCGAGTGGAAGATCAAGATTTTATTAAAAAAGCAAAAGGTGTGAAATCTGCGGTTGTAAAGAAAACTATTACCTTTGATGACTACACATATTGTTTACGAAATATTAAAATGCAATCGCGAATTCAATATTTTATCAGATCGAAACTTCACAATGTTCAAACATTAAAACAAACAAAAATAGCTTTAAGTCCTTACGACGATAAAAGATTTCTGTTATCCAATAGTACCGCTACCCTAGCATGGGGACATTGTAAAATTAGACAAATTAATGATGAAGCTATGGAATTGTAAATAAATGATGATGATGATTTGGGGAGATAAAGGTGTTTTAATAAAAGATACTGTACATTTTATATTATGTTTATTTATTAGAACCTTAATCTAGTAACATTTTTAACTTATCTTTAACTATTTTTAACTTATCTTTAACTATTTTTAACTTATCTTTAACTATTATTAACTTATCTTTAACTATTTTTAACTTATCTTTAACTATTTTTAACTTATCTTTAACTATTTTTAACTTTTTTTAAACTATATTTAACTTTATTTTAACTATTTTTAACTTTTTTAAACTTTTTTTTAACTATTTTTAACTTTTTTTAACTTTATTTTAACTATTTTTAACATTTTTTAACTATATTTAACTTTATTTTAACTTTATTTTAACTATTTTTATCTATTTTTAACTTTTTTTTAAACTACTTTTAACTTTTCTTTAACTTTTTTTTACTTTTCTTTAACTATTTTTAACTTTATTTTAACTATTTTTAAATTTTTTTTAACTATGTTTAACTTTTTTTAACTATATTTAACTTTATTTTAACTATTTTTAACTTTTTTTTTTTAACTATATTTAACTTTATTTTAACTATTTTAAACTTTATTTTAACTATTTTTATATATATTACATATCAGATTTTTTTATCCAACTATTGTGTGAGTTGTCAAATCCAAGCCATTTTACATATACATTATTGCCACGGCTTTTAAGGACTTTCTCGACGAGGTAAACATCTGGATATTTCACTTTTAATAGTTCTTCTTCATAGAAACCACCTTCGATTGGGTGATTTTCATAATCTGTAAGTTTGTATGTAACTGGTTTTGTTCGTTTAACTTGATCTATAGTAAATATTTCCGTTGTCCAGTTGGGGGTGTATCCTTTTTCAAAGATGTTTTTATGTTTGCTGACTCGAACTCTATCTCCAACTTTAAATTTTTGTCTTCTCAATGGAATTTTTCTTAGTTTACGGATACGTCTCATCAGTTCTCTTGTATCTTCTACGGTGACATCTTTAGGTTTCATACCAATCGTACGATGTTTTTTATTATTGTACTTTGATATGAGAATTGGTAAAAGATTAATCCATTTGTAATTGCCTTGTAAGTTGAATTCAGGCCACATCATATTTTTTAGAGTGCGGTTAAACCTTTCAACAATTGATGCTTTTAAATTACTATAAGTTGAATAGAGATTAATATTGAATTCTTGCATTAAACTCTGAAATTCAGAGTTATAAAATTCCTTGCCTCTATCAGTGTGTAAATTTTTTGGAATACGACCTTCTTTTAATATTAATTTCATGGCTAGAGAAATATCTTTTCCATTTTTACTTTTTACAGGTACAGCCCAGGCATATTTGGAAAATATGTCTATTACTGTGAGCATGAATTTGAAACCTTTATTGGAATAGGAGTAAGGTATCATTTCTACCAAATCTGCTTGCCAGGTTTCATCTATGCCACGCATTTGAACTTTACGACGAGGATAATTCCTTCTCGCTTGTTTATGTAGTTCAGTTACAACTGTTAACTTTTTATCATTCATCATTTGGAATAAATGTAGTTTCCTTGATAATAATATTCTGTTGGAATTCAATTTGTTTTAGTTTTTCGTTAACTCTATCTTCAACAACTTGTATTAAAATATTCAAATCATCAATGGCTGATCTTAAAGAAGATGTAATTTGAAAGATAGTTTTTATCTCGTTTCGGATAATTTGTTGTACAAGTCGTAAATTTACTGCATCATGCAGCTCTTCAGCGTCTTGAACGTTACAAAGTCTTTTGCCTTCAATATTGTAATCTCCACTTGGAGTAACTTTAAATCCAATACCAGAAGGTCCAGGTAGTCCACGACTTGCAACAGGTCGTGTTAAAGAATGTCCGAACACATCAATGCTCATTGTAATACTAAGCAATTATTCTATATGCTCTCTCTTAATATATAATTCGAGCTTCACGAAGTTCTTCGATAATTGACATAATCTCATTATTATGACTTGGATTACCAGCTTGCTGTGATCCTATGAGTAGTCGTAAACGGTCAACGAGTTCATTTGGATCATCCGAATAGATGTAGTCTGGATTAAATTGTCTTTTTGCAATCATAAATTGTGGTAATATATTTTTATGCTTCTTTAAAGAACCAGCACCACTTTTCTTTGGTGTACTTTTGATAAGTTTTGCAATAACATCAGTGTACTTGGAAGTCCTGCTTATGTTGACAGATTCACTTGGGCTATAATTTTTTCGATGTGCATTCGTAGCAATGAGAATTTCTTTATAATTTGAAAAATCATCTGAACTTATTAAAGCTTCTTTTGGTTTCTGCTTAAATAAAAGTTCAAGTAACCCAGCAATTTTTAAATAATTTTTCTTTCCAATAAGCTTAATATGTGAACCTTCAAATTCAATAGGTGTTGGCAAGTTTACGTGCTCCATAAACCGTATCTAAAAACAGTTTTCTATTTTTATCTAACATAAAAATAAATTTATTTGTAATTTTTTCATAATCTTCTTCTTCTTTTTCAAAGTTATTGCTCTTATCAAGTAAAGTTGAATTTAGTAGAGTTTTATCAAATTCTTCATCATCGTCAACAGCAGTTGAAAAAGAGAAATCATTATCATCTTTCTTGAATTTTTCAATTTTAACATTTTTGAAAGGAGTTTCAGTTACATTTGCCAACTTTTGAAGAGGTGTAACTATTGGTTGCAGAGTTTCTTTTAACAATGTCTCTGCAGCCTCTTTACCCATTTTAAGTAAGCGATGTTTTCGTCTAATAGCGTCGCTTGCTTTTGCTATTTGACGAGGTGTTTCTTGCTCTTTTCTATACATGTTTCCGTCTTGATAAAATAAACTATACTAATTTAAAATGAAATAAAGTAGTTATATTTATAGTGTAATAAAGCAATCAAATCCCTTTCTATATCTTCCCTCATTAAAATTCCTATCTTTATCAATAACGACAAATCCATATTTATCAGATTTCCAACCTTCTGAACATAAATCACGAAATTGAGTATAAGACATGTCTGTATTTACATGATATTCGTAGACATGTTTTAAATTTTTTTCATCTTGTCTAAAAAGCACCAGTAAATTTACATTATCTCGCACCAAGTGTTTTGAAATACGAGCATATGTTTGACACAAGTAGAAACTGTCAACATTTACATGTCTACCCATACAAAAGAAAGCTCTAACATTGTCTTGCTTTTCACAAGCAATATCATCAAAGATGAATATTGAGTTTGGTTTAGCATCTTTTGGAGATACTACTTCTTCATGCTCACTAAATGGAAAGTATTCAATTCCATCCACGTCATGAATTACATTTTTCAAAAATTGATATTTTGGCTGCTGCAGAGATTTAGAGTATAGGTAAATATTTTCAAAACTTAAACCATTTGGATGTATGATTAAAGAGAGAAGAGCGTTTGTTTTACCACAATTAGAGAGACCACAAAGGACAGCTCGGATGCTATCTGAAAACAAACTACCATGACGTTGAACTTTTTTCTCACTAGTTTCAACGTCAATACTTGTGATTGGGAGTGCTACAGGTTGTTTCGTGAACTGCATCTTGACAGTAACTGCTCTGAAAACTATAAATACTAGGATTTTATAGTCTTACAGTCAGTTGCACATCAAACTTCATAGAGTGTTGAATGATTTTACATCGAAGTGATAAAAAACATCTTTGTCGTGGTAGAGGATTAGTTAACCGTATTATCAATAGTTTACCTTTTGAATTACATTTACCTGGATACCAATTCTGTGGACCCGGTACAAAGTTGACAAAAAGATTAGCACGTGGTGATAAAGGTGTTAACCCATTAGACGCTGCATGTAAAGCACATGATATTGCATATTCGCAAAATCGAGAAAACATTAAAGCAAGAAACGTTGCAGACCAAGAGCTAGCTGAAAAGGCGTGGCAACGTGTTACATCTAAGGATTCTAGTATTAGTGAAAAGGCAGCAGCTTTAGCGATATCTGGAACGATGAAAGCTAAATCAACATTAGGTATGGGAATGAAAAGGAAGAAAAAGTCTACAATGAAGAAGAAAAGAAAGACCATGTGAAAGAAAAAGCGACTAGCATTACGAAGAGTTGTTGATGCTGCTAGAAAAAGTATGCTACCCAATCATAATTCTGGAGAATCAATTCAAGCTGCTCTGATTGGTGCAAAAGAAGCAATAAAAAATGCTGGTGGTAAATAAAAAATTTTATCACCGCGAATTCTACCTGTACCTTCTAAAGTTGGTGGTATTTTACCACTAGTTCCCATTTTTGCTGGACTTAGTGCTTTGGGAGCTCTTGCTGGTGGAGCTTCAGGTATAGTGAAAGCTGTAAACAAGGCTAAAACTGCCAAGGAACAACTTTTTGAAGCTCAACGACATAATAAAGCAATGGAAGCAATATCGCTTGGAAAAGGATTACATCTGAAACCCTACCGACAAGGACTTGGTCTTCATATTAAACCCTACATTCAGGGGAAAGGATTAAAAAAGAAGAAACAAACATCAAGAAAGAAAAAAAACTTGCATTGAAGCTACCTCACCGTCCTCTAACTGATTTTGATCTGTTAAAATATGCTAAAACTATAAAAATACCATATTTTCGCGTAGTTTTTATGCGAAATGAACTACCTTTTAAAGGACTGACTTTTAATTCTATTCCCAATATTGATAAAGGTAACAATAAATTTTACATTGGTAATCATATAATTGATATACCAACTGGAAGTTATGAAATTAAAGATATTGAAACATGTATAAAAGATTCTGTGAAACTTGGAACTGTTATTAGTATAAAACCTAATAACAATACATTACGCAGTTTAGTTGAATCAAATTTACCAATTGATTTTAAACATAAAGATTTAATTGGTAAATTATTGGGATTTATGCCGCGGAAATTATCACCTAATGAAACACACATCTCTGATTTACCTGTAGCAATTCTCAAGGTAAATTCAGTCAGAGTTGAGTGTAGCATTACATCTGGAGCGTATATAAATAATCAAAAGGCCCACACCATCCATGAATTCTTCCCTAGCGTTCCACCAGGATATAAGATTGTGGAAGTGCCAGCACACGTCATTTACCTTCCGATTGTTGTCAAGACAATACATAATATTCAACTCCGCATTGTCGATCAAGACGGTGATTTGATTAATTTTCGAGGAGAAACTATAACAATCCGATTGCACATAAAGTCAATGTAATGGGAATTGTATATAATCAAAAAGTTGGTGGAAACTATAAAAGTCAACCAACATGTCAAAGACAAATCAGTTTAAATTTGTCTCACAAGGTGTTAACACCTCAGAATTGCCTGTTCCTGAAAAAACTAGGTCTAAAAGTTATACCTCAAGGAAAACGCCAAGACAAATAATTTATATATTTTTTGGGTGTTGTTGCAACAAAAATGGACGAAATTCTCAACATTCCAGCAGCAGTGAATTTTGATGAGTCCATAGCTCATTATGAAATTCATGCTCATCAACCGTATGCTTCATCCTCTTTTAACAATAGTGATGAAATTCGAATTGCAGTTCAACATCAAGACTTATGTATTTTACCAAGTAAAAGTTCATTACACATTTTTGGTAGGTTAGCTAAAAATGATGGAATTACTCTTACAGAAAATGTGCATTTAAGTAATAATGCTGTATGCTTTTTGTTTGATGAAATTCGCTATGAACTAAATGGAGTTGAAATAGATCGGTGCAAATATGTTGGACATACTACAATCATGAAAAATTATGTCTCACAAACGCCTACTCAGTTAAATTTTATTGAAAATGCTGGGTATTCAAAAATTGCCGCTGACGCAAGACTTGTATTGGAAAATGGATATTTTGATGTCACAATACCACTCAGCATGATTTTTGGTTTTGCTGAAGACTATAAAAAAATTATCATGAACGCTAAACATGAACTTATTTTAACAAGAGCACGCTCTGACATGAATGCTATAATTCAAACAGGACAAGGAGGGGATGAGGAATTCAAAATTTTTATCAATAAACTTGAATGGATGGTTCGATACGTTTTACCCGCTGATAATAATAAAATAAAACTATTGAAATTTATTGAAAAGGATCCATTAATTTCAATAAGTTTTAGGTCGTGGGAAATGTATGAGTATCCCCTAATTCCTACAAGTTCAAAAGTTTTATGGCAAATTAAATCATCAACGCAATTAGAGAAACCACGCTATGTTATAGTTGGATTTCAAACAGCAAGGAAAGATAAACGTAAAAAATTTGCCTGTCATTTTGATCATTGCAACATTACAAATGTTAAACTTTTCATGAATTCTCAATATTATCCTTATGGAAATTTAAATCTAAACTTTGACCAAAATCAATACTCCCTACTTTATGAAATGTACGCTAATTTTCAATCATCCTATTATGGAAAAGATTCAAAGCCTATTTTAACTAAGGATATCTTCAAAAGTTTATTTCCTCTGATTGTTTTTGATTGTTCCAAACAAAATGAATTTTTAAAACAAGCATCAGTCGACGTTAGGTTAGAATTTGAAGCAGGAATAAACATGCCAGCCGAGACCACTGCCTACTGCCTAATCATCCATGACCGTGTCATACAATATAAACCAATCAGCGGCGTTGTAAAGAAGTTGCTGTAGTGGGGGTAATGTAAAGTGGTGGGGATGATTATTATTATAAAAGCAGCTACTCTCGGCTAGAAATTCATTTCTGATTCAGAATGGAGTTCATCGTAGACGTTCAAGGTTTTAAAAAACCCAACAACGAGTTTATCTTTAAAGAATTGGCTATACTTCCTCTTCAACCAGATGCTCAGCCGCTGGTTTTCCTGTTCGAACCTCCTTGTCCATGGAATACATTACCAAGTCGCTACAAAAGTGAAAATCTCTGGTTAACTCATAATTACCATGGAATTGATTGGACAGCTGGAGACGTCCCATACGATGAACTTCGTCCTATTCTACAAGGAATACTGCGAGGTGCTAAAGCCATCTACGTTAAAGGTTTAGAAAAAATGACATGGTTAGAGAAATATCTATTAAATGTATATTATTTGGAAGATTATGAATGTCCATCGTTGAAAAGACTTGAAACAAAATTGTTATCTACATGTAAACTTCATACTATTCATAAAGAAAATTGTGCTGCAAAAAATGTAAAAATTCTTCGAGAATGGTTTTTAGATCCTGCAAACCAATATATAAGTATTGTTCTTAAAGAAACTGATGAAGTTGATTCTACGATTAATACTACTTTAAAATCTTTCTATGAAAATTGTGAATCTTTTTTGTAATAGAGTTATTAACTTTTCAAAAATAAATATTATTAATTATAAACTTAAAAAAATAAAATGTTTCTTTATTTGAAAAACTACCTAACCTTTAAAGTTTCATTTAATTTAAAAATTTTTTTTTTTTTTTTATAATTCCTGAAAATAAAACTTATTCTAATTCTAATATATATATATATTAAGAGGATGTGGAAAATAAATTTAATATTAATTTATAGGTAAAACTTTGTGTGTTTATTTTTTCAAAATTATATTTTTATAATATATATATATACATGTCTTTTTATACAATTTATTATAACAAGTTAAACTCGACAACATTATAAGGTCCTCCAAGATATTTCATTTTAAGTTTCTTCGATATCGCAGCTTCTTTCATCATCTCCAAGGTGTTTGGTTCATCCTCAAAGAGCTTGATGAATCTCGCTGGTAAGTATGTGACGAAATCAGCATCAATCTCAACTATTATCCTAGGTCCATATTTGGTCTGGACCTTCTTTATTTTTGTGACGTAGTAAAGTCCATCTTTCATCAATTCTGCGAGAGGCTTCGTCGGCAGGTATCCCTCGAAACGTCCAACAGAGTTAACTTTTTCTAGATCCATTTTGTTTTTAAATAGTTTTAGAAACTAATATAATGCTGAAAAAAGAAGACTTAGATAATAAAACTGAAATGGAAAGTTTAATAAAAATAAAGCTGAAAGAGAAGACTTAGAAATATAACTGAAAAATACATTTAAAAAGAAAACCTGCAAAAATAGAGCAAGAAAAAACCTGTGAAAAAAATCTAACTCTGAAAAATGTGGACAAACCTGAGAAAAAAATAAACTTAAAAAAAACCCTAAAGAAATTAAAAATTGAAGCTGAAAAAACTAAAAAAAAAGAAAAATAGGACAAACCTGAAAAAAGTAAAAAGAAACAGACTGAAAAACTAAAAATAGAAGCTGAAAAACCTGAAAAAGTAAACTTAAAAAAACCTAAAGAAATTTAAAAGTATTAAAAGCTGAAAAACAATGTAAAATCCTGAAAAAAATAAATGCTGAAAAGAATAAAATCTGAAAAGGAAGGTTAAAATAGAAAAGTTTTTACTTACTTCTACTGGTAGATCTGAAAGAAATAATGACTTAAGAGGCTCAGGTTCCGATTTATATCACCACAACCCCCACTTTTTTTCTTCAACCCCACCACATTTACGGTGCGCACGCAAATTATCCCCACTCTACACTGTTTAAAACGAAATACTCCACTTCCTTATACCCTTTAATCATGCGCGGTATAGTTAAATGAAATAAACTAAATACATCAATTTAAAAATAAACATTTTTTTTTATTTAAAAATAATTTTGAATTATGTGGAGTATATCTGCAGTTGTTGTTAGCGTTGTGTATTCTTCTAACAGCTCCAACATCTAAAAATAAAATGATATTTTAAAAGCTAATTAAAAAAAAAAAAAATTTTTTAACGCTTTTTTAAAAGTTAATTTAAATTTAGTTTGAAATATATAATGAAACGTCTCAACTAACTTCATCGGGATCGATGTCAAGTATTAAATCATCATCATCATCATCATCATCGCTGATGATGACAGTTTCCCCCTGACTATCATAATCATCCTCATTATTATTATTATCATCATCAACCTCATCTTCCTCATAATTATTATGGGCATATGGATCATTAATAATCAATAAATCATCATTATCACCATCAGCATCATCAAAAATTGTAATATAATTATTCGTTTCTTCCTCTATCTCATTTGGTGGGAGATTTTTTGGATCCATTTGTAAAGAAGAAATGTAAACTGAAATAATAATAAAAAGAAATAACTTAGAAAAATAGGAATGGAAACTGAAATGAAAGGAAAGAAATACAAAGAAACGGAGGAATGAAATAAAAGAGAGATTAAAGTTGAATTAAAAGAAAATAACTAGATAAAGAAAGAAATTAAAACTGAAATAATAAAAAAAATAAGAAAATTAAAAAAATAAACCCTAAAATGAAAAAATCTTAGAAAAAGATGGAAGAGAGAAACCCCTGGCAGAGAGAAAGAGCTGGAAGAGAGAAAGACCTGGAAGAGAGAAAGAGCTGAAAGAGAAAGGTTGTTGGAAGCTGAAAGGAAGAATGAGTGTGGTGGCTGGTGAACTGCACTCTATACCCGTGCTCCCCACCACGGCGCTCCCCACCACAGCAATCCCCACTCGGCAACACTGCTTGAGTGAAAACAGCACTTCCATGCGGTAATCTCCGGCATTACTTTTTGATGCGCGGAAATATTTGAATTTAACTCTATATATTTTATTTTTAATTTTCATTATAACTATTATTATTATTATTATTATTATTATTATTATTATTATTATTATTATTATTAATACTATTATTAATACACTAGTATTAATATGAAATATATATATATATATATATATATATATTAGTCTTTTTTTTATATTAATACATATTATAAAATACAATAATATGAATATTATTATTCATAATTGTAACTATTATATTATATATTGTAACTATTAAAATTGTATAATTAATAAGAATACTACTATACAGAAGAATATAATTGTAACACATTTATCATATGGGTGATTCTCTCAAAAAAAAGGACAAAAAAAGCTTTTACAGTATTTTGTTTATAAATATGAAAATTAATTTCAATTATTTAAAATTCTGTTAACAGTACGTTAAGATTTTACAAAAAATTCATTTTTTCTCTTTTTTCTCTTTTTTCATTTTCTTTGTGTTCTCTTTCTGATAAAGTGGATTTCGCCTCTTTCCCGTTGGAACTCTACCAGGTCGAGTCAATCTTTGAACACCTGGATCGTTCGGATCCACTAATATTGTCCTCGATGTTGCCGGATTAGAAGTTGAAGGACCTGCCAACTGTGTTCTAGATTGAATCGACACCGAAGGACCTGCCAACGGTTGTCTAGACTGACTCGACACACTTGACAAATTCTGTGTAGAATGACTCGACGCTACAGGACTTTTTAATTTTTGACTTGACAAATTCTGCGTTGAATGACTCGCGCTACAGGACTTTTTAATTTTTGACTGGACAAATTCTGCGTAGAATGACTCGACGCTACAGGACTTTTTAATTTTTGACTTGACAAATTCTCCGTAGAATGACTCGACGCTACAGGACTTTTTAATATTTGACTCGACAAATTCTGCGTAGAATGACTCGACGCTACAGGACTTTTTAATTTTTGACTTGACAAATTCTGCGCTGAATGACTCGACGCTACAGGACTTTTCAATTTTTGACTTGACAAATTCTGCGTTGAATGACTCGACGCTACAGGACTTTTTAATTTTTGACTTGACAAATTCTGCGTTGAATGACTTATATGACTCGACGCACTTGACAAATTCTGCGTAGAATGACTCGACGCTACAGGACTTTTTAATTTTTGACTGGACAAATTCTGCGTAGAATGACTCGACGCTACAGGACTTTTTAATTTTTGACTGGACAAATTCTGCGTAGAATGACTCGACGCTACAGGACTTTTTAATTTTTGACTTGACAAATTCTCCGTAGAATGACTCGACGCTACAGGACTTTTTAATATTTGACTCGACAAATTCTGCGTAGAATGACTCGACGCTACAGGACTTTTTAATATTTGACTCGATGAAGGATCACACAATTCTTTTATAGATTCACTTGACGCTGATGAACTTTTTGATGAAGTAGTAGTAGTAGACTCAGATGATGAAGATGATGATGTAGATGAACTCTGATTTAAAATTATTGCAGATGATTCCTCCGCAGGTGGTATCGGCAATATTGACGAAGTTTGAAGCAACTGCTTAGGTGTCGGTGTATACTGCAACTCCACATTTTTTTTCCAGCAAACGTGGAACATACTCTGCAGGCCCCCATCTTGTTCTACGTACTTCACCATTATTTTCCTTTTCCTATTTAAAACAAAATTAAAATTAAAATTGACTAAACAAAAAAAATTTTAAATAATTAAATTATATATTTAATTTTAATATAATAAATTAATAATTAAAAGATTAAAATAATAAAATAAATAAAAATAATAAATAAAAATAAATAATAAAATAATTAAAAAAATAAAACTAATAAAATAAATTAATAAAATAAATAAATTTTAATAAATAGTAATAATAATAATATATTTGATTTCCTTATATTTAAATTAAACTTAATTTAGAAAGTAAAGAAATTACAAGTTATTGAAATGAAATTGAAATGAAATATATATTTAGAATTTTATTTTCTAAATTGAATTAAAATACATTTTACTCACATCATTGTTGATATTCCTCTGCCTGTCGTCAAATAAAGGTTGTCCTGTAGTATTATTGTTTGGAGGTGGTCTCGTCGATTGTGTTCTATATTGTTGTGCTGGTGGTGCCCTTGGCATACGGTTCTGGGGAAAATTTAGCCATGGATGAAATCCAGCATACATCTGTAAATTAAAAAGGAGAAAAATTGAAAGAAATAAATAAGAGTAAAATTAATAAAAAAGAGAAAAAAATTGATAAAAGTAAATAAGAGCAAAATAACAATAATAATAATAAAATAAAAAAGAGAAAAACTGATAAATAAATATATATAAATAATTATATAATAATAAATAAATAAAATAAATAAAAATTAATAACAAAAAGAGAAAAATTTATAAAAATAAATAAAAGTTAAGTTCATAAAAATAATAGAAAAATAAATAAAAAAACAGGAAAAATGAGTTACTAAATAATAAACTTCCCCCATGTACCGGCAAAAGCAGCAAATGCCGCAAAACGAATGCATTGCAAAATTCTGAAACATAATAAATAATAATAATAATTAATGATTAAAGAAAAAATATTAAAGTTTAATCATAGTTACATTTTTTGAGAAAAAAAAATTTTTGTACTCACCATATATTTCTTATTTTAATTTAAGGATCCACATTCGAAA
Source organism: Leptopilina boulardi (assembly GCF_019393585.1). NCBI lineage: Eukaryota > Metazoa > Arthropoda > Insecta > Hymenoptera > Figitidae > Leptopilina > Leptopilina boulardi. The sequence goes on along the minus strand of NW_026137789.1, from coordinate 190,507 downwards.
CGAGTCAACAATGGAATGATGAGAAATCTGACGACGCTGCTTTCAAACCTCAGGCATAGCCTTCTAACCAACTTAACTTTTTTCGCAAAGTTGGTATACACGCGCGAAATTTGAAAAAAACCAAACACCAAGCAACTAAATTATAAATTTGAATTTACCGCCAACAGAGTTTCAATGATAATGGCGCCATCTAGCGGAGGCATCTGGAACTCAAATTTGTCGGTAAAACAGAACATCCCTTCTAACTCACTTGAAATTATATAATAAAAATTTAAATTTCCCACCAAGGGGGTTTGAATTGGTCGGTAAATGAAAAAAGGCGCCATCTCGTAGAGGCAGCCGGAAATAAACTCAGTCGGTAAAACAGAACACATCGACCAAGACACTTTAAATTTTAAAATAAAAATTTAAATATCCCACCAAGGGGGTTTGAATTCGACGGTGGCGCCATCTAGCAGTGGCAGCCGGTACCAAACTCGGTCGGTAAAGAAGAACACCAAGACACTTTAAATTAAACTTTTAAAAATTCAAATTTCTGCCAAGGGGAGTTGAATTGGCCGGTGGCGCCATCTAGCGGTGGCGGTCGGAACTAACTCGGTCGGTAAAGTAGAACACCAAGCCACTTTGAATTGGGCTTGTTACCGACCTCGGTCGGTAAGTAAGCCAGAACCCGTGTAGATCAACTACTAAGGGATGTCATCTTTTGGGAATATAATTTTTAGTTTGTCTTAAGTGTATTGCATTTTTTTTGAATTTTGATTTTTTTCTCTATTTTTTAACCGTTTCTTTTTATATCGCTATGTCTCGTAGATTTCAAGGAAATATATCAGGAAAATTGTCATATTATTGGTTTTTTATCCTAATACGTTTTTTATTCGAATTTCACGGTTTTCGTGGATAATTTTGAAATACCTAATTCTTTGTCAAATTTTTAATAAGGACCACATTTTATTTTATAATTGTAGAAAATAGCCACAAATTACAAATTTGATGCCAATCCCATGATTAAGGGATGTCATCTTTTGGGAATATATTTTTTAGTTTGTCTTAAGTGTATTGCATTTTTTTGAATTTTTGATTTTATTCTCTATTTTTTAACCGTTTCATTTTATATCGCTATGTCTCATAGATTTCAAAGAAATCTATCAGAAAAATCGTCATAAAACTGGTTTTTTTTATTCTAATACATTTTTTATTCGAATTGCACGGTTTTCGTGGACAATTTGAAAATACCGAATCTTTCTTTCTATTATATTAACAACAAAATTCTTAAATTTTGTCGGAATTTTCGAATTTTTGTTTTTTTTCTTTATTTTTAAACCGCTTCTTTTTATATCGCTATGTCTCATAGATTTCATGGAAATCTATCTGAAAAATCGTCATAATACTGGTTTTTTAACCTTATACGTTTTTTATTCGAATTTCACGGTTTTCGTGGACAATTTTGAAATACATAATTTTTTGTCAAATTTTTAATAAGGACCACATTTCATTTTATAATTGTAGAAAATAGCCACAAATTACAACTTTGATGCCAATCCCTTGATTAAGGGATGGCATCTTTTGGGAATATATTTTTTAGTTTGTCTTAAGTGTATTGCATTTTTTTGAATTTTTGATTTTATTCTCTATTTTTTAACCGTTTCTTTTTATATCGCTATGTCTCATAGATTTCAAAGAAATCTATCAGAAAAATCGTCATAAAACTGGTTTTTTTTATTGTAATACGTTTTTTATTCGAATTGCACGGTTTTCGTGGACAATTTCGAAATACCGAATCTTTCTTTCTATTATATTAAAATCATAATTCCTAAATTTTGTCGGAATTTTCGAATTTCTGTTTTTTTTTCTTTTTAAACCGCTTATTTTTATATCGCTATGTCTCATAGATTTCATGGAAATCTATCTGACAAATCGTCATAATACTGGTGTTTTATTTATCTAATACGTTTTTTATTCGAATTTCACGGTTTTCGTGGACAATTTTGAAATACCTAATTCTTTGTCAAATTTTTAATAAGGACCACATTTTATTTTATAATTGTAGAAAATAGCCACAAATTACAAATTTGATGCCAATCCCATGATTAAGGGATGTCATCTTTTGGGAATATATTTTTTAGTTTGTCTTAAGTGTATTGCATTTTTTTGAATTTTTGATTTTATTCTCTATTTTTTAACCGTTTCTTTTTATATCGCTATGTCTCATAGATTTCAAAGAAATCTATCAGAAAAATCGTCATAAAACTGGTATTTTTTTATTCTAATACGTTTTTTATTCGAATTGCACGGTTTTCGTGGACAATTTGGAAATACCGAATCTTTCTTTCTATTATATTAAAATCATAATTCCTAAATTTTGTCGGAATTTTCGAATGCCGTTTAGTCGCAAAAGGATATGCACAAAAATATGGCATCGATTATCTCGAAACATTCTCACCCGTTATCAAGTACTCGTCTGTGAGAGTGTTAATTGCCCTCGCCGTGGAACGTCAGTTGTTCTTACATCAAATGGATGTGTCATCTGCGTATCTAAATGTTGTGTTGTCAGAAGACGTTTATATGAAACAACCAGAAGGATTTGTGAGTGAAGAGTACCCGCATCGTGTGTTAAAATTAAAAAACTCTTTGTACGGACTAAAACAAAGTGGCCGCGAGTGGAATTCAAACTGGATGCAGTCCTGAAAAAACTCGGTTTTACTCCATGTGTTAGTGAGCCCTGTCTTTATGTCCGTAATGAGGACGGTAAACAAAATTTTATCGCAGTTTATGTGGACGATTTTATTTTTGCGAGTTCATGCAAAGAAGATTTGCTGAAACTAAAAAATGCAATTGCGAAGGAGTTCAAAGTAGTTGACGGTGGAGAACTGAAGTATTTCCTGGGAATCGAAGTTGAACGAGAAGGAGAAACTGGTAGTATTACCTTAGGACATAAGCAATACATCGAGAATCTTCTTCGTCAGTGGAAGATGTCAACGTGTAGAAGTGTGTCCACGCTATTGGAAGCAGGTTATCAAGTCAAATGTGACAGTGAAAATTGCAGAAAAGTTGACGAGAAAAGTTACCAATCTTTGATAGGATCTTTAATGTATCTGGCCATCACGACAAGGCCAGATATTCTCGTTGCAAAACTCGCTCAACGAAACGTCAACCCTCATGGTGAACACGAAGCTGCAGCAAAACGAATATTGAGATATCTACGAGGAACAGCTGATATGAAATTGCATTACCAAGCAACTGGACAACCTGTGCATGGCTATGTGGATGCGGCAAGAAGACTAGGAACAGGAGGAGTAACTCGGCTGTTTGCCTTCAGAGAGCAGTGGGCCCGATTGTGACACTACGGCGACAATAGAGATTAAAGCTATAGTCGACGGCTGTGAAGTTATGAGGCCTAGAAAATTTTTTACTTTAAAAAAAGGCAGTGTTCCATTCATTTTCGCTGTAACTTAAATGTACTTTGAAATTAATGCATGTTATTTCGCACTGGGAGAGTGAAATTTTTTTTAATGAAGTGTTTTTGTTGTCAAGTATGTTATTACAATTGTAATATTTATAAATGATGATTAAGTTTTGATAATTATTCACAGAATGAATCTTTGAAGTCTTCAATGTTGCAAAACATGTTAGAATTATCGCCAAGATCTGCAAGGAGAAATAGTATTGCCAATCAAATAATGTCTTTTGAAATTCATAATCTTATTATTAATTTTCCCATTTATTGGGGAATGGGTGACACTCCAGAGGGTGTTGTGTTTTCATTTTATGGAGATATTTCTTGTAAAGCTACGCGATCGATTGTGGTGAAAGAGGATATGACAATTGAAGTAAGGAAACATAAATAAAGATGCAAAATATTTTTTAATATCTAAATTCATAACACTTTTGAAACCTTTTAAGATTAGAGCACACAATCATATCACAAATTTTTTTGTTATGGAAAAAGTATCTAGCTTAGATGATATACGTACTCTTATGATAAAAGTCACATGTGCAAACCTATGTGAAAAGGCATGGTCAGGGCAGTGCAAAAATTGCTTCTTCGTACCAAAGTCTACAAGTAAATCTACAAAGTGCAAGGAATGTAAAATAAAAAGTGACCGAGAAAATTATGAGAGGCGCCGAGCACGTCGTTTGCTCATGAAAGCTAAAAATGAGAAAAGAAGCCGTAAAAATTTGAAAAAAAATTGAGTCGCTCTGTTACCAAGGTAAGCATTAAGATATAACATATTTTCATCACATTATGCTTCATGTAGTGAAAATGAACATTATTATGTTCTTATAGGTTCAACTAATGGAAATAAATCTAAAATATTTAAAAGATCGCTATTCTTCGATTACCGAAAATGTTTTAAACGAAGCTACAAAAGACTTGCCCATACAAATGAAAGAGGCCATTAAATGTATTCATAAATACGGCAAAACAGACGATAAAAGAGGGATGAGATATACAAAGCAATAGATTTTGGAATGTATACTTCTCAGTATAAAAAGCCGAAAAGCTTACATTCATATCAGAAAGCACAACATCCTTCCACTTCCAACATTGACAACATTAAGAACCTATTTGAAAAATATGAAACCTCGTTATGGTTTCGACTTACAAGTTTTTTCAATGTTAAAAAGAAGAAAGACGAGGTAAATATTACCATCAATTTCAATTATGATTAGCAATGTTATATGACACTGTTTATGTATTTTTATAGGAATTCTTGTAATGGACGAAATGCAAATAAGCAGACGCTTAAGCTTCGACAGCGACATCTTATCTATTCTCGGGTTCACAGACTTGGGGGAATATACACCCGAAAAGCAGAAAAACGAACGAGGTGACCATGCTTTAGTATTTTTATTTCAGCCATTTAGAGGTCAGTGGGTACAGAATATTGCGGCTTTCCTCAGCAAAGGTGCAGCAAATGGGGATGTCCTTAGCCACGTAGTAACTGAGTGCATTATATTGCTTCAAAATAGTGGTTTTTACGTAGACGTGGTCACCTCAGATGGAGCAAGCTGGAATAGAGGAATGTGGAAGCAATTTGGCCTGAAAGACCTCGAAACTAGTTGCATTCATATTTGTGCACTAGAGGAAGATGAAAGCGAAGAAAAAGAAGACTCTTTTGAAAGGAGACGCTTGTGGTTTTGTTCAGATTTTTCGCACCTTGTTAAAAATTTACAAAATTTTTTAATGTCCCAAGAAGAAGTAATGGTAAAGACGTGTAGAAATTTGTTTTTAGATAACATTGAACATTTTATACATAATGTGTCTGTTATTGCAGACTCCTGATGTCATTTTTAAAAAACAGCATTTCAGAGCGGTTATTAAAGGTGATGGTTTACATAAAAGTTTTGGACTAAAAGTAGCGTCTAAGCTTACTCCAGATCATTTAGATCCGCAGTTCTTCCAGAAAATGCATGTCCATAAAGCCTTTAATGTAATTATCTAATTTTTATGTATTAACTAAAAACATTATAAATAGCTTATTTAGTCTAAACAAAGCTATTTCGTACAAATGAACATTTCTTTATTGTTTGTAGCTTTTCTCCGCACGTGTGGTCTCAGCGATGCAAATATATAGAAAAGTAGATAACGATTTGAGCGATTTCGATCCTACAATTCAATTAACATCTCGAATTAGCGAAGTCATGAACGCTATGACTAGTCGAAGTTCTCAAGGTGCATTATCTGTAAACACTATCAGCTATCTAGTATGTATTTCATTAACCTATTGCTTCATTTTTAAATATTAGTATACATAAGTATTATCTATAAATTCATGCATTATAATATTGTAGACAATTCAAAGTTATAAAGAGTACTTGAAAGAATGGAAAGATTTTAACGGAAAAAATAACTGCAAATTTCTGACGAACAGCACATACGATGGATTTCTTGTTACTTTGAAAACGACTATCGAAGTAATGGAATTTCTTTGCCGCGAATGTGGCTACCAGTTTTTAATGACTGATAGGCTCAATCAGGATGCACTTGAGGTTTTAAATTTCTCAAATAACAATGTTTCTTAAAATCTTTACATTTTCAGTTCAATTTTTTTCATGTTCAATGTTTTTGCAGGGTATGTTCGGGATGATAAGAGACTGTTGTGGATCATACAACAAGCCAGATCCATTATTATTATTTATTCAAGTCTACCGGTGAGTTACCGTCTACTCCTTGGTAAAGCCTCCAAAAGGTTCAAATGTTGATAGTCTTGAAATTTTTAAAACACTGTTAACTGAAACAGATACTGCACTGCAGGAAAATAAGGAAGAATGGAAAACATTCCTTAATGACATTATAGAAAGAGGAGAAAATACTGCGGAAAAACCTACTGCAAGGAAACCACATGACTATAATGTCCAGGCTGTAAATGATTTTGTTCTCGCCTACTTTTCAGGATTCATTGCAAGAAAGGCAGGAAAATGGACTGCATGTAAAGAATGTCTGTCATCGTTGATAAAAGATAAAAGAGATTTACCTCGAGATAAATTGATAGATAACCTTAACCGAGGATATCTAAAGTATCCTTCAAATGGTCTCTTTAATCTTCTGTACTCTTTGGAAAGTTCAATTTTTCAAACTATTGGGGAACAGCAAATGAACTTTTATACTTTCCAGCATATAATGCAAAATGTTCTTGCCCAGTCGTTTGCTTTCGTTGGCTGTGAGAATCATAAAAAGTCTTTGACTAAGACAGTCATAAAATACTACATAATGTCAAGTGCAAAAATCTTTTGCAAACAGTACAATAAAGTTTATAATGAAGCGAAAAAAGATGAACAGAGGCTACGAAAGATGTCCAAATTATTAGGGAAAAGTTCACAAACTTCGAAAAAATCAAGTGCACAGAAAAAGCGTACTGTCCAAGAAACTGCTATGAAAATGAAGACTTTATTGAACTCAAACTATGGGAATCGTTAATAGCAAAAGATTTTCTAGTTAAAAATTAACTATAATAAGCTTGGTATTCATTCATTCATTCCGTCCGTACCCCTGCTGGGTTTTCGGTGACAGAGAAAAGAACAAGTTATGGAGAGAAAAAGGTATATCTTTATTTTGCAAATGAGGGTTATCTTGACCTGCAATCTGTTAAAAAGGATTAATTAATAACTCTGAGGACCCAGGTAATTATTTCTTTCTCCCTTTATCACGTGAAAAAGCTATAAAGAAAGTGTAAAACTGAATAGGTAACGCATACCTTTCTTTCTTACACCAAGAAATATAACATAAGTACTTCTTTGTTTAACATTGCGTTTCTCTATCTAGACGATTGAAAATGGCATAAGAACATCATCGTCTAAAATCTTAATCTTCTTCCATTTTTGTTTTATAAATAAAAAAAAATCGGACAAGTGCGAGTTACACTCGCATTAAAACCGAGGGTTCCGTACCCCTAATCCTTAAATTTGAGGGGTTTAAAGTGTGAAGGCCGCTGGAAAAATTCAAATTTTGTTCAATTTTGAGCATGGAAATACATTTCATAAGTTTTTAAAATTTTTTTAATTTTTTTTATCATTTAATATTTTCAATTTTATGATTTTTTTAGATTTCACCAAGTAATAAAAATATCAACAAATAAAAAATGTCAAAATATAAAAAAAATAGCAAATGATAAAAAAAAGAAAATGGCAAATTATAAAGAATGGCAAAACACTACAAAAAAATATAGCAAGCACAATTGGAGTTCTCGCTATATTTTTTTGTAATCTACACGCAAAAATACGTAAAAGTGTATAAATTTGAAACTCTTTAGATAAAATATTCTTTGTTTTTTGGGGAAAAATCATGATTTTTATCGAAAATTATCAGTTTTTCCTTGAAAACACTATGATAATTAACTCCAATCGTTCTCGCTATATTTTTTTTTGTAATCTACACGTAAAAATACGTAAAAAAGTATAAATTTGGATCCCTTAGGATAAAATTTTCTTCTTTTTTTATTCGAAAAATCCATGATTTTTTCTAAAAAAAATGAGTTTTCCTTAAAAACAATATGAACATCAACTCCAATTGTGCTCGCTATATTTTTCATGTAATCTACACGCAAAAATACGTAAATATACCAAATATGAACTGCCTTTGTCAAATATTGTGTGCGCTAGGAGGATTAATCGCTTTTTTTCCAAATTTTTGATTTTTCCTTGACAACGCTATGTAAATTAATCCGAATCATGTTCGCTATATTTTTCCTGTAATTTTCACGTAAAAATACATAAGTGTACCAAATTTGAGCTCTCTATGTAAAATGATGTGGCAACCAGGGGGGGGGGGTGTACATAGTCATTTTTAGGGATTTTTCGTAAAAAATCATGGTTTTTCCTTGACAACGCTATGATAATTAATTCCTATGAGATTCGCTATATTTTTCTTGTAATCTACACGCCAAAATACATATGTATACCAAATTTCAGCCCTCTAGATAAATTTGTGTGGCCGCTAGGGGGGGGGGTACATGCCTTGCTTCACTAGTCTCATTAATAGGGTTCCCCCTTCGGGTACGGAACCCTAAAAAAATATTCATTTATATGTATATATGTATGTAGAAGAGAGTGACAAACAGTGGGACACTTTTTTTCAAAGAGATATTAATATGTCAATTTTATATATTTTTGGACACTTTTTGGTACTACCATAAAATTTCAAGTTTTTGGAACTTGATACATTTTTCTTGTTTTTAAGGTTTGTGTTAAACAGTGGGACACCTATTATTAATTATTAAATAATGAATAATTGTTTCAATAATAATTTTCTGCTTTATACTTTGTAAATATATATGTTTTGCATTAAATAACGTTAACAAATGTTTCAAAACACTCATAATTTAATAATATTTTAAATTTTTATAATTTTTTATTACATTTCATTATGTACTCCGAGTTAATCTTCATTAACAAAGGTTCTATTGGCCAAGGGTTGGTACATCTTTATTTTTGTATATGATACACGGAGAGAAAAAGCATGCGTTTTTAGTATGAAAGTGATTCATACTAGGATAGTATGAACCGTTCCTACGCTTAATGTAAGAATTCATGCGTTTCTAGTATGAGAGTATTGCATAGTTTAACTGTATGCCGTACATAGTCCAGTTGTATGAGCTTCATACTCTCTCGGTATGATAGCTATACAACTGACGATTAAGCCACGCCTTCTTTAAGCTTGCTCATTTCCTATCGAGAGAGTATCTTGTGAATTTGTTCCTGATCCCCGCATAATTTATTATTATAAATTATTGTTATAATAATTATTATTATTGTTATAAATTATTGTTATAATAATAATTATTATTATTATAAATTTGTGAAAATATATTATTTGCTGAAGTGACAAATTAAAAAAATAAAGAAGTGTTTCCTGATACATTTTTTTTAATGTAAGTATACAGAAATAATAAAAAAAAAATTTTAAAATTAAAAATTATTAAAAAATTATAAATTATTTTTTAAATTAAAAATTAAAAAAAATAAAAATATAAAATTACGGAAAAACTAAACTTTGACTGGGTGGATTACAACTAATCTGACGCTTGCCGGGTTAAAAAATTAAAAAAAAGTTTATTTATTTAAAAAAAATTTTGTTTAATTAAATAACATTTCTTCAATATTTATTTTGTTCTTTGACATTAAACAAATTATATCAAATATAAATTTAAGAATCTATTTATCAAATAATTCTTTTACATTTATTAATAATTTTTTATAATTTCATAAATATTAATAACAATACATAACATATTCATCTTAACTTCATCTTTGAAATATAATAAAAAATTATTTAAATAAATCAAAACTGAGCAAAGAATTGAAAGCGGGCAGGTGATTCAGAAATATGCAAACTGAAAGTGGGCGTGGCTTAATAGTCTGTTCTATGAGTATCATACCGAGAGAGTATGAAGCTCATACAATCGTAGTATGTTTGTATTACATACGTTTGGCGTATGGACTTCTTACTGCGAAACTATGAATGTCATACAGTATTCGCATGAGAAAGTTTCATACATTAAACGTATGCCTCTTCATACTAAAAACGCATGGTTTTTCTCTCCGTGTAAATGTGAAAAAAGAAATTATTACCTGGGTCCTCAGAGTTAATCCTCATTAACAAAGGTTCTATTGTCCAATGGTTGGTTCTTTTGTGGTATTTGTTCCGGGGTTTTAATACAGGTATAAATACGTATATATGTTATTTATAATGAACTACTGATTACTCATATAAGAGTGTCCTTTTTGCACTTATTGGCTGATCAGTAGTTACTGATTCATAGTTACTCATAGTTCTCTCATTCTTTTGGATATTTGGTAGTTTTAATGGATAAAAGGCAAAATTAATTATATTGGATTAAAGTAAAAATTGGTTATATTGAATTAAAGGAACAATTAGTTATATTTAGTAAAAGGTAAAATTAGTTGTATTGAATTAAAGAAAAAATTGGTTATATTTAATAAAAGGCAAAATTGGTTATATTAGAGAAAGTGAGCAAAACGGTTAAAGATATTTAGATTTTCATGAATCAAAAATAAAATTAAACAAAGTATAATATGGCCAACATAAAAGAGTATGTTATTTTAAGTGATAAAGATTTAATAATTATTGAAAATAGAAATAAATTGTTAAATTACATGCATATGTACAAATTTGAAGATTTATTAAGAAAAGATTCCAATTCTTTTTTTAATATGCAAAGTGCTTTGTATGTACAAATGCTTGATTTTATTGTCCCAATTAGAGACGGTGATAAACATATTTAAATACTTTTTAGCGGTAATAACAATTATGGTCACTGAATTTATGTCTATTACTATAGAGTAAGGCTTTATATTTTTGATAGCCTTAATAAGGGGTGTTTAAATGTGCAGCAAATAAAATATTTAATTAGATTGTTCCCTTTTAAACCAACAGTAGTTTTTGAAGCTGTTGATCAACAACCTTTTGGTAGTGTTGAGTGTGGAGTACATGCAATAGCATTTGCAACATCTATATTATTTAACGTAATGCCAAACCATGTAAATTATGAAACTGATAATAACAAAATGAGAAACCATTTTAAGTCAATGTTTGAAAATAATTGCTTAAATCATTTTCTGACAGTAAGAACGTCTCACAATAGGAATTCGATAATAGAGAATGATTAGAACCGTCTTTTCATAAATTGAACTCAGGAACATAAAAATTATATTTTAAACTATTGTTCTGTTTTTAATACTTTTCCCAGTAATAATATTAACAGAGTTCTATTAACACAAGAGTTAAAAATTAAACATTCTTTAAATGACACTAGTGAAAAGAAAATAATTCGTACAACTTATAATACTCTGAACAAAATTTTACCACATGAATATTTAACAATGAAAACTTTTCTGAGTAAAGAAAATGATAAAAAGATAAATTGAGCAATTAAAGAGAAGGGAAGAAAAAGGAAGGCAAGGCGCGAAGTTACATATGAGCAGTAAATAATAAGACAGGAGAATGAGAGATTGAGAAAACGTAATCGTAATAAAACAGAAACAAAAAAGAAAGAGCGCAAAAAAATTTGACATGCAAAAAAAAGAAATTATCTATAAAAACTGAAGATGGAAAGAAAATACGCAAGGATAAAAATTTGGCATGTAGGAAAAGAAAAATATCAATGTAAACTCAAGATGAAAAGAAAGTGCGTCAAGAAAATAATTTGTCATGTAAGAAGAAAAAATTTTCTACGGCAACGGAAGATGAAAAGAATGTGTGAAGAAAAGAATTTGACATATAAAAACGATAATCGGAATAAAAAAGTGCAGGAGTTGCAATAATGTCTTTTGAAGATTTAGATTAAAGTAAAGTACCACAGAATTATTTAGGTTTAATAAATGTAGAATGTAAGTTTTGTAACGGGTTACATTTTTTGTGTGAAAGACCGTAACATAGATACATCACGGAGGAATGTCCCCGTGAAAAGGACATTATGATATCGCCTGAATGTCACAAAAATATTCCCGGTTGATATCAGCTTGACATTCAAGGAATATTCCGTGCTACTTGGGTGGTAGATCCAATATAAAGAAATTTTTTTTTACATTTCTAATATTAAATTTTTTTGAAAAAAAATGAATAAAAAATATGGTTAATGCACACTAGCAACGTAGTCAGCCGCTTGCGGACGACAAAGTTGCTAGTTATTTTTATAACTTTGAATATTTATAAAGAGAGAAGACTTTTCTAGTTGCTTAGATGAAAAAATATATTTTAAAACAATCAAAGTTTTTGTGGTAAAGTAGGAGGTTTGTTTCTTTATATATGTTATTTTATAGCGAAAGATTTTACATTTAGTAATTATTTTCATAAATTAGGAGTTTTATAAATGCAGAACACTTATTCAGATGTAAAAATATATTTCAATACAATCACCAAATTTACATTTCATTAAAACGTTAGACATTCCAGTTTCTTCAGAATAATTTGTTTTGTACAATTGTCATTTACTTTTCTAAATATACATTCTCACTCGTTTGCAGGCATACTTAAGTATATGCAATTTTGTAGAGTTTTTTAAGAAACATCTTGTCGAAAATATTTCGTAAATTTGGCAACAGCCCTTTTACTTTGATTTACATTTGGCAACCTCGAATGATTAACTTCGTGCCTTTTTCTTATCTATTTTGATAAAACAGTCTATTGGAAACCTTTAAAATATAAACACACATATTTCCAGAATAAAAGTGTTGCTTTATTCTAAAGTTCCCACTTCCCTATCCACTTTAATAATCAACACATCTTTTGAGATGTTAGCAAACATTCTACTGATTTTCTATCGAAAGTTATTTTAATTTTTTAAATATTAAAGAAAAAAGTTTTTTGAGCATAACTTTAAAAAAATGTATTGACACGAATAGATATATATCTCTAGATTTGTAGAGTTTTTTAAGACGCATCTTTTGACCTATTAGCGAATATCTTACTGTTATTTTATGTAAAAAACCTGCCTTTTTTGCATTATTTATTAAAAAACCTTTATGTATCTTTAAAAGTATAATGAACAATTTAGAGAATATTTAAAAACGAATCAATTGACATAATAACCCAAGTATCACGATATATCAACCACATGTCACGGTGATAATGATGTCACCGCGGTGACATTCCCTGGTGGGGAATATAACAATCACCATGTGGTTATATGTACTGCCCTGTTGAAAATTCCGACCTCGTTTACGACGTCGTATTCTAAGTAGTTTGCGACGTAGTAAACGACGTAGAAAACGACATAGTAAACGACGTCGTAAATGAAAGCGGAATTTGGGATAGCAAATGACGTCGTTTACTACGTCGTTTACTACGTCGTTTACGATGTTGCAAAAATTATTTTAATATTATTTATTTAGTAATTTAGTGAGTACCCAATGGTAAAAATACCATAGGCGTATTAATGGCCCAATAATGGGAGCCAGGGATGCCAATATAATTTCAATAATGGCACCCAATAATGGACCATTATTGGGCTGTCCACGCCGATGCCAATTATTGGCAACTAATAATTAGCCAATATTAAAAATTTTAATAATAATTTTAAAAATTAATAATTTAAAAAAAAATTTTATTATTTTTTAATAATTATTATTATTATTTTATTTTTAATAATTAAATTAAAATAAAAAAAATAGTCATCAAAGTAATAGGGAAACCATTTCTTCCAAAAATGAATTTATCTCAAATCTCATAAATAGGAGAGACATCGGGCAGAAAAAAAATTTCGACAAGAAAAAAATTTTCGATCACTGCTTATATACCAATCTAATGGCACCTCAACTGCGAGAAACAGTTATCATGTTCACCCTCCCTGTGGCGTTGAGCGAACTAAAGTCCAGAGCTGAGCCATCAGCGCAGCGCGGAAACATTTGAAAAATTTGATTTTATTACATATTTTATTTTATTTTAAATATGACAAATAATTAACTTAATAAATAACTAATGTTATAAATAATTATTAATAACATAATGTCAAACTTAATTATTCATTAATTAATTATTTTTAACGAAAATTTGACAACAAAAAAATTAGTTGGCCAAAAAAAATATTACGATAAAGAAAATAATTTTTTTGTTAAATTTTCGTAGTAAAAAAAATTTTTTCAAGACAATTATTTGTGACCTAAAAAAATATCACGATGAGAATATAATTAACAAAAAAATTACTCGTAGCACAAAAAAAATTTCACCATGAGAAAATAATTTTTTCTAAATTTTCTTTGTAAAAAAATTATTGGTAGCTCAAAAAAATATCACGATGAGAAAATAATTTTTTGTCAAATTTTCTCTGTAAATAAATTCATTAACTAAATAACGTAATTATTAGTTACTTAATTTTGTACTACGAAAATGTAACAAAAAAAAATATTTGTAGCACAAAAATAATATCAAGATGAGAAATTTAATTATTTTTAAGTTTTCTCTGAAAAAAATGAGGAGCATGATTTTTCCCAAAAATAAAAAAGGTCGAAAATTGAATTGATCGAATTACATTAAGTCGATATTTTATTTGAACGAAATTCTAAATGATCGATATCACTGCCCTGCAAATTTCAATTTTTTTGATGCGAATAAGATCGGACCTATGGTTTCCGAAGGGATTTTTCATGCTGAACACGAATCTGGGTTCAAAAACTTTCCATCACGTCACGTTTTCGAGATATTAGGGGTTGAAACCCCTAAAAACAGCGTTTTTGGCTGTTTTTGAAAAATCGTGGGGCAAAATCCTGACGTGATATAAACTTTGCTATTATCAGAAATTGAAGGCTGAAACAAGACCTTTCAAATAAGCCCTATGCCAATTTAATCGCATGCACCCTTAGAGCGGGGGGTGTGTTTTTGTCTAAGGGTGTAGGAAAAAATGAAAGCAGAAAGGTACTTTTTTAAAATTTAATTGTAATCGCTTAAAACTTGTTACTCGGGGGTTTTTGAGGTCGCTGATTACAAATCTGAGGTCGAAATTTAAAAATTCAAAATGGCGGATACAAGTAACAAATTTCAAGCAAATTTGACCAAATTTTAAGCAAACTTGACCAAATTTTAAAAAAGTGGACCGCCATAGGTCCGATCTTATTCGCAAAACTCATGTAGGCCAGTGTCTTTAAAATGGTCAACATTTTATTTAGTCGATATTTTATTTTATCGAACTTCTAAATGATAGACATTTATGAAGGTCGACATTTTATTCAGTAGATTTTTTATTCGGTCGAAATTCTAAATAACCGACATTTATGAAGGTCGATATTTTATTTGATCGAAAATCTAAATGGTCGATATTTAAAGTGGTCGACATTTTATTTAGACGATATTTTATTTGGCCGAAATTCTAAATGATCGACATTTAAAGTGGTCGAAATTTTATTAGTTAGATATTTTGTTTGGTAAATATTTTAAATGAACGACATTTAAAGTGGTCGATATTTTATTTGTTCGATATTCTAAATGATTGAAATTTACACAGTCATATCACGGGGATATCATGTTGATATTTTACAGGGATTAAAAATTTTTAATAATATTTAACATTACCCGTGTGGAAAAGTGATGTGGGCCCCCAGTGGGGGCCCTTATGGATCGCCCTCATGCCATCAGGGGCGCATATGGATGATCCATAGGGGCCCCTCATGGAAACGACATGCTCATCGATGAGGGCGCCCGCATGGGCGATCCATGAGGGTGCCCCTACGGGCGCCCTTATGGGCCCTCACGTTTGCCCTCATCTTGCCCTCAAGTTTGCCATAATGTTTTTTAATTAATAATATTAAAAATTAAAGGTAAATTAATAATAAATAAGCTTAAGTTATGAATAAATAACATATTTATTTAATAATTATTCAATTTTAAATTAAATTCTTACTCAAATTGAATTTATTAATTAACGTTCTAATTAGTTAACTGTCGGATATAATTAAAAGTAATAATAAATTAATTAATTAAAAAATTAAAAAATATGTAATTTATGCATACTATTAACGGATATTTTCATTTTTCAATTAAGTCATACATAGAATTAATGATCAAACGCAAACCTGAGAAATAAATAAATCTAACGCATGGGGGGAATCGAACCTACGACCTACGGACTATGAGTCTAACGCTTTACCAACTACGCTACGCACGCTACTTCAAAACGAATGCTAACTTCTTGATGCTATTTAAACTTAAAAATTACCTAACAAAGAAAAGTGCTTAACATCATTTAGTTAAAGTTAAAATATTAAATTATATTTTCCAATCTTTATGATTATTATCAAGAATCATCTCAGGTGAATTTTCAAAAAAAGTGTAAATATATTTTTATTAAAAACGCGTTTTTCGTTGTTTTGAATCATTGGAAACATTCATTTTTTGTTGACGAAAAAATATTTGAATTTTTGACTTAGAAAATTTTGCTAATCGATCATGAGGGCGATCCATGCGGGCCCCTACGATGGCCCTCATCTATTTTGCCATAAGTGTGAGTGTTATTTTCAAAAAAGTGTAAATATATTTCTATTAAAAACGCGTTTTTCGTTGTTCTGAATCATTGGAAACATTCATTTTGTGTTGATGAAAAAATATTTGAATTTTGGACTTAGAAAATTTTGCTAATCGATCATGAGGGCGATCCATGCTGTGCCCCTACGTTGCCCCTCATGGATTCGCCATATGGATCAGCCCTCATGGGCCCCCGCCGGGGGCCCCGAACTCTTGAGGGCAAGATCGTGGCTTTTTCCACACGGGTAAATATACTTTTTAGTTAAAAAACAAGAAACTAGCAAAATGTTAGTAAATATATACTTTTAAATTAGTTTTATTTTATTATTAAAATACCATGTTATAAAATACCAATAAGAAGCGTCGATGGAAAATTTGATAAATTTAGACCTTATATTAACTTTTAACCGGAGTCGGTAAAACTGACCCTAATAATATGATATCACCGTGATATGACTGAAATAAAAAGAATTAAGTTAAAATTTCATTAGTTTTCTAATAATATGATATCACCGTGATATGACTGATATCACCGTGATATGACTGATATCACCGTGATATGTCTGTGATATCACCTTGATGTCACCATGATATCACCTCGATGTCACCGTGTGATATCACCGTAAGGCGGACATTTTGACATTTTCCAGATGTCACAATGACATTCCTCGGTGATATCACCGTGACATCTAGTTGATATATCGTGCTACTTGGGAATAGTATTGACATCATAATAGTATTGAACCTTTTATTGTAAAATATTTCGAAGTTATTGATCTTAAAAATATATTTCTGCAAATACCAACAAAAATACATCTTAAATCCATCTTAAAATAATTATAATACCAAATAAGTAACCATCAAATGCTAAACAGATATGAATCACCATGGAATTAAATTTTGTATTTATTAAACTTTTTATTATAAATTTTGTTTCAATTAAAAAAATATATAAATAAAATCCCGTTGTCAGCAATTGGTGCAAGCAACATGTTTATTTGCACTTACACTTCCAAATAAAAACAAAATAGGAATGCGTTTTTGTAGACTTACTGTTTATATGTTATAAATGGGGATAAGATCCATATTATTGTAATAAATCCAATCCTTTTTCCCATCTTTCACGTGTCTCGTAAAAAACATTCACAATGGTTTCCAATATTAAACAGGATCTAAAAATATTATAATTATTATTATGGTTTCGGAAGGAGCAGGAGACAGATGAGATTAAGAAAAGCAGATAAATTTTTTTAAGAAACGAAAAATTAAGAAAATTGCAAGTTACACAATACAAAAAATGCAACTTATGACTCAAGTGGAAATTGCTTGAATGACTCCTCTTGTCACAATTACGAACGTCGATTGTACTAAGTGTAACTTGCACATAGTTTAGCCCTAGGGGTGAGTACTTTAACCACTAACAATAAGTATTGTTAGCTTTTTTCAAAAATTGTAGAAGAGGGAAAGGTTTGAATTTTTTTTAAATTTAAACAGTAAATTTTTTGTAGAATATAATCCTACATTACTAATCTGTGATTAGAAGTATGAATGTCTATAGTGTATACATATAGGTTTAGCACTTCAAATGCTACCAAATGAAGTTAACGATGAGAGCGAGATCTCTCTATTCTTCCGGTTTCTTGTCAGTATAATTTTATTAATTAGCAAGCACCATAAGCTAGTGATAGTAAATTTTTAACCGATTTTCATGAAACTTACTAGAAATCTTCTTTAAGGGGTAGTTCAAGTTGCGATTTGTTTTGAATCGCACGGACAATGTCGACTCAAAATTTGTCGATATTTCCTTTCCAAATGGAAAGGAAATAAAGAACGGTGCTGAAAAATGACCAAAATTTGTCCATGCGGGAATTATGAAAAACGAGTAGTTTCCCATAGTTTAAACCCTGCTGAATCCGAAAATGATAATTAGAATCTTGCAAACCTGAGGGAAAGGGATGAAAAACTACCCCTAAATAAGCAATTCCAATAATTCACGACAATTAAAATGCAGTTAAGTAACATCTAAAAAATAAACCAAAATCACTTAAAACTTGTTACTCGGGGGTTTTCTGGGTCGCTGATTACGAATATGATGTTAGTTTTTGAAAATTCAAAATGGCGGATCCAGTATGGCGGACGACTTTTTTAAAAAATCTTGAGAATCGCCTGAAACTTGTTACTCGGGGGTTTTCGAGATCGCTGATTACGAAAATGATGTTAGTTTTTGAAAATTCAAAATGGCGGATCCAATATGGCGGATAAAAATTTTAAAAATCCACACAATTTGCTTAAAACTTGTTACTCGGGGGTTTTCGGGGTCGCTGATTACGAATATGATGTTAGTTTTTGAAAATTCAAAATGGCGGATACAATATGGCGGACGAAAATTTTAAAAATCCACAAAATTTGCTTAATACTTGTTACTCGGGGTTTTCGGGGTCGCTGATTACGAATATGATGTTAGTTTTTGAAAATTCAAATTGGCGGATCCAGTATGGCAGACGACTTTTTTAAAAAATCATGAGAATCGCCTGAAACTTGTTACTCGGGGGTTTTCGGGGTCGCTGATTACGAATAAAATGGCGGTTCCGATACGGTTGGACAGTTTTCTATGAACCGTCGTATTCGCTTGAAACCACTAATATTTACTATTTGAATTGTTCTAGACATCACTTACTGTTTATTTATACGTATACCCAAGAATCACGTAATATAACCTCAATATCAAGGTAATATTACACGTGAGATTCGTAATATAACGCTGTAATATTACAGTGAACTTAAAATGTCCGCCTCAAGGTAATATTACCGGTAATGTTACTGTAATATTACGCGCTAATATTAAGGTAATATTACAGTAATATTGCAGTAATATTATACCGTAATATTAAGGTAAGAGAATATTACAGTAATATTATGGGAATATTTCTTTACGAAAAAAATCTACCCATCCAGGGAATCGAACCCCGAACTCAAAGCACACGAGTCCAGAGTTTTACCAACAAGCCAAATTGACTTATAATATATTTACGTTTTTTATGCTTTATGAATAACTCAAATTAGTCTCACAGGTGTCTGGAAAGTAAAAAAGTTTGCCTATGATGCCAAGAAAAATCATTGTTACCTGGTGGTTCCTTAGCACCCCCTGAAACGAGAAAACTTAACCCAAAAATCATAGCTATTCATTTAGAGAAGTTTCACCTCTTTCAAGGGGTGATTTTAAAATATTTCCAAAAAAATTGTTTTTTAAGGGTCAGAAATAAATTTTAAATTATGTTAATGATTTTTATTTATGTCAATGTGTTTGTAGGACCTCATTTTCTAGATACAAGCCATTAATATTTTTTTTATTAAAAAACCTAGAATTCGTAACTTTTATTTTATATAGGTGACGATTTTTAATAATTTAATTAACAGTGAATTTTAATTTTTTGGAAAGTTAAAAATGTGTATTTTCAATACAAAAAATATTGAAATGTCCTTTTTTGTTATTTTCGAGATATTAATTAATGAATTATTTAATGTTAATAAAAAATGCAATATTTTATAAACAAATAATGTTATCGTAATTTAGCGTTACCAATTGAAAGCTAACGTAATTCCGCATCCAACGAGACTAATATGAACTATTTTGAATTAGAGGGATTTTTATCAACAATTGCAATGTTGTTATGCGATTATTTATTAACAATCCACTAACCCAAAATTCTTCATATAGGGCTCGTTGGATGCGGAATTACGGTAGCTTTCAATTGGTAACGTCAGAATTACGATGACTTTATTTGTATATAAAATATTTTATCTTTTGTTAACGTTAAATAATTAAATAATTAATATCTCGAAAATAACAAACAAGGATATCTCAATATTTTTTGTAGTAAAAATACACATTTTTAACTTCTCAAAAAAATCAAAATTCACTGATTAAATTTTTCAAAAAATCCAACTCCTTCCGTCTCCTACAGGCAGTTTTTGAGAAAACCTAACAACACTTCGTGGTGGAATTTCGCCCTATAGATATAAATTCATTAACACGATTTATTTATTTACTAATTAAATCATCCAAAATCGTCACCTACATAAAAGAAAAGTTACGAATTAGAGTTCTTTTCTATTAAAAAATTTTTTAATCACTTGTACCTAGAAAATGAGATCCTTCAAACACACCCACATAAATAAAAATCATTAACATAATTTAAAACTTATCTCTGACCCTTAGAAAACAAATTTTTTGAAAAAATTTCGAAACTTCTCTAAATAAACAGCTACGATTTTCGGGTTAAGTTTTCTCGTTTCAGGAGGGGCTAAGGAACCACCAGGTAACAATGATTTTTCTTGGCATCGTAGGCAAACTTTTTTTTCTTTCCAAACACCTGTGGTCTATAATATTATTGTAATATTCCCGGTAATATTACCTTGAGGCGGACATTTTAAGATCACTGTAAGATTACTGTAATATTACAGCGTTATATTACGAATCTTACGTGTAATATTACCTTGATATTGAGGTTATATTACGTGCTTCTTGGGTATACGTATAAATAAACAGTAAGTGATGTCTAGAACAATTCAAATAGTAAATATTAGTGGTTTCAAGCGAATACGACGGTTCATAGAAAACTGTCCAACCGTATCGGAACCGCCATTTCCAATTTTTGAAAAAGTAACATCATATTCGTAATCAGCGACCCCGAAAACCCCCGAGTAACAAGTTTCAGGCAATTCTCATGATTTTTTAAAAAAGTCGTCTGCCATACTGGATCCGCCAATTTGAATTTTCTAAAACTAACATCATATTCGTAATCAGCGACCCCGAAAACCCCCGAGTAACAAGTATTAAGCAAATTATGTGGATTTTTAAAATTTTCGTCCGCCATAATGTATCCGCCATTTTGAATTTTCAAAAACTAACATCATATTCGTAATCAGCGACCCCGAAAACCCCCGAGTAACAAGTTTTAAGCAAATTGTGTGGATTTTAAAAATTTTTATCCGCCATATTGGATCCGCCATTTTGAATTTTCAAAAACTAACATCATTTTCGTAATCAGCGACCTCGAAAACCCCCGAGTAACAAGTTTCAGGCGATTCTCAAGATTTTTTAAAAAAGTCGTCCGCCATACTGGATCCGCCATTTTGAATTTTCAAAAACTAACATCATATTCGTAATCAGCGACCCCGAAAACCCCCGAGTAACAAATTTTAAGCGATTTTGGTTTATTTTTTAGATGTTACTTGACTGCATTTTAATTGTCGTGAATTATTGGAATTGCTTATTTAGGGGTAGTTTTTCATCCCTTTCCCTCAGGTTTGCAAGATTCTAATTATCATTTTCGGATTCAGCAGGGTTTAAACTATGGGAAACTACTCGTTTTTCATAATTCCCGCATGGGCAAATTTTGGTCATTTTTCAGCACCGTTCTTTTGATATTTCCTTTGTGAAAATGTCAAATGCACATGTTAAATGTTGTTAGTATACTATATTTGAATAAAAACGATCAAAAAAATTTTTATTATAATATATAAATAAGTACAAATTTTTTACAGTGGAGTAGCAATTTTGTCGCGATTTCCATTTCCATGAAACACTTTGAATCACTAAATCCTTTTCCACAATGAAACTTGATACCCTAAACTTTGTTTTTATATATTTTTCCGGTTCGAAAATGTCCAAAACATTTTTTTAATTATAAACAAAAGTAGCTGTCATGCAAACAACGCGATCTTCCTAACTTGACGCCATATTGTTTTAATTTAGTACCACTTTCCGACAGTTGTCAACAAGTGGCGCAGCGACTGTATATCAATGAATATTTGAAATTTATGTATGAAAAATGCACATAAATGTTTGAATGTATATTGAAAGTTTATACTATAATTATATTATTACAGTGTGATTGTTTTTTACTCTTTTTAAATATTTCAGGAATAAAAATTATATAAGAAAAAATAATAAACAGAAATAACAGAGAGCGACTTTACCGATCTTTCTCTTCTTTTATTACTGTAAATTACTTCCCAAGTAGCACGATATATCAACTAGATGTCACGGTGATATCACCGTGACATCTGGTTGATATATCGTGCTACTTGGGTTGTAGTATGAAATGTTTTTATTGTTTTCATAAATGGTTTTTATGGTTTAATAACCTTCTTCGGTGTATAATAAATCCTCCTGAAAAAATTCGTAATTTTATCTTGTTTCTAATAGAAATGCTGTATACGAGAAAAATGTATACATATTTGCATTGTTTATTTTCTTGAAAAGTAATAATTTTCCACTTTGAAAAAAAAATTTAATCTTATAAATATGTTTTTAATTTTTTGGAACAGAATTAAGGTAGGTACACTACCGTCCGAAATTGTGCGATCTCTGCTTTTTCAACAACTATAAAACTGTTCAAATCTTCAAAAATATTAAAACTGAAATTTTTTCCTCTTTATTTTATTAAAGCTAATAAAATTCTGAAAGAAATGTCACCTTGACAAAGAGAATATGTTAATTTTTCATTTAGATATCTAAGAAAAACCCAATTTTCAATGTTTTTACTATTTTTTTTATTTCTCTGGCAAAAATTAATATTTTGTAACGTTCTTAGGCTCATTGAAATCGTATTTTGTTATGCAATTCAAATTATATAAAACAATTCATGTACACATTCTTCCCTAGCGTATGCAAACCGTGAAAGTTGGCTCATAAAATGTCAAAAAATTTAAATTTAATTCTACAATAAAATATAATGTTTAAAAATCAAGTAAATATATGTAATAAAGCTTTAAACATGACCCTGTCAATCGCGTTCCAGCACGAACTACGGAAACCATCCCCACCACCACTACACTAGTATACTTGTTGTATCCGTGAGACGTAGGAACGATGTAGTAGTAAGGTAGTGGGGTTGATTTTCGCTGGCGCGTCTCAGCCAATCAGAACGTTCGACTTTAATCGCCTTTCCTGTATAATTCTGTTTTGTCGCGATAGGTCCCTTTTCTCGTGGAGCGTCACATATCATTCTAAACTTCTCTGATTTATGTAAGTAAATTTAAAATTTATACATTTTACTGATCATTTTTTGTCATATAAATTAATTTGATGATTAGGTTAAATAAAAAAACGTCAAACAATTTAGTCTTCAAAAAGTCAAAAATACATTTTTTGATAAAAAAGCTTTTTATTATAAAAATTTTACTTTATTTATTTCAAAAACGTATTCTTTGCGTTAAAACGAATTTTTTAATCTATATTATGTTCATATTTTACCTAAATTTATAGATGAAATCATTATTTTTATTTTTTCAAAAAATTTAAATTTTTTGTTTTTGATAAGGGTTAGGGAGGCATATAAATTGGGATTAAATTATGATGTGTTAAGACGCAAAAAACATAAGATTTAATGAGAAACTGCAGAATCCTTAAAGAGTCATTATTAAAACAATGATGAAAAAATTTGAAAGAACTTAAGAAAAAGAAAAAGAATTAACAAAAAATTCTTTAGGAAATGCAAAATCGAAATTGAAATAAATTTAATTGAAAGTATTAAAGAAGTTTTTTTTCAATCCTTTTATGAAACGCGTAAATATGCAAATTATGTAAAGGGAGACAGTTTATTGATATTTGTTTCGAAAAGAAGAAGAAAGCAATACCCTTACCTGAAGGAAGACAATCTTATGCCATGTCATTAAATAAAGAGAGAAGGGAATGCGTTATATTTTTAGCGTTATAAAAAGAGACGAATTTATAGTATTTACCTGGAAAGAGGAAGATATTTTCACTAAATTGTATTGAATATATCTATATATATATATAAACATATATATGGATATATAGGAAAAGAAACGAAGGTCTGCTTGACTACCTGATCTATTGTTCGAAGGGTTTCTTTCAAACAGTGGGCAGTCTATTGTACGCGCATATATATATATATATACATATATATATATATATATATATATGGGATGTTCCACGTCAAGTGGACCAAAGCTCTGCCCAAAATTATACGCAATATAAATAAACTTATAATATATGAAAATGTTCGTACACATGTAAAGTTTCAAAAAATGGGTGGCAAATTAATAAATTTATAATAATGCTTTTGTTATAACAATTATAAACCATCATAAATGGAAATGCGTAAGTAAAAAAATTTCTCATTTAAAGACAAAAATTTTAAATTCTTAAGTCATAGTTGTTTTTAATGTTTTCGGGGTCGCTGATTACGAATCTGATGTCACAATTAAAAAATTCAAAATGGCGGATCCAATATGGCGGCCGAATTTTAAAAAATCGTCCATTTCGTTTGAAACTTGTTAGTCGGGGGTTCTCAGGGTCGCTGATTACGAATCTGATGTCAGACTTGAAAAATTCAAAATGGCGGATCTAATATGGCGGTCGAATTTGAAAAAAATCGTCCAATTCATTTGAAACTTGTTACTCGGGGGTTCTCGTTGTCGCTGATTACGAATCCGATGTCAGACTTGAAAAATATAAAATGGCGGACGAATTAAAAACAAATCGTCCAATTCGTTTGAAACTTGTTACTCGGAGGTTTTCAGGGTCACTGATTACAAATCTGATGTCAGAAATAAGAAATTGATTATGTTGAAACTTAAACAAAGAGGGGATCCTTTATATTTATTTCATAAACATTTTGCTTCCTCATTGTGTAAAGCAAAAAATTTGCTTCCTCGTAGAGGAAGCTATGAATTTTTCTAATTCAATTGATTGAATTTAAATATTTCGAGTTAAAAATTGATTTAAATTAATAAAAATCTGAAAACCTATAATTTACAAGATCCATACAAATGATTTTTTTATTAATATTTTTTCTTTAATCTCTCGTGACAAATTCGTGATCGGCAACAACAAGTTTAAAACATTTCTAACAGTCTTTTTTAATCCGCCATTTTAAATTTCTTATTTCTGACATCAGATTCGTAATCAGCAACCCTGAAAACCCCCGAGTAACAAGTTTCAAACGAATTGGAATATATTTTTAAATTTCGTCCGCCATATGGGATCCGCCATTTTGAATTTTTCAAGTCTGACATCAGATTCGTAATCAGCGACCCCGAGAACCCCCGAGTAACAAGTTTCAAACGAATTGGACGATTATTTTCAAATTCGGACGCCATATTGGATCCGCCATTTTGAACTTTTTAATTGTGACATTAGATTCGTAATCAGCTACCCCGAAAACATTAAAAACAACAATGACTTTAGAATTTAAAATTTTTATCTTTAAATGAGAAATTTTTTTACTTACGCATTTCTATTTATGATGGTTTATAATTGTTATAACAAAAGCATTATTATAAATTTTTTAATTAGCCACTCATTTTTTGAAACTTTACATGTGTACGAACATTTTCATATATTATAAGTTTATTTATATTGCGTATAATTATGGGCAGAGCTTTGGTCCGCTTGACGTGGAACATCACATATATATATATATATATATATATATATGGGACGTTCTTTGTCAACCGGACCACCCCTTCTCTCCATAATTGGTTTAATTTAAAAAAATTTTATTATATTGGAAAAATTAGCTTGGAATGTCTACTTTTTAATCCCGTTGGGCGCTTTTTGAAATTCAAAATGGCGACTTAAATATGGCGCCTAAACGACATAAAAACACAAAAAATCCACTAATATGATCTATATTATTGTTTAAAGCTTCACATATGACGATAAAAATAACCACAACATAGTTTACTTACAAACTGATAACGTATCTCCATTCAAAATTAAAAAATTCAAAATGGCGGATTAAATATGGCGGATAAAATTAAAAATTGAGCTAGACTCGTGAAAATTACTACTTGGGGGTTTTCGAGGTCACTGATTACGAATCCGGTGTTAGTTTTCAAAAATTCAAAATGGCGGATTCAATATGGCGGACAAAAATTAAAAAATCGTGTAGATTCGATTGAAACTTGTTACATGGGGGTTTTTGGGGTCGCTGATGACGAATCCGGTGTTAGTTTTCAAAAATTCAAAATGGCGGATCCAATATGACGGACAAAAAAAATTGAAAAATCGTGTAGATTCGATTGAAACTTGTTACACGGGGGTTTTTGGGGTCGCTGATTACGAATCCGGTATTAGTTTCCAAAAATTCAAAATGGCGGATCCAATATGATGGACAAAAATTAAAAAATCGTTTAGATTCGCCTGAAACTTGTTACTTGGGGGTTTTTGGGGTCGCTGATTACAAATCCGTTGTTAGATTTTAAAAATTTTAAATGGCAGACTTAAAATAGTAGCCCAAAATTTAAATAATTAAGTTAAACCCGTGAAATTGTTTACTCGGGTGTTTTCGGGGTCACTGATTACGAATCTGCTGTTACTTTTAAAAATTCTAAATGGCTGACCACAAATCCAAAAAATTGAGCTAAACTCGTTAAAATGTCTACCTAAGGGTTTTTCAGGACAATCTTTACGAATTCATCGTTACTTTTTACAAAATCAAATTGTGAATATAAAATGGTGGACCAAAATATGAAAAATTGATCTAACTTTTTTATATTGAACGTAAAAAGGTGCCATTTGAACTTATCAAATACAACGCCAGATAACTTTTTATGGAAATTACGTGAGGATTATTTAATTAATAATCACAAGACTAGCTTAATTTTTTAATTCTATCCGCTATTTTGAATTTTAAATAGAGATTTGTCATCAACCATTTAAAAATTTTTTAAAACTGACATCGGATTTGTAATCAGCGACCTCGAAAACCCCCAAGTAGTAATTTTCACGAGTCTAGCTCAATTTTTAATTCTATCCGCCATATTTAATCCACCATTTTGAATTTTGAAAGGAGATACGTTATCAGTTTGTAAGGAAACTATGTTGTCGTTATTTTTATCTTCATATGTGAAGCTTTAAACAATAATATAGATCATATTAGTGAATTTTTTATGTCGTTTAGGCGCCATATTTAAGTCGCCATTTTGAAATTCAAAATGGCGACTTAAATATGGCGCCTAAACGACATAAAAAACACAAAAAATCCACTAATATGATCTATATTATTGTTTAAAGCTTCACATATGACGATAAAAATAACGACAACATAGTTTACTTACAAACTGATAACGTATCTCCTTTCAAAATTCAAAAATTCAAAATGGCGGATTAAATATGGCGGATAAAATTAAGAATTGAGCTAGGCTCGTGAAAATTACAACTTGGGGGTTTTTGAGGTTGCTGGTTACAAATTTGATGTCAGTTATTAAAAATTATAAAGGGAGGATTTAAAATGGCGGACCACAAATTTAAAAAATTGAGCTAATTTCGTAAAAATGTCTACAAAGGGGGTTTTTTGGTCGCTGATTACAAATCCGATGTCAGTTTTAAAAAATTTTTAAATGGTTGATGACAAATCTCTATTTAAAATTCAAAATGGCGGATAGAATTAAAAAATTAAGCTAGTCTTTTGATTATTAATTAAATAATCCTCACGTAATTTCCATAAAAAGTTATCTGGCGTTGTATTTGATAAGTTCAAATGGCACTTTTTTACGTTCAATATAAAAAAGTTAGATCAATTTTTTATATTTTGGTCCACCATTTTGATTTTTCAAAAAGTAACCATGAATTCGTAAAGATTGTCCTGAAAAACCCTTAGGTAGACATTTTAACGAGTTTAGCTCAATTTTTTGGATTTTTGGTCAGCCATTTAGAATATTTAAAAAGTAACCGCAGACTCGTAATCAGTGACCCCGAAAACCCCGGAGTAAACAATTTCACGTGTTTAACTTAATTAATTAATTTTTGGGCTACTAATTTGAGTCCGCCATTTTGAATTTTTAAAAACTAATAACGGACTTGTAATCAGCGACCCTAAAAACGCCCGAGTAACAAGATTCAGGCGAATCTAAACGATTTTTCAATTTTTGTCCGCCATATTGGATCCGCCATTTTGGATTTTTGAAAACTAACACCGAATTCGTAATCAGCGACCCCAAAATCACTTGAGTAGCCACTTTTGTAAATTTACATTAACTTTTTAAATTTTTCTCATTTTAAATTTACCCGCCTTTTACTTTGTAGTTTTCTTTTTCTCCGCTAGGTGGTGACATCTATGTTCACTCACTAGCGAGACGCATAGGGAAATATATAAGTATAGGATAGATTTAGGTTAAAATATTACGAATTTTTGTAGACTTTCACAGGTGAGTAGTGCTTTTGTGTTCTATACGTTTAAATCAGTTCTTTTCAGAGCTATTCTGTTTCTTTCTTTCTTTTCTTTTTTTCTCTTCTTTATTTTCTTTCTTTTGCTTCCTCTAGAGGAAGCTATGTAGTCCTTCAAATTATGAAATTATTAGAAATGCACCAAACAAATTTTTTTCTATTTATAAATGTCATATATAAGTCCCTGATCAATTGTCCGGATGTATGTATGTGTGTGTGTATGTGTGTGTGTGTGTGTGTGGATCCATTTTTTTGTGAACACGATAACTTTAATACGTTTTAACGGATTTGGCTAAAATTCGGTATGTACATTTGTCACATTAATATCTCAAAATGAACACAACAATTTTAGAAAGTACCCCCTAAAAAAAATTTTTTTTTTACTTTTTTTCAAAAAATCGATTTTAATAAAAAAATTGTTTCAAAGCTAAAATAAAGGCAATACATATAATAATCTTATTCCTTACGTCAAAAGAAACTGATTGGTATATATATAAAGTTTAGATTTCATTTAAATTTAAAGAATAAATCTTTAAGGAAGAATTCCATTATTCTTCTGATCTTTTAAAAAATTTCACCTCGTAGAGGATGTAGAAAAAGTTTTTCATTTATATTATATTAATTAAACTTAATAATTGTTTACAGTAATTAACTTAATTAATATTATAATTAGTTTTGTTATAGGGACCGTCCATATACCACGTGGACAATTTTTTAACGGAAAAAGCGATTATACCGGAATCAGTCGATAACAGCAATAAAACGGTTGAAAGAGTGGAAAAGGTGGAAAAAGATATATTTTTTGAAATCATTTATCATATTTTAAAAATAATATGTATATAAATTATTAATTTATTGCTTCCTCCAAGAGGAAGCAAATCTTTTGCTTTGCGCAATGAGGAAGCAAAATGTTCATGAAATGAACATAAACTTCTTTTATAAAAAGGGACCCCCATCTTGTTTTTCTTGTTCTTTAAATCTTAAATTTTTTTTTGCTTTTTTCTTTTCTGGTTTTTTTTGTTTTTTTAGATTTTTTCAAAGACATTTTTGGGAAAAAATAATCTTTGTCGAAAGATTATCTTTTCCGTGAACATTATTCTGATATGTACTGTTTATTGCTTCCTTAGTTTTTAAGTATTTAAATACTTAAAAATTATTTTTGTTGTTCATTGTAGAATTTAGATATTCTTTTAGTTTTTGATATTTTAATATGTCAAAAACTAGGGAGTATTTAGACAGGTGTTTCAATCCATTAGAAATACCAAATCATCGTGGAAAAGGTTTACGTCCAATTTCAAAAAAAATTCGTGAAAGGTTTCCTGATGCTCATGTCAATACGAAGATATGTGCTAATTGTAGGCTTCAACTTGGAAAGCAAAATAATGCCTTTCATTCGAAACAATTTGATCCTAACAATATCAACTCACATAAAACCGTTGATACTGATATGATCAATAGCAGTATCAGTGATTCAGAAACAGATGGTATTCCATTTGTTAAATCTTTTAGACTTGAAGAGTTAGAAGATTTATTTTGTGGTTTGAAGGACAAATTCTTAAGCTTGCCTGCAAATGATCCTATAAGATTCACGATTCTTACCGTAGCTCCATTATCAAGGAGCATTCGCAAAATAGCTACAGAATTTGGAACCTCACGACGATCAGCTAAAAAAAGCCAGAACTTTAAGATAGAATAGTAAAGTTTTAGCTTCAACCACTTCTAAGGCTGGAAAAAGGTTACCTGAAGATACTGTGAATAAAGTTATCGAATTTTATAACAGCGACCTCTACAGTAGAGTGTTGTCTGGTAAAAAAGATACTGTATCAGTAAAAATTGATGGTAAAAGATCTGTATTTCAAAAACGCTTGTTACTAGCAGATTTAAAAGAGTTGCATCAGGAATTTAAAAAAATAAATTCTAATAACCCAGTTAGTTTTAGTGCATTTTCTAAGCTTCGGCCAAAACATGGTGTTTTCGCTGGAGGTTCCGGTACACATTCTGTATGTGTATGCGTAATTCACGAAAATTGTAAATTAATGCTTGATGCGCTAAACATTAAAGAGATTACAAAAACAATGAATCAACCAATTGAAAATTATAAAGATTGTCTGCGACTTATTACATGTAAGGATCCAACTGCATTATGTGTTTTAGCTAACTGCAAAGATTGCCCTAGCATTGAAGACTTCTGAGAAATGATGATAAATATTTTAAACGAAGCATGCATCGAGAGTGTTTTATGCAGTTATGGACATCAACTGACAGATCAAATTTAATAACGAGCAAATTATCGAACATCGAATTTGTTGATGAACTTTGCCAAAAACTAATTAAACTGAAACCACATTCATTCATATCTAAGCAGCAATCAATGTACCTTGAAGATAGGAAGCAAAACTTTAAAGAAGCAGAAGTATTGGTACTGTATGATTTTTCCGAGAACTATGCCTACATTGAGAGAAGAAAAGCACAGAATCCGTAATGTGACGAACGCCGGCCGTGTAAAATGGGTGTCAGTATCCGTTCTTTAGTTTTGTTCAGTTGGTGTCGTTCATAGTTCAGATACTAAGCTCTAGCAGCGCGGCAGCGGTGTGAACTAAGTTATACGGAATCTGTCTCATAGCGACCGACAGATACTGTACTTCTGAACAGTTCATATCTGTGTACAGTATCTATACTCAAGCCAAGTACAACATCCATTTCACATTTTAGTACGGCATCTATCACACAGTGACGCTGCTGCTGCTCTCAACTTGGTGTACAGATGCTGAACTTCTTCATTTCAGATTCCGTGCTTTTCTTCTCTCAGTGTACGTAATACAAAATACTTCTCAAGCATTTCATTATAATAATGATCAATGCACTTTAATGCCAGTTGTTTATTACTATAATGATGGTAAAGAAATAAAACATAAAAGTCTTGTGTTTAACTTTTTTATATTGAACGTTAAAGAGTGCCATTTGAACTTATCAAATACAACGCCAGATAACTTTTTATGGAAATTGCGTGAGGATTATTTAATTAATAATCAAAAGACTAGCTTAATTTTTTAATTCTATCCGCCATTTTGAATTTTAAATAGAGATTTGTCATCAACCATTTAAAAATTTTTTAAAACTGATATCGGATTTGTAATCAGCGACCAAAAAAACCCCTATGTAGACATTTTTACGAAATTAGCACAATTCTTTAAATTTGTGGTCCGCCATTTATAATTTTTAAAAACTGACATCAAATTTGTAACCAGCAACCTCGAAAACCCCCGAGTTGTAATTTTCACGAGCCTAGCTCAATTTTTAATTTTATCCGCCATATTTAATCCACCATTTTGAATTTTGAAAGGAGATACGTTATCAGTTTGTAAGGAAACTATGTTGTCGTTATTTTTATCTTCATATGTGAAGCTTTAAACAATAATATAGATCATATTAGTGAATTTTTTATGTCGTTTAGGCGCCATATTTAAGTCGCCATTTTGAATTTCAAAAAGCGCCCAACGGGGTTAAAAAGTGGACATTCCAAGCTAATTTTTCCAATATGCTAAATTTTTTTTAAATTAAACCAATTATGGAGAGATGGGGTGGTCCGGTTGACAAAGAACGTCCCATATATATATATATATATATATATATTAGATATAAAAATTGTATTTAAAATGTAAAAATATTTTATTTTATTAATATTTTATTTTAAAGTAAAATTTTAAATGTAATATAAAGACGGATGTAAGGAAATATTTGTTTTTTTTACATCTTCTAATTTAATGAATGCTATTTTAGTTATTAGAAAAATTAATAAAATTATTTAATTCAAATAAAATATTAAATCAGTAAGTATTCTTAAATTGAGAAATAACGTCTATTTTAAAATAAAATTTTAATTTCATTGTAACGGTTAAGGCACTTATTCATGTAAACATCAGTTTATTTACCTTTCTTCTTATCTATCACACTATACGTCGAAATTTAATTATCTTTATAAAATTGAAAAGCGTATGTTATCAAATGTGATATGTTTCTACAGAAAATTTCATATTATTTCATATTAAATCCAAAATTATATCTACATAAATTCAAAACTAGAATACGTAACTTTATATTTAAAAAAAATTATTATTATACTTTTATTTATAAATGTAATAGATTTACATTTTAAACAAATTAAAGTTTTTTAAATTTAGGCGCGATTTTTTTTTATTTTTACACACATGCAACAAATCTTCCCTATATAAATTAACACTTAACGATAATATCACAATACAAGTTTGCAAGACAATGTTTTTTATCTACACTTGGTTTCAAAAGTGATGGTAGAATTAGTGAATTTTTTGTAAGTTTAAAAAATATTGGCGGTCTTTTTGACACCTTTGATAAACGAGGACGAATGTCGTTCCCAACTAAAGATGGAGGAAAAGTGTATTCAATGAAACCTTTGCATCTCTTCGTTACAAAAAACAAAAACATTTGTGTCCTTTGGCATAAGGCAATAACAGGACGGACAGCAAAAGATGTTGCTTGCTCTTATCTAAAAATTATATTGTCCTCTAAAAATATTAATAATTTTATTTTCTGGACAGACAATTGTTCAGCTCAAAATAAAAATTTGATGTGTGTACTCCACTGGGTCCAATATTATCAGCACCACGAGGAATGAATACGAATAAAAAATTGAAAATAATAAAACAATTATTGCCTGAAATTTATTTAAATTTTTTCATTACATTTTAATAGCCAACAGCCCCACCTGACAGTAGCAGAAACGTGACTTTTTGATATTTTATTGTTTAAAAAAAGCAAGCATTAAGAGTATCAATATTGCAATTGTTAAGAAGCAATTAAAAGAAGATTGTAATTTGTTAAATATATATTTTTAATACCTTTTTAAACGAGGAATATATAATTACGACGTTCTGGTGTGGACTAGTCTCACCGCCTATAAATTCTTCTGATGTCTGGCGGCCGGCGTGTTGCTAGTTTCACCGAGCCGTAAAAGAGACTTATTTAAACAAAGAGGGTGTTCTTTATGTTTATTTCATAAACATTTCATCTGCATATCTGTTATACTCATGGCCTAGTGATTAATCGCAACGCAAAAAATTGCCTTGGAATATCACCATTAATTATTTGATTTAAATAAAAATTGATTTATGACAAACAAAATTTTTATTTACGGTAAATAAATAGGTTAGAGTTTCTAAGACAAACATATGAGAGATTCTTTTTCAATCGCCCCAGCCCAAAAAGTCAATGTTCTGGGATTGGCTTCATACTTTGGTAAATTGTTCTCCTATATGATAGTAATAAATCCCTAAAATATAAACTCATTAAAAAAATATTTGTAGAAAGTAGAGGGGGTTGAAGTTTTGACGTTAAGGGTAACATTGTCATTTTCAAATCCGTATAACTATGACAAAAGTTAATGGATTTTAATTTATCTATAATGAATTTTAATGAATTTTTCACGTACTTTTCAAAAATGTATACAAAATTTGAAAAAAAAATTTTTCACCCCTTTTTTTCAAAATCAACCCTTATTTTTCGATTTTCACCCCTTCGGGTATTTTTTTTTTTTATTTATTTTTATTGGAAAGCTGAGGTTTTTTCCCATGAGCTATGTAAATATGAAAATGGGACAACAATAATTTTGTGAGAAACATAATATTAAATTAGGCGGTGCCTATCTAAATCCTCAAAGATGATCTCCAGGTACACCCCTTATCGGCACCGCCTACTTTAATATTCTGTTACTCACAAAATTATTGTTGTCCCATTTTCATATTTACATAGCTCATGGGAAAAAACCTCAGCTTTCCAATGAAAATAAAAAAAAAAAAAAAATACCCGAAGGGGTGAAAATCGAAAAATAAGGGTTGATTTTGAAAAAAAAGGGGTTAAAATTTTTTTTTTTTAAATTTCGTATACATTTTTGAAAAGTACGTGAAAAATGCAATAAAATTCATTATAGACGCGAACGTGCACGTGCTGACGTCACAATGTTTTTCAAATGGGTGACGTCAGCACGTATACTATATACATATTACTATATACGCATTTTACGAATGCTCTTAGGTTCCTATTGGAGACGCACCATTATAGAGCGTCTCCAATAGGAATCTAAAAGCATTCGTAAACGTAGACGTATGACGTCACCAATGCTAAACTAAATGGGAACCAACGCGACGTATCCATTACATGTAGACATAGATGGGTACGTAGAAAACCTCTAGTATAATACTAGGTATTTTACGTGTAATATAGACATATTGTACATGAGTTTTCTACATGTGTATTATACATAAGGCTAATTTTGAGAAATATGACCCTTAAGGTGCGTTTATACCTCCAGTATTTTGGTCAAGCAATCGGCTTGATTGGATTTTTACGGTTGTATCATTGAATTTGATTGGCTCTGAGAAATATTAGATTTTCACCGTGAAAATTGAATTTTGTTCTGATATTGTCAAAAATAATTTATCGATGCTTTGGTAAAATTAAAATTATATTAGTATTTCTCTTCTAAATTAAGAACGGATGCACATTTAAAATGTTAAAATTTTTTTACGAAATTATTGCAAATAAGATAATGTTATTTAACTCAACTGAAAGTTCTCAATTGACAATATTTAAATATTTTACGTATTAATTAATACTTATTTACCAACAATAAACCAAAAAGTAAGTAACAAAAAGAGGTTATGTTGCCATTGATGCGGCTACAATGTCGATAACCTGGTTTTCTACAGCACCAGCGACTTCGCTTCGCGGTCGACTACGTTGCTTCTATACTCCCATTCTTAATTTTAAAATATTGAATTTAAGTTGATTTTCAAATTTTTTAATTAATGAAAATAATAATTTACCATCTAATATAATTTCCAACTTGAATAATATATATTATATAATAAATTTTAAATAATCAATTCAATTTTTATGCAATTAATTTGTAATTATATTTTCCATTCATGAAAAATTGTTTAATATTTTTATATTTTCAAAAAAATGGATCTCCAACTTCAATTAAATCAATTTTTAAATTGAATAATAATTCACGTTAAAAATTGTTGAACTATAAAATTAATTTATTTTTCAATTTAATTTAATTTTTTTCATTTTCAACTTGTAAAATGAACAGTGTTTCATTTTGTTAAATCAAACTTAATGATTAATATTCATAATTCTTTGCACGCAAAATTAACGAAAAATTATATTTCAATTTATTTATATTTGAAAAAATTTTTTTATGAAATTACTATTTTGAAAAATTAAAAAATTTAAATTATAGAGTTATTTTGCAATTCATTTGTCATAAGAAGAGTAATAATAATTTTGATATTTTCTTTTTAATGAAAAATGAACAAAAACGCAATATATTAAGTTATATTGAAATAAATATTTTTTTTTTCAATCTGTTCATTCAAAACTATCAATCAATCTGAATAATTTTAACATGTAATTATGTGTAACTAATTGCTTTCTTAATTTAATATATAATAACTATGTTTTTTAATATCAATTACGTTAAAATATTTTTAAATTAAAATTATTGAAAATTAATTATTTAATTTGTTGTTCAATATATTTCAATCCCATTAAATTATTTGAATACTCCCGCCACTTATAAACAAACGAGAAAAAAAATGCTTGTCTGGTTTTCTAATGAAAGTACGAAAGAAAACACAATCGCTAACATCTTTCGCGAAGCTATTCTACTTTGGCCTTGTACCTTAACATAGTTAAAACTAAATTTTTGGAACGTATGGTATACGTCTGCGCAGTTTAGTATGAGAAGAAGAGGGATACTTGAATCAGTCCTCTCTCTCGGCACACCACTTTCAATGGCAGACGTCATTCCAGATATATGTTTAGTGGCTACCGAGAATACCATAGCAATTCTATATTTAATTCTATTCGTATCATCTCTATGAAATTGTAATCACACAAAAATTACATAATTTAGGAATTTTCCTGATAATAAATATTACGGAATACAATGCTGCAAGAGTATTCTTTTTATATTTGCAAATATTTTATTAGTGAAAAAACAAAAGTGTTAATTATGAGCAAAAAAATCAGATATAAAACAGTTTTAAATGATAATGAAGCAGAAGTATCCCGTACAACCCGTTACAGAATAAACATAGAAAGTGCTGCTCGTCATGTAAGTATTTAGTATCAATCCAATATACATATATCATTTTTATATTTGTTATAATGTGCCTAATATCCAGGCTGAGTTATTAAAGAATTGAAATTGGTTTTTTCATTCAGGTTTGAGCTCAACCGGATGATAAAGTGCAAGATGACGCACGTGGTAATATTAAAAATCAGGGTTTTACCCACATAGCATCGAAGATTTAATAAATATTTATTAAATATTTATTTTCAATGTTCGCAGTATTTAAAATAAAGGTTAAGTAAAGCTTTTGTAAATATTTAAATGTCCGCACTTGAGCAAATGTTTAGCGCGAACCTTGAGTGAAGCTTGAAATTAAATATTCGTTAAAGGTTCGGCTCGAAACTAGAGTGAAGCTTTAAATTAAATATTCGTTAAAGGTTCAGCTCGAAACTTGATTGAAGCTTGAAAAAAATATTCGTTAAATGGTCAACCAGATAGCTGGATTGAAAAATTAATTAAAGTATTAATTGTATTAATAATAATAATATAATTAAAATAATTATATCTTTAATTTGAATCAGTTTAATAAATAAATTGATTTAAGAAATTTTAGTTTTTGAAAATGAAAAAAAAATAATTTCTTAAAAGGGACTCATACTTGATTAAGTAATTTTTTAGAGACTTTAAATAACGAAATTAATTTTGAAAATAAATTTGGGGGACCGGAGATCGAACACGGGTTCGACGAACTGATTCAAATTAAAGATATAATTATTTTAATTATATTATTATTATTATGAATACAATTAATACTTTAATTAATTTTTAAATCCAGCTATCTGGTTGAACATTTAACGAATATTTTTTTCAAGCTTCAATCAAGGTTCGAGCTGAACCTTTAACGAATATTTAATTTAAAGCTTCACTCTAGTTTCGAGCCGAACCTTTAACGAATATTTAATTTCAAGCTTCACTCAAGGTTCGGGCTAAACATTTGCTCAAGTGCGGACATTTAAATATTTACAAAAGCTTTACTTAACCTTTATTTTAAATACTGTGAACATTGAAAATAAATATTTAATAAATATTTATTAAATCTTCGATGCTATGTGGGTAAAACCCTGATTTTTAATATTACCACGTGCGTCATCTTGCACTTTATCATCCGGTTGAGCTCAAACCTGAATGAAAAAACCGATTTCAATTCTTTAAATATCTCAGCCTGGATATTAGGCACATTATAACAAATATAAAAATGATATATGTATATTGGATTGATACTAAATACTTACATGACGAGCAGCACTTTCTATGTTTATTCTGTAACGGGTTGTACGAGATACTTCTGCTTCATTATCATTTAATACTGTTTTATATCTGATTTTTTTGCTCATAATTAACACTTTTGTTTTTTCACTAATAAAATATTTGCAAATATGAAAAGAATACTCTTGCAGCATTGTATTCCGTAATATTTATTATCAGGAAAATTCCTAAATTATATAATTTTTGTGTGATTACAATTTCATAGAGATGATACGAATAGAATTAAATATAGAATTGCTATGGTATTCTCGGTAGCCACTAAACATATATCTGGAATGACGTCTGCCATTGAAAGTGGTGTGCCGAGAGAGAGGACTGATTCAAGTATCCCTCTCCTTCTCATACTAGATTCCTATTGGAGACGCTCTATAATGGTGCGTCTCCAATAGGAACCTAAGAGCATTCGTAAAATGCGTATATAGTAATATGTATATAGTATACGTGCTGACGTCACCCATTTGAAAAACATTGTGACGTCAGCACGTGCACGTTCGCGTCCACGTCCGACGCGCTTATTGTAGACTCTGCTTAGCATTGCGCTTCGTTGCGTCTGCATTGCGTTTGGCTCCATTCTGGAGAGGGCCTTAGGCTGGTTCCACAATGGGCTCGACGCAAGACAAACGCAGCGTTGACGCGACGCATCCCAATTAGGGTCCCATTCGAGACGCACCATAAAGAACATCAGGTACATTATGTTTCTAACCCTGCTTTAAAACAAACGGCTTGAAGGTCGAAGGTGAGAACCAAGTCTTTTCCATTCTCACCTTCGGGAGTTCCAGTGTAAGTGGAATTCATTTCGTTGTCCATGTATCTTAATTCGATAAGGGCAACCCTAGTTGTAACTTTCAAAAAATTGATTTTTTGCATTTTCTCAAAGTTAAGTTTCTCAGAAATATGTCTCTGAAATTCTAAGTTAAGTAATGACTCCCTGTAGGCCGGAAAAAATTTAGTGTCGTGATGAAAAAGTAAGTTAAAACTGTAAACTCGTTTTTATCGAAATAGCGTTTTGAAAATCAATGACTTCTCGAAAATTACAGAACCGATTATGCTCAAGTTTTATGGGCTTGTTTTATACATAAAAACCTAGTCTTTAATCGAAGATTTTTTTTATGAAAAACTCACTTTTTTACAGCTGAAAAACCATATATTTTTTGTGAAAATGGAAAAGTTGAGTTTAAGCCCTTGCCATTTTGTCAGAAATGATTTTTTTTAATCCTTCAATTAATGACTAGATTATCATCTACTTTAACTAAATTCGTTTGAATTTTGTGTATTAGATGAACCAACTATTTATAATCTTAGTCACCGCAAACCATGTTGTGTTTTTTTTTAATTCCCGAAAATGGTCAATTTTTGGGCGATGCAACTAGGGTTGCCCCCTTAAATGTAAATAAAATTTTTTTTTATTGTGCGTTGAAAAAACGATTACGCCAATGTTTTGCGCAACCGTTTTTCAAGGCCGTTTCCGAATTGGGATTTTTAGCACATTTTTGATAAAGTGTATACTCGGGAAGTGTGCAGTATCCCTTTTTTCCATGCATACAAAGATGTATATAGTGAGTGAAATAGTGAGATATGTTTATCTCTTTCGTTTTCATGCCTTCCGCTTTTTCGCCGGCGTTTTACACTTTCGCGCCTTTAAATATTTTTTAATGGACCAGTACGTGCAAAAAGGGGAATACCGGAATCAGACCTATCTCTCGGCTTGGAACTTTCAAAGGCAGACGTCATTTCAGATATGTAAGGTCAAAGCACAATTACTTCGCGAACGAGTTGCGAATATATTTCTGTCCTTTTCTAACTCATGTTTCACGTTTGCGAATATTTTTCGCAAACCTATTCTACTCAAGCCTATAGAGTTCAGTGTCAGTAGCACGTTCTATAAACTGGTCTTGAAACTGTGATGGAGAGAGAGAGAGAGAGGAGACTATGCTTGGGACAAAATGCTAGTTCCAAAACTTGCTATTAGTGCTATACGTTAAGGCGGTTCCAGAATAGGTGCAAAAGCCAAGTACTTTAGAGGTAAATGCCTAAGCAGAATAGCTTTGCAAAAGAGATGTATGTGTTAGAAAAGGGCTCAAATACATCTTATTGTTCAATTTCAATTCATGGCCGTTTCCGAATTGGGATTTTTAGCACATGCTTGATAAGTGTATACTCAGGAATTATGCAGTGTCCTTTTTCGCATGGAAAAAAAGAATACTGCACACATCTCGAGTATACACTTTATCAAAAATGTGCTAAAAATTCCTAATTCGGAAACGGCCATGCAGATTGTTTGCGAACGACTTTCACGTAGCTATTGTTTTTTTCTTTAATATTTTGTCTCTCTCTCTCTTTTGTTTTATATAGAAATTACTACTAATTATTAGTAGCCAAAATTAAACTATAAATTAAACTATAAATTTTCCAACTCTGAAGGTTGGCAACAGTGCAACGTTACAGCATGAGATACTGTGACCGTACCCTAATTTTGCATTTTGTACGCGCACTGTGTCAAGATTTTCAAGTAAAACTCGATTATAATCGGTTAAATTATAAAAATAACTTCAGAGTGTACACTTAGTGTACACTTTTAATCAAAAAGATATTATTAAATTTTTAATTATAAAAAATTGTTGCTCAAATTGAAATGAGAAATGTCGACCGAAATAATGTCAAACGCATATGTGCGATTCTTCATTGATAAATCATATTACGTTACAGAAATAGAAAATTTTCGTAAGTTTTGTGCACGCGATAGAAACGACTTTGATGTACTAAAATGTTATGACGTGAAATGGGAAGATGCATATTATTATAAAGCAAAGATTTGTTTCCTGGGAGGTAAGTTTATTCACAGTTTTGTATAAAGTCTTAATATCTGTTACAACAAATGTAAAAATAGAATTAATAGGCCATTAAGGTAAGTATATTATAAAAAAAATTTCCCGTTAATTTAAAAAAACTTCTTATAAATTTTCCTGCAATATCAGTAAATCGTTTTTAATATTGGTTTATTTTAATAATTCTGACTTACAGTTTTTGTATTTATTGAATGATTTCTCTTTTAAAAGGTTTTATATTAATTGACAAATAAAAACAGTATATTAGGTATTATATTAAATTAATTTTACAGAAAAAGTTATAAGAAGGATGTAGCTATAATTTTTACTTCTGTGATTTTTTTAAAGAAAAGTAACTAAATTTTTATGTAATTTCGCAAAATCTGCTTTGGTTATGAATAATTTTGATAAATTCACTTTTTATGTACATAATTGTATTACATTTGTACATAACTTATTTAAAGTTCTACTGTTCTTTTATGCAATTCTTGTAAATTTGTTGTATATCGTTACTAAATTTTCTGTCATGTTTGAGTTTTGGCAAATTTTACTAAATTTGTTTTTTTACGTATAAATTTGACTTTTTGACGAAAGTTTTTAAAATTTTTTAGGCTGACGTCAAGTATCTCAGTGGGCAAAAAACCATGTTCGTTTTAAAAATGTTTTTCGAACGTTTCATGTGTGTCAAATAATGTTCTGAAACATTTGAAGAACATAGATGTTCAAATAAAGTTCTAGAACATTATTTGACATACATGAAACGTTTTTAAAACGAACTTGGTTTTTTTGCCCACTTGGATGCCTTTGCAGTTAAAACGTGCCGCACTTATACACTTTTTGTATACATATGAGACAAAATTCTTGTATATTGTATATATTACAAGTTTTCAAGGTTTTTTGCAAGCTACACGCCGGTGATAAAAGTTTTTGTAAAAAAAATAAATTTGTCTTTGAAATTCAGGGTTAAAATATTTATTTGCAAATAATTAAAACTCGTATTTATAAACCGAGAAGTTGATTGAGCTCGATTAACTTTCGGTTCATTTGGGCTTGATCCAATTTTATGCAAAAAATAATTTAAATTTTGGTAGAATTACTATAGGGAAGTATAAATTAATGATTTTTTAGTTGATTTATATAATATTATGGGGTTATTAAGCTCTTATTATTACATAATTACAACGAATTCAAAGTGTAGTGTATTTACCTGTCATTCTACTTTGTGAATGAAAAAAAATAAAATTCAGCAAAATGAAATTTTTTTATTGAATTAATAGTAATATTATTTATTTTTGTTATTTATTCAATGAAATAGTACTTAATAATTTTAAATATTTAATAATATATATTAATGTTTGGTGTTAACACCAAACATTTTGGAATTTTATTTTTTTCAATCACAAAATAGAATATATCATGATAGGTGGTAAATACACTACACTTTGAATATGTTAATTATTTAATAATAAGAGTATAATAACCCTATAATATTATATAAATCAACTAAAAAGTCATTAATTTATACTTCCGAATAGTCAACTTCTTGGTTTACAATCCGCCAGGGAAATAATCGTAAATTGACAAAAATAAATTTATAATAACGTTAAAATTTAAAAACTCTGCAATTAAAAAAAATATTTTATCAAATTAAATAATATTTGATTTTTACTAATATTGACATTTAAGAAGAGGTTCTCATTGCGGAGGTTTAAAATGTAGAAATTTTTTTTTCTTTTTTGAAAATGACGCTGAAGTTACCGACGTTGATTCGACGAATAAACGAACGAATTTTTCGTTTTAAAATTAGTTTAAAGGCCAAGAACCAATTTTTTAAAATAGAAACTTCTTTATTTTGTCCCCAAATACATTCTTAAACTCTAAAAATCCTCAACTAAGGCGGGGAAATATTCAATCTTAGGAAAAAAATTCTTTTCGTCGATTCAACGTTGGTAACTTCAGCATCATTTTTGAAAGGTACACAGAATATATGTGAGTGAGGTAATTTTAGTTTTTTGTTCTACGTTCAAAATTGTAAAGTACAGAGTGCGCACTGTTGAACTTATTTAAAAAACCTGGCTTTTTACATTGGATATATTGGCCGCTATATTTCAGTTTTTTGACGATATCATAATGTCCGCTTCATGGGGACATTCCACGGTGATATTCTTGTGACATTCGCGTGATATTTGTATGATACCGAGGAAATATTTCCGTAAAATTCATGTAATATTGAGGGAATATCCCTGTGATATTGAGAGAATATTCCTGTAATTTATAAAATTCTCTTTTTTTGATTGTTTTGAATATTTAAATAAAAAAATTAATAAATAAAAAAAAATTTCACTCAATATTACAGGGATATTCTCTCAATATTACATAGATTTCACGTGAATATTCTCTCAATATCATACGAATGTCATGTCAATGTCACAGGAATATCACCATGGAATGTCCCCGTGAAGCGGAAATTATGATATCGCTTGAATGTCACAGGAATATTCCTACTTGATATCACCGTGACATTCAACCAATATTCCGTGCTGCTTGGGCGGAAAAAATGTCATTTTTGGATTGTTTTTCGTCGCTACAATGCACAGTGGGGCCAAAAACACGTCCGTGGACAAATTAACTTAGAGCCTACAAATTTCAACCGATTTTGACGTTCTTTGAATTGACTTAAAGGTAATAAAATTCCACACAGCGCTGTCGTTTTTGTTTTTTTAAAAAAAAATTTTTTCTATTGTTTATTTATTGTTAAAGTTGAAAAAAATTTTTTTTCTTCTCTAAAAACTACATAAGTTTTTCAAAAAGGACGGTATTACATCAACAAAGCCTAAAATTGTTAAAGCAATGATTTGAGAACATTTTCTGAGATTTAAATAAT
The DNA here is from genome assembly GCF_019393585.1 of Leptopilina boulardi. Lineage (NCBI taxonomy): Eukaryota > Metazoa > Arthropoda > Insecta > Hymenoptera > Figitidae > Leptopilina > Leptopilina boulardi. The sequence goes on along the minus strand of NW_026137789.1, from coordinate 146,683 downwards.
TGTTTAAAAATTTTTTTTAATTGTTATTAACAAATTAGCGGACTAAAGACGATTTAATTGTTTTTTTTACTTTTAGCAATTGAAATGCATGTAATCTTTTGTATTTAAGGGCCAAAAGTAATTAACATTGAAAATAATTATTATAAACTAATTATTGTTATTTTTTAAACAATTTTTATAAACAATTTTCTTTATCTTAGTTCTTTATAACTAAATTATTTAAATATTGTGTTCAGTCTACTATATTATTACTCAAGATGAACAAATATTGCTAAATTTTGACAATTTTCAACTTAGCTTTGTTTAAACAACTCTTAATTAACAAATACACAATGACGTTGTTTTTAGTTGTTTCAAATTCGTTTTTTTTCAAGACTCCTTCCCACGTGAAAAAGTTCCCGGAAGACTCCCGGGAATCTCCCGGGAATTTCTTAGAAAAAATTCCCGCAAACTTGTTAACCCTTACGTGAAGCATTGTAGGTGTCTCTGAAACAAAAAACTTTTGTTTAAGGCGTAAAAAATTTTTGTAAGTATTTAAAAAGTTTCATTTAACACGAGGAAGTACCCAGAAGCATATTTAAAGTTTAGGTTATGAAATTTCAAATTCAGACAATTTTGTTGGTATTTTTGTATGTTACGTTTAATACTTCGAGAATGTTTTATAGTTAAAAAAAATTAATCAAAATGTTTTATTCTGTAATTTAGTAAATGTCTGTACATAAAAGTTTAATAAAAATTAAAAAAATCAACGATATTTTTGAAGATATTTTAGTTGTTTTTCAAGAATTAAAAATATAAATATAAATTGATAAATAAATAATCAGAAGAAAAAATTTTAATTATGATAAAAACTTTTTGTTTGAAATTACATGGAATAAATAATTAACTGATTTATATTTAATTTGACAGAGACAGTTGATAAAAATCAATTGACCTAGGAGCAAATATTTAAAGGTTAATTGAAGATATTTGACTTTGACTGAGTTTAGGTAATATGATAATTGCTTCTCGTAAACGATTGAGCTGTTTAACATAAACTTCCCTGAAAAAGTTTATGAAAACGACCTGAACACTAGGAAAGTATTTTGAAACTTCCTAGTGATCATTTATCACGTTTTAAGGTTAACTTGTTCCAGAAGTTGACGAAAAATTACCCTGAGTAATCATAGGTACCTGGAATTCTCTTGTAGCGATCGTCTTTCATATTTTAGGGTTTTCTTCCTCGAAGAAGTTATCGAAATTTAACTAACTTTTAGAGAAGTACCTGGAGAGATCCTAGTAATCGACTATTGATTTTTTTTCAGTTTAATACATTGGAAAATGTCGATTAATTACCTGGATCTCAGACTGAAACCTTGAATAGGTTCCTATAAGTAATTAACATGCAAAATATGATTAACCTAAACTTTAAATATGCTTCTGGGTACTTCCTAGTGTTAAATTTACTTTTTTTAGTGAATCAAATTTCCAAAAATCTTCCTGTTCTCTTAATGTAATAAAGTTGTTATTATTATTTTTATAATAAATTGTTGTCAAAAAATTAATTAATTAATAAAACATTTTTTATTGTCAAGTAAATTTAAAAAATTGTAAAAAAAATATTTAACAAAATTTTTTATGTCAAAATTTAAAAAGAGAATTATCTAACTGTACGAATGTAAAAATGTAAAAAAAAATTTTGTCCCGTTCAGAAATAAATACAATTGTGATTGAACTATAATTATAATTATCCATTACAAATTCTAATTAATGACTTTTAGAAAATATTCAAGAGTATAAAAAAAGCATGTAGCAATTTAATACTTTTATATTTTCATTTCATGTTAAATTTAATACTTTTTTCAAAAATAATAGGCCATTTTGAATTTTTAAAAACGAACTTTAAATTCGTCATCAGCGACCTCATTAACCCCTTGATACAAAATTTCAACATTTTTCAAAAACTTACCAATTTTTTAAAAATTAATACACCATATTGGATCCGCCATTTTGAATTTCTAAAAACTAACTTTAAATTCGTCATCAGCGACCTCATTAACCTCTTGATACAAAGTTTTACTAAATTTTATTATTTTAGAAACACATTACAAAAAAATAACTAATTTTTTCAAAATTAATTTGCCATATTGGATCCGCCATTTTGAATATTTAAAAACTGACTTCATATTCGTAATCAGCGACCTCAGAAACCCCTCTATACCCGGTTTTACAGTAATCGTTCAAATAATTCGTAAAATAATCAAACTCACCCCTAAAAACTGTTAAGGGTGATTTCTACCCCTAAAACTATTTTTGGGCCGATATAAAAAAATAGGTATCTAATATTTTTAAATGAACTACTTGTATGCAAAGTTGCAGGAAAATCGGCGACTGACACTTCCCTAGTCTTACTTTGGGTCAATTTTTGAGCTACATGGTTCAAATTTTTATTAAATTATTCAGAAATGTATAAAATTTATTTTTTATAAAAACTAGGTACTTTATTTTTACCCCAGAATGAAGGGTTTAAGCAAAAAAATGAAGGTTCTAAGTTAAAACATGATATGCCTTGTTTTTCGACTAATTTAACTAGACTACAAGTTTTATGTGTGGTTTTACTTTTCGGTGGTTCAAATGGTTATGTGGAGAACTATAACATACTTTTGTATATATAAAATAAACTATTGATGCAATTAATTTCTATCAAATACATTAAATGTAATCTATTATATGATTTTCTTCACTACTAGTAATCAATTAACTTATTTAAAATATTATTTAGGGATCTAATTCAAGTTGACCATTAAAATTTGGGTTTAAATTTGAAAGCATTTGCACGGCTTGAAACTATTTTTCAAGGCATTAAAAATAATACTTAATTGAGAATCACGCATATACAAAAATTTATTTAAACGATGTAACAGTAAAGGAAAAAATTAAGAAACGGTCCCATGTTAACGTGAAACCGTTAGCGTAAAACGAAAGAGTGAGTAAAAGAGATAAATAGATATAACTCTCTCTTTCACTCACTTGGTTTACGCTTTTTGCCGTCGCATTTACGCCTACATGGGACGGTCCATTTACAGCTAATAAAAGAAAAATCTGCGTCATTACATAAAAATTGAAAACAATCTCTAAATTAGGAGAAAAAGGAGATTAGAGTTTTATGTAACTATTTTATTAAAAGAAGCATGAAGTATATTTTACCTGTTGGAGTATGCACATGACTTGGAGGCAAGAAACTTTTCGCACCCATGGCAAAAAGTTTCCTCTTCAAATTAGACTTATTTCTCTCATTCTTTACATTAGCGATAATTTTCTAGTTTAGAACATAAGAAATAAAGTTCAGAGCAATAACAATGATTAAGGGGAGGTTCTCATTGCACAGTGCACAGTGGGGCCAAAAACACGTCCGTGGACAAATTAACTTAGAGCCTACAAATTTCAACCGATTTTGACGTTCTTTGAATTGACTTAAAGGTAATAAAATTCCACACAGCGCTGTCGTTTTTGTTTTTTTAAAAAAAAAATTTTTCTATTGTTTATTTATTGTTAAAGTTGAAAAATTTTTTTTTTCTTCTCTAAAAACTACATAAGTTTTTCAAAAAGGACGGTATTACATCAACAAAGCCTAAAATTGTTAAAGCAATGATTTGAGAACATTTTCTGAGATTTAAATAATTGTTTAAAAATTTTTTTTAATTGTTATTAACAAATTAGCGGACTAAAGACGATTTAATTGTTTTTTTTACTTTTAGCAATTGAAATGCATGTAATCTTTTGTATTTAAGGGCCAAAAGTAATTAACATTGAAAATAATTATTATAAACTAATTATTGTTATTTTTTAAACAATTTTTATAAACAATTTTCTTTATCTTAGTTCTTTATAACTAAATTATTTAAATATTGTGTTCAGTCTACTATATTATTACTCAAGATGAACAAATATTGCTAAATTTTGACAATTTTCAACTTAGCTTTGTTTAAACAACTCTTAATTAACAAATACACAATGACGTTGTTTTTAGTTGTTCAAATTCGTTTTTTTTCAAGACTCCTTCCCACGTGAAAAAGTTCCCGGAAGACTCCCGGGAATTTCTTAGAAAAAATTCCCGCAAACTTGTTAACCCTTACGTGAAGCATTGTAGGTGTCTCTGAAACAAAAAACTTTTGTTTAAGGCGTAAAAAATTTTTGTAAGTATTTAAAAAGTTTCATTTAACACGAGGAAGTACCCAGAAGCATATTTAAAGTTTAGGTTATGAAATTTCAAATTCAGACAATTTTGTTGGTATTTTTGTATGTTACGTTTAATACTTCGAGAATGTTTTATAGTTAAAAAAAATTAATCAAAATGTTTTATTCTGTAATTTAGTAAATGTCTGTACATAAAAGTTTAATAAAAATTAAAAAAATCAACGATATTTTTGAAGATATTTTAGTTGTTTTTCAAGAATTAAAAATATAAATATAAATTGATAAATAAATAATCAGAAGAAAAAATTTTAATTATGATAAAAACTTTTTGTTTGAAATTACATGGAATAAATAATTAACTGATTTATATTTAATTTGACAGAGACAGTTGATAAAAATCAATTGACCTAGGAGCAAATATTTAAAGGTTAATTGAAGATATTTGACTTTGACTGAGTTTAGGTAATATGATAATTGCTTCTCGTAAACGATTGAGCTGTTTAACATAAACTTCCCTGAAAAAGTTTATGAAAACGACCTGAACACTAGGAAAGTATTTTGAAACTTCCTAGTATTTTTTAAACAATTTTTATAAACAATTTTCTTTATCTTAGTTCTTTATAACTAAATTATTTAAATATTGTGTTCAGTCTACTATATTATTACTCAAGATGAACAAATATTGCTAAATTTTGACAATTTTCAACTTAGCTTTGTTTAAACAACTCTTAATTAACAAATACACAGTGACGTTGTTTTTAGTTGTTTCAAATTCGTTTTTTTTCAAGACTCCTTAATTTTTAAATATTTTTATATTACACCGTCCGACACGATTTTTCACACATGAAAAAATCAATGATTTTCAGAAACACCAAAAAAAAGATACCCGTGTCTGTCCGTTTTGCTAGATCAGGTCATTTTTTGCTTTTAGAGGTAAAAACAGCCCTTAAATGAAAGGTGATAGGAAATCTTGTACAAATTAATAATTTTTTATGAAACCTGGTATCTCGGGGTTTTCCGGGTCGCTGATTACGAATCTGATGTCAGATTTTCAAAATTCAAAATGGTGGATTCAATATGGCGTTCGAAATTTATAAAAGTTCATCGAATTTACTTGAAACTTGTTACTTTAAGGTTTTTGGGGTCGCTGATTGCGAATATGATGTCAGATTTTTAAAATTCAAAATGGCAGATTCAATATAGCGTTTGAAATTTTTAAAAATTGGTCGAATTCACTTGAAACTTGTTACTTGAAGGTTTTTGGGGTCGCTGATAACGAATATGATGTCAGATTTTGAAAATTCAACATGGCGGATCCAATATGGCAGTCGAAATTTATAAATATTAATTATTTTTTATAAAATTTGATGTCTAGGGGCTTTTGAGGTCGCTGATAATAACATAATAATAATAATAATAATAACAACATAAAAACATTTATAAATTTCGACCACCATATTGGATCCGCCATTTTGAATTTTGAAAAGCCGACATCAAATTCGTAATCAGCAACCCCAAAAACCTTCAAGTAACAAGTTTCAAGTGAATTCGACGAATTTTTAAAAATTTCAAACGCTATATTGAATCTGCCATTTTGAATTTTAAAAATCTGACTTCAGATTTGTGCTCAGCGACCCCAAAAACTTCTAGACACCAAGTTTTATAAAAAATGATTAATATTTATAAATTTCGACCGCCATATTGGATCCGCCATTTTGAATTATTAAAATCTGACATCATATTCGTTATCAGCGACCCCAAAAACCTTCAAGTAACAAGTTTCAAGTGAATTCGATGAACTTTTATAAATTTCGACCGCTATATTGAATCCGCCATTTTGAATTTTGAAAATCTGACATCATATTCGCAATCAGCGACCCCAAAAACCCCTAAGTAACAACTTTCAAATGAATTGGTGAATTATTATAAATTTCAACCGCCATATTGGATCCGCCATTTTGAATTTTGAAAATCCGACATCAGATTCGTAATCAGCGACCCGGAAAACCCCGAGATACCAGGTTTCATAAAAAATTATTTATTTGTACAAGATTTCCTATCACCTTTCATTTAAGGGTTGATTTTACCCCTAAAAGCAAAAAATGACCTGATCTAGCAAAACGGACAGACACGGGTATCTTTTTTTTGGTGTTTCTAAAAATCATTGATTTTTTCATGTGTGAAAAATCGTGTCGGACGGTGTAATACAAAAATATTTAAAAATTAAGCCCACGTGAAAAAGTTCCCGGGAGAGTCCCGGGAATTTCCCGGGAGTTGATTCCCGGGAATCTCCCGGGAATTTCTCAGAAAAAATTCCCGCAAACTTGTTAACCCTTACGTGAAGCATTGTAGGTGTCTCTGAAACAAAAAACTTTTGTTTAAGGCGTAAAAAATTTTTGTAAGTATTTAGAATGTTTCATTTAACACTAGGAAGTACCCAGAAGCATATTTAAAGTTTAGGTTAATCATATTTTGCATGTTAATTACTTATAGGAACCTATTCAAGGTTTCAGTCTGAGATCCAGGTAATTAATCGACATTTTCCAATGTATTAAACTGAAAAAAAATCAATAGTCGATTACTAGGATCTCTCCAGGTACTTCTCTAAAAGTTAGTTAAATTTCGATAACTTCTTCGAGGAAGAAAACCCTAAAATATGAAAGACGATCGCTACAAGAGAATTCCAGGTACCTATGATTACTCAGGGTAATTTTTCGTCAACTTCTGGAACAAGTTAACCTTAAAACGTGATAAATGATCACTAGGAAGTTTCAAAATACTTTCCTAGTGTTCAGGTCGTTTTCATAAACTTTTTCAGGGAAGTTTATGTTAAACAGCTCAATCGTTTACGAGAAGCAATTATCATATTACCTAAACTCAGTCAAAGTCAAATATCTTCAATTAACCTTTAAATATTTGCTCCTAGGTCAATTGATTTTTATCAACTGTCTCTGTCAAATTAAATATAAATCAGTTAATTATTTATTCCATGTAATTTCAAACAAAAAGTTTTTATCATAATTAAAATTTTTTCTTCTGATTATTTATTTATCAATTTATATTTATATTTTTAATTCTTGAAAAACAACTAAAATATCTTCAAAAATATCGTTGATTTTTTTAATTTTTATTAAACTTTTATGTACAGACATTTACTAAATTACAGAATAAAACATTTTGATTAATTTTTTTTAACTATAAAACATTCTCGAAGTATTAAACGTAACATACAAAAATACCAACAAAATTGTCTGAATTTGAAATTTCATAACCTAAACTTTAAATATGCTTCTGGGTACTTCCTCGTGTTAAATGAAACTTTTTAAATACTTACAAAAATTTTTTACGCCTTAAACAAAAGTTTTTTGTTTCAGAGACACCTACAATGCTTCACGTAAGGGTTAACAAGTTTGCGGGAATTTTTTCTAAGAAATTCCCGGGAGATTCCCGGGAGTCTTCCGGGAACTTTTTCACGTGGGAAGGAGTCTTGAAAAAAAACGAATTTGAAACAACTAAAAACAACGTCATTGTGTATTTGTTAATTAAGAGTTGTTTAAACAAAGCTAAGTTGAAAATTGTCAAAATTTAGCAATATTTGTTCATCTTGAGTAATAATATAGTAGACTGAACACAATATTTAAATAATTTAGTTATAAAGAACTAAGATAAAGAAAATTGTTTATAAAAATTGTTTAAAAAATAACAATAATTAGTTTATAATAATTATTTTCAATGTTAATTACTTTTGGCCCTTAAATACAAAAGATTACATGCATTTCAATTGCTAAAAGTAAAAAAAACAATTAAATCGTCTTTAGTCCGCTAATTTGTTAATAACAATTAAAAAAAATTTTTAAACAATTATTTAAATCTCAGAAAATGTTCTCAAATCATTGCTTTAACAATTTTAGGCTTTGTTGATGTAATACCGTCCTTTTTGAAAAACTTATGTAGTTTTTAGAGAAGAAAAAAAAAATTTTTCAACTTTAACAATAAATAAACAATAGAAAAAATTTTTTTTTAAAAAAACAAAAACGACAGCGCTGTGTGGAATTTTATTACCTTTAAGTCAATTCAAAGAACGTCAAAATCGGTTGAAATTTGTAGGCTCTAAGTTAATTTGTCCACGGACGTGTTTTTGGCCCCACTGTGCAATGAGAACCTCCCCTTAATCATTGTTATTGCTCTGAACTTTATTTCTTATGTTCTAAACTAGAAAATTATCGCTAATGTAAAGAATGAGAGAAATAAGTCTAATTTGAAGAGGAAACTTTTTGCCATGGGTGCGAAAAGTTTCTTGCCTCCAAGTCATGTGCATACTCCAACAGGTAAAATATACTTCATGCTTCTTTTAATAAAATAGTTACATAAAACTCTAATCTCCTTTTTCTCCTAATTTAGAGATTGTTTTCAATTTTTATGTAATGACGCAGATTTTTCTTTTATTAGCTGTAAATGGACCGTCCCATGTAGGCGTAAATGCGACGGCAAAAAGCGTAAACCAAGTGAGTGAAAGAGAGAGTTATATCTATTTATCTCTTTTACTCACTCTTTCGTTTTACGCTAACGGTTTCACGTTAACATGGGACCGTTTCTTAATTTTTTCCTTTACTGTTACATCGTTTAAATAAATTTTTGTATATGCGTGATTCTCAATTAAGTATTATTTTTAATGCCTTGAAAAATAGTTTCAAGCCGTGCAAATGCTTTCAAATTTAAACCCAAATTTTAATGGTCAACTTGAATTAGATCCCTAAATAATATTTTAAATAAGTTAATTGATTACTAGTAGTGAAGAAAATCATATAATAGATTACATTTAATGTATTTGATAGAAATTAATTGCATCAATAGTTTATTTTATATATACAAAAGTATGTTATAGTTCTCCACATAACCATTTGAACCACCGAAAAGTAAAACCACACATAAAACTTGTAGTCTAGTTAAATTAGTCGAAAAACAAGGCATATCATGTTTTAACTTAGAACCTTCATTTTTTTGCTTAAACCCTTCATTCTGGGGTAAAAATAAAGTACCTAGTTTTTATAAAAAATAAATTTTATACATTTCTGAATAATTTAATAAAAATTTGAACCATGTAGCTCAAAAATTGACCCAAAGTAAGACTAGGGAAGTGTCAGTCGCCGATTTTCCTGCAACTTTGCATACAAGTAGTTCATTTAAAAATATTAGATACCTATTTTTTTATATCGGCCCAAAAATAGTTTTAGGGGTAGAAATCACCCTTAACAGTTTTTAGGGGTGAGTTTGATTATTTTACGAATTATTTGAACGATTACTGTAAAACCGGGTATAGAGGGGTTTCTGAGGTCGCTGATTACGAATATGAAGTCAGTTTTTAAATATTCAAAATGGCGGATCCAATATGGCAAATTAATTTTGAAAAAATTAGTTATTTTTTTGTAATGTGTTTCTAAAATAATAAAATTTAGTAAAACTTTGTATCAAGAGGTTAATGAGGTCGCTGATGACGAATTTAAAGTTAGTTTTTAGAAATTCAAAATGGCGGATCCAATATGGTGTATTAATTTTTAAAAAATTGGTAAGTTTTTGAAAAATGTTGAAATTTTGTATCAAGGGGTTAATGAGGTCGCTGATGACGAATTTAAAGTTCGTTTTTAAAAATTCAAAATGGCCTATTATTTTTGAAAAAAGTATTAAATTTAACATGAAATGAAAATATAAAAGTATTAAATTTCTACATGCTTTTTTTATACTCTTGAATATTTTCTAAAAGTCATTAATTAGAATTTGTAATGGATAATTATAATTATAGTTCAATCACAATTGTATTTATTTCTGAACGGGACAAAATTTTTTTTTACATTTTTACATTCGTACAGTTAGATAATTCTCTTTTTAAATTTTGACATAAAAAATTTTGTTAAATATTTTTTTTACAATTTTTTAAATTTACTTGACAATAAAAAATGTTTTATTAATTAATTAATTTTTTGACAACAATTTATTATAAAAATAATAATAACAACTTTATTACATTAAGAGAACAGGAAGATTTCTGGAAATTTGATTCACTAAAAAAAGTAAACACCCAATTAATTTGTAACAATACTGTAATTTCAAAATGTTCATTGTTTTATTTATTAATTATTGGATAATAAATAAATCAAATTATTTTACTGTCTGTTAAAACAATTAACTGATTGTGAATCAATATATAAATATAGTCCATTTCTATTTGTATTGGCATTATAATTACATTTGAATTTAGTGCGCTTTTTAAAAGCATGCGCAGTTGAGCATTCGAGTGATAGTTTCCATGCATAGTAGGTAGGTGGCTTCACGTTATTTACTTCTCGCAGGAGACTTAACGTTGACATCTCCTTTGTTAATTGTCCTGCAAGAAACTAACGGTAAATTTGGACCAATTGTAGAGAAAAATATGTACAGAGCCAATAATATTGCAGTTTTTGCGTCAAAATCCGGTAAATTATCATCAGAACTTGTCATTAAATGGTATAAAAACGTTTTTCTACCAACAACCGAGGAAAACTCTGTTCTTTTGTTGGACTCTTGGTCAGGGCAAACCAAAAAGACATTTGACAATTTAGATCGAGGAAATAAGAACGTCGACATTTGTATGATTCCTGCTGGAACTACTGGTTTCATACAACCGCTAGACGTCTATTGCTTTAGACCATGGAAAAATTTTTTAAAGAAATTTTCTGACATTGTCATTCTCTACAACTATGACGTCAACTTACACTTAAGAGACAACATCCTCAAAATCCAGTCGTTAATTCACAACCAATTTTCCTCGCCAAGATTTAAGAATTTGTTTAAATACGCTTGGTGGAAAAGTAGATACATTGAAGAAAAACCAGAGAAATCCGACACCCCTGTTGTCTTTTGCATGACAAACTGTGAAAGCAGCTGTGAAATTTGCAATAATATTGCAATAATAAGATGTGGTTGGTGCAAAACATCAATGTGTATTCAGCACTTCTTTGCTGTAAAAAATGACAACCTTCCACATTACTGCTCTAACTTTAAATTATAATTTTCATTAAAAAAATTTTTTTTCAAGAATTTTTACTTCTAAACACTCTTTTAAAAATCATTTCATCACTACCTCCGCAAAATTAAAAAATTAAAAAATCACAAACTTTTTAAAATTTATTTGCCATTTAAAATATTTAAAAACTGACTTCATATTCGTAATCAGCGACCTCAGAAACCCCTCTATACCCGGTTTTACAGTAATCGTTCAAATAATTCGTAAAATAATCAAACTCATCCCTAAAAACTATTAAGGGTGATTTCTACCCCTAAAACCATTTTTGGGCCGATACAAAAAAATAGGTAGGGTCATTTGGGGAAAATGTAAACAAGGGGTAAATGTAAACAGCAGATTTTGCAGCTTAATTTTCAGATTTAAAATTAAGTTTGATCCCAATATTTTAACCTCAGCTTACCTGCAACAGGTTCTGAGTATTGCCAATTTTTTTTTTTCGACAATTGTCAAAGCCATACTCCAATTTGTCGCTTAATGCATGAAAGATTGAAAATCAAAGTTTTACTGTTTCAGTATTTTGTCTCGCATTTGAATAAAAATGAACTAAAAATTCAAACTAAAATTTCTAATTATTCCTTATGAATCCCTTAACAAAAGCTGACTTTGATTTTTTAATTTCGCCAATTCAGTTAATAGATAATTAAGTGTTTACATTTACCCCGAGAATTCGAAAACTCGGGGTAAATGTAAACAGAATTTCTGCTGCATTTTAAAAGAAAATAATTGAATAAATTTGCTTCTATTTCACAATTACATTATTTGGGCCCTGTAAAATTACATAAAAAACGAAATTGGATCTTCTTTTATATCTCCTTCGTGTTAGTCAGTTGCAGGTATAGACCTGCATAGTATTGCATAGTGCATTTACGTGTTTAAAATATAGGAAAGCGATTCTTCACGATTGGTGAATAATTCTCAGGTACGTAGGAATCCTAGAATAAGAGTGAGTGATTGATTGGTTGATTGATTGATAGATTGATTGATGGATTGATGGATTGATTGGTTGATTGAGTAATTGGTGGATTGGATTGATTGGTTGATTGGATAATTGATTTATAGATTGGTTGAATGAGTGGTTGATTGCTTGATTGATTGATTAGTGGATTGATTGGATGATTGGTTTGATTGAGTGATTGAGTGATTGATTGGTGGATAGATTGGTTGCTTGGATGATTGATTTATAGATTGGTTGATTGAGTGATTGGTGGATTGATTGGTTGATTGATCCGACATTTTGAAAATTTTAAATTTGTCTTCAAATTCGTATTCAGTGACCTCAAAAACCCCCGAGTAGCGAGATTCAAGCAAATTTGATTAATTTTTAACAATATTTTTATGTTTGTCCGCCATTTTGGATCCGACATTTTGAAATTTAAAAATTCGATTTTAGAATCTTATTCAGCAACCTTAAAAACTTATTTTCACCAAGTTGAATGAAAATCTATTAAAATTTATTGAAGTTATTCAAGTTTTACATTACTAGTTTTGTTATGGTAATGATTGCTTATTTTATATATTGCATATCAATCAATTGGTTCAATTATTTAACATCTACCAAGAATTTTTTTCAGTTTTTACATCCCTTTACTCAGTAGTATACTTGGGATAACTTTTTTCTTAAACCTCTTTAAACTACAGGGGTGTTTACATTTACCCCGAATTTTGGGAAAATTTCAAAATCTCGGGGTAAATGTAAACAGTCAGTTTTAAGCGATTCAAGTTGATCAATATTTTTTTGTACCTCATAAAATGTTTCTAGGGAAGTGAAGTAACAAGTTCATGCAGTAGAAAACCGGAAGTATTACTTTTTAAAATAAAAAACTTACGTTATTGTCGAAACTAAGCAAATCCGTTTACATATACCCCAAATGACCCTATCTAATATTTTCCAATGAACTACTTGTATGCAAAGTTGCAGGAAAATCTGTTACTTTTCAATTTTTGTAATATATCTTAGAAACTAATAATTTATGTAAAAATAACCAACGGGAAAGGTAAACCTCACTAAATACCTGATAATTTACAAAAAAGAACAATGTAATAGTTCTAATAGTTTTCGAGATAGAGTTTCTCAATGTTGACCCTTTCGAAGTTTTAAATATAATGGTAATAAATGAAATGTAATAAAATGTCATAGATGGCGGGCTCAATATACATACAAAGAATTTTCATTTAACTCCTTTGGTGTGTAGCTAAAATATAACAAAATAGTCCCAAAGTGTGTAAGACTTTGCCGTGAATAAATTTTCATGACAGTTCGCTTAAAATTCGTTACTAAAGGGTACAAATAAAAAAATTATGAATTTCATTGTTAACATTTCATAGTTATTGTTTATTGTAAGTGCCTTATTTGAGTAAAAATTTTTAATCAAATCTATCGATTTTAAAAATTTTTCAAAATCATTGTCGGCCATATTGGATCAAAAATTAAGTATTTTGAAAATCTGACTTTAGAATCGTGATCAGCGACCTCAAAAATCCCTAAGTAAGGACTTTTGCGAATATATGTGAAGATGTCATCCACACTCATGGAGTTAAAGGCGCTTGTACACATCCGGCAGCCTCCCCCTACGCAAAAAACGTACAAGAGTAAGAGAAACAGAAAATTTATATCTACTGACTCTCTGATTGGCTCTTTCTGGCTACCTGTTCAAGCGCCTTAAGTTGTTCTTAAATATAAAGTTATGAAATTTTTTGCTTTACAAAATTTGAACGTAAAGAGAAATTCAAATCCGAATTTTGACACTGTCCAACTAGAAAAATAACTGTTTTCAAATATAACAATTCACTTTTATTCAATAAAAGTTATCTTTCAACAACTTTAAATTTTACAAAGAGATTTTCATAACTTTTGTGTTTCAGAACAAATAAAAGTAAAAATTTTGAAAAAAGGAAGATGTATGCAGGTTGAGACGGGTTTTGTTTTTTGGGAAAATTTTTAAACAAAAAACATTTCACAAAAAGTATTTTATGTAGTTCAAAAAGTACTGTCCAGGGCTACAACATTGCCTAAGAAAGTAGTCATTTTAAAAAAAAAAAAATTAATGTCTGATTTTCCGAAATTTATTCATTTTTGTCAGAATTGACATCTGAGTCACAATTTTATCTTAAAAATTTCTAATATCCTCGGAGCTTATAAACAATTTTTTAGTTTACTTGTTTCACAGTTTTCTGCTAATATATTCAAATGTTCAGTAGAATTTATTTTCATTTTTTTTCTTATAATTACTAATATTTTATCTAAATATTCATTAGGAGATGATTGTTAGTGGTTGATTTTGATCCTATTGAAGTTGATAGTAATTGGAAAGTATTGGTAAAAATTTGCAATGTCCTCGGAGCTTATAAAAAAATTTCAGTTTATTGGTTTTACAGTTACTGCCGATTTATTAAAATGTTTAATGGGTGATAGTCGTTAAGGGTTGATTTTTATTCTTTTCGGGTTAATAGTAATTAAAATATATTCTACGAGATTTCTAGTATTTATGGAATTTACTACAACTTTTAGTTTTAGAATAACTGCCAAGTTGTAGAAATAAAGTCTAGTTACTCTCCGCGTCTCAACCTGCATGCATCACTGTTATATTTTGATGAGATGAAATTTTATTTATTGGTGTTAAGATATTTTGGAAATTCCATTGGAATGTTAAAATAGAACAAAAACTAAATATTATATTCACTTTTTCTATCACTGTAAACTATACACTTTATTCACTGCACGAAAATGATTTAAAACAGTTCTTTCTTAAACATTTTTGATGTATTATATGTGCTTTTACTTTTCCGAGAATCATAAAAAACTGCCTATCCCAGTAGGCAAAAAACCATGTTTCATGTAAGCCAAAAAATGTTGTAGAACATTATTTGAATATCCATGTTCTTAAAATGTTTTAGAATATTGTTTAGAAGACATGAAACATTTTTAGAATAAACATTGTTTTTTTGTGAAATTGCAAAAGAAAGAGAAAGTGAAGAAGAAAGAGAAACTGAAATAGAAAGAGAAAGTGAATAAGAAGGAGAAACTGAAATAGATAGAGAAGTAGAAAGAGAAAGTGAAGTAGAAAGAGTAAATGAAGTGGAAAGAGGAAATTAAGTAGAAAGAAGAAGTGAAGTAGAAAAAGGAAACGGACAAGATGCAGTTCAAATAGAAAGTGAAGTTGAAGGAGAAAGAGATGATAATGGCGAAAGGGTTAGTTACGAACCGAATAGAAACGGAAATTCTAATGAAAGGAGTCGAAAGAAATTGCGCACTTCCTTGCCAAAAATATCAATTCGACTACCATCTAATATTTTAAGTCCAACAGGTATGTAATAAATTCTTACCAATTTTGTCATTGTTGATAAAGACATCTTTAATTCTTGTCTGATTCAGGTTTGACTGATGACCGATACTTGGAGAGATACTTGGAGAGTATCAAGGAACTACCGTCTCACGAAACATTTGACCACGTTAGTTCAAAAGGGGCTAAGGTAGATTTTTTTAGAAAAATTATATATAGTATATTTATTAGTACATAATTTTTTTTAATAGCTAGAAAAATATGACGCATACTGTTACTTTTTCCGAAATTTTGTTCAAAAACTAATATCTCTTGAAGGATTAAAAAAAATGAATGACTCTTGGATAAAAAGTAAAAAAAAAACTTTTTACTCAAAATAGCGAATACTAGACTGAAAAAAATTTCTTAATTTTACAGTACGAATCGTATTCTTGCGATTGTAGTATGACTGTCGTGTTAATAGAAAAGCTTAAAATTATGCTATATACTTCCGAATGTTCCATAACTACAAAAGGTAGCTGCGCCTCCTCTATTAGAAACAAGTTTATGGTCTAATAGTACGAATGTCTTGTGATGATAGTTCCATACCCTGACGCGCTACAATTGAGCCGCTGGATTCTAGAAGGGCACGTAAATTTTTTCTGCTGGAAAACGAAGTCCCCTGGACACTTAAAATTCATTTTTCGAATATTAATATTTTTCGAACATATTCTTATACAGAATTCGATTGCGCATCTTTTTTTCTTAAAATGAAATTTTCCATGTTTTTCCGTTTTCGAAATATAAGAGAAAAACTGTTTTTTTTAAAAAGAAAATTTTCATTGTTTGTTTGACTTCAACTCGCGACAGCTCAGATAATTTTACGAATTTCTTAATGAAACAAAAACGAAAATACGTGTTATTATATTCTACGAGTGACTAAAAAAGAAAAAAGTTGTTATGATTAAAATTTAAAAAGTTATTAATTTTTTAATGAGACATTGCAAAATTCATGAACTGCAATTTTCACCCTGTGAGAAATTTTCGTAAATTTTCACCAGCATCAAACTTCCAGTGAGAAAGTTGTTCATTAAGGTCCAAAGAAGTTTTCTGGAAAGTTACAATGCAATTGAACAATTAATAACAAAATGTCGAATGTTTAAACTTTGAAGTTGCGCGAGCGGCCGAACGTTTGACATGTGTTTGCTACGTAATAATACAATCGAAAAATGAATTTTAAGTGTCCAGGGGACTTCGTTTTCCAGCAGAAAAAATTAACGTACCCTTCTAGAATCCAGCGGCTTAATTGTTCCTGACATCAATTCTTCTTTAAGACTTTAAAACTTGACATAAGACATGATTCATAATATTTAAAAATTGAGACTTCTGACTTGACTTAAGACAAATTACTTTTTAAGTAGCACCGAATATTGCTTGAATGTCACGGTGATATTAGGCGAGAATATTTTTGTGACATTCGGGCGATATCATAATGTCAACTTCACGGGGACATTCTACGGTGATATTCGTGGGACGTTCGTATGACACTGCGGGAATATTCCTGTGAAATTCCTGTGATATTAAGGGGATATTCTTATGATATTGAGCGTAATGTTCCTGTCATATTGAGGAAATATCCACGTGATATTTATGAGATGATTTATAAAGTTGTAGTAAAAAAATTCTATAATTTTTGTATTTAAATATTCAAAACAATGATACCAAACAACATTTTAGAATTTTATAAATTACAGGAATATTTTCTCAAAATCACGGGTCATTCTCACAATTACACAGGAATATTACGCCCAATATCACACGAATTTCACGAGAATAATCCCTCAGTGTCATACGAACGTCTCACACATGTCACTGGAATATCACCGTGAAATTATGATATCGCTTGAATGTCACAGGATTATTTCCGCCTGATATCACTTGGGTTGAATATTTAACACTGAACAATTCAGACTTGACTTCAGACATAGGACTTATCCCTTTCACTGCACTGTTAAGAAAAAATTGATACTATGGTTATAGTCAAGAGTCTCAGTTCTCAAGGCTGAAGTGTAAAGTGTAGATTATAATATAAGAATTCACCTCTCCATTATCAGTATTCAACTTTTCAGTCTCAATTCTTAAATTAAGTCTCATGCTAGAATTCCTAAACTGAATGCATCTGTAAATCTCCCGTGTAGCTCAGTTCCTTTAAGAATATCCTACCGGTAATAGGAATTTGTCGTATTCGAATCCCACCTTGAGAGTGAATGAGATCATTTTTTCTGAATTTTCTTCAATCATATTGGTGAATGAAAGTTCTGTAAATTTTATCATAAAATAATATTACTATGTGTAAAAATCTTGATTTTCGACAGATAATTAAAAAATGAAAAAGAAGGTTGTTTTATAAATTTCATCAAAATTATTAGCAAAGAATACATACAAAAAAATATTACCATTAAAAAACAAATAAATTCAAATTAAAAAATAACATTTTTCAAAAAAACAATTTTTAATTGACAAATTTTTAAAGTCTTGTCAAAACGACTTACAATTTGATACTAATTTTATATAAAACCAATATAATCAATAATAATTTTTTAGGTCATTACTATTAATTTCAGTAATTATAAATAGACAGAAAACAAATCAAATTTTTAAACAAAATTTATATTTATTTTTTTTCTATATTAAATGTGTAATCATTTATGTAATAGATAAAGTGCATTCACATATACAGTGGATATTTTATAACTGTTCAATCCTGGGATCTAATTACTGTTCAAAAACATCATTCCAAGTTTGTGAAATATTTAGCCGAATCTTTGTGGCGTGATTATGTGCTGGCCAATTCAAACGTAGGAGAGGGTACAAATAGAAGGCCGTTCACCTCGTAAACTACTGTCTTCTTTAAAAAAAGCAGCTTTAATTAGTAAGTATTTGTTTATCAATCTTTGATTAATCAATTGATTATTTTTTTGAAATATTTCCCACTAAGTTCTAGAAACGATTCAAACGATTCAGTTTTTCAACATGTTGCGTATTATACAGTTATTGAAATTTAATTAAAACTTACTCCTATATAAACGTATATATCATTTATTTTTGTAGAATGTTTCGAAGACAGACTGGAACAAATGAAGAAGTCTTACGTTACACGTGAGCTGGAACTGCGGAATATTGGAAAATATCTGGGCCAACACATAGATAATCTTCGAAGAAGACTATATCCAGAAAGTGTGCAGAGTAAGTTTCAAACTCAAAGTTTTTACCCTTCTTACCATTTTCGCAAGAGGTACTGAGGAGACGCATGAATATTCCCTTCATTAGATTTGTCGGAATTTTTAATTTGACACCACAAAAATTCCGTCAAGTCTAAAGAAGGGAATATTTATGCGTCCCATACTGAGCTTTATGAAAATCTAAATACTTATTATTTCTTTCAAAATGAGTTTTCGAAAATCCCTGTACAAGTTCAGTAACGGAACTCCTATCAGTTCCTTACATAAATGCATTCATGTATATGTTCCCCTATTAAAAATCTCTGTACAAGATCTTGTACAAGAAAGTGAAAATTTTCCTCACCAGACCTGGTACAAGTACAGCTGATAATCAGGTATACTTTATCAAGTATGCGCTAAAAATCGCAATTCAGAAACGGACCATCAGTTAAACTCAGAACTTGTGCTTTGAATATGTTCTTCGCCGGAGATCTTAACTCCGCTTGATGATTTTAGTCAGGATTTTGAGTAAAGTAAGGGTAGAGTCTCCACAAACCGTGTTTTTGAGGGTTTTCATTATTTTTTTTTCCTTAACCCAATAAGCTAAACACTTCTATATAGGCTTAAATTAAAGTTTAAAACGTATATTTAAAGACCCATATGCGCATAATAAAAAAAATTTTGAAATTTTGAAAAAAGTGTGAGTAATGACCCCAATAAACTTTTTGGGTGACTTGAACCTAATTTTTTTTTAAATTTCAATTTTTTTTTATCTTGCGCATATTAGTCTGAAAGTGTAAGATATAAGCTTTAATTTTTTTCACCTTAACCTAAGGTGATAGAGATATCACGTTAGGTTAAGGTGAAAAAAATTCTAAAAACTCTCAAAACACGGTTTTTGGAGACTTCACTTCCACTTTACTGAAAATCCTGACGTAATACATATTCAGCCTCAGTGCTCGATAAGGCTACACTTTTTTGTTTTCGAGCTTCCCAGCCGATTGGTGAACCAGATAATATAAATGCGTAACCGGAATATGATTTCCTATCAATTATATCTGAACTCTAATCCGCATCGGCAACTCCGAACAAATTTAAATAACTTTTTTTACATTTACGGCGAAGGTTATGTCCGGTCTCGTGGTTACAGATAAATATATCAGTGCGCCAATTAAGTTTTGATAAAGATATTTACTGTAATAATAATTATAATAATATAATATAATATAATATAATATAATATAATATAATATAATATAATATAATATAATATAATATAATATAATATAATATAATATAATATAATATAATATAATATAATATAATATAATATAATATAATATAATATAATATAATATAATATAATATAATATAATATAATATAATATAATATAATATAATATAATATAATATAATATAATATAATATAATATAATATAATATAATATAATATAATATAATATAATATAATATAATATAATATAATATAATATAATATAATATAATATAATATAATATAATATAATATAATATAATATAATATAATATAATATAATATAATATAATAATAATAATAATTATAATAATAATTTTTTAGCATACATTTTTTGATTTGAGTATACTCGTGTACTCGTGTAATATTCAAAGTTTTTAATTTTTTTGCTAATTTTTTATGACACTGGAACCAGATTGTCGTAAACCATACAATGATTTTTTTACGTACAAACACAGTTTTCAGTTGATTTTAAATTCTCGTACCATTTTTTGCTGTTTCAAACACTTTTTGCTTCCTCGTGGAGGAAGCTATGTAGTCCTTTCGTTTATAAAATTTTTAAAAATGGTGAAAACAAATTTTCCTCTATATAGAAACATGTTATATGAGATCCTGATCAATTGTCCGGATGTATGTATGTGTGTGTGGATAGTTTTTGTGAACACGATATCTTTAACAGGTTTTAATGGATTTGGGTAAAATTTGGTAGGCTTATTTAACACATTAATCTCTCAAAAATGACGAGAGGATTTTTAAAAATACCCAAAAAAAAAAATTTTATCGTCTTTTTTCCAAAATTTTTTTTTTAATTGAAAAAATTTTTAAATCGAAAAATTTAAGGTAATATATAATATAATCGTCTTCTTTATGTCAAGATGAATCGATTGATATATATAAAGTATAGATTTGATTGAAATTTAAAGAATTAATGAAAGTTAAAAAATCAAAAATTCTCATATTAGCTAAAAAATGATGTGTTTGATTAAATTCAAGTTTATATATGAAATAATTTTATTCCTTGCATTGAAACAAATCAATTAGTATATAGAAAGTATACATTTGAATAAAATTAAAAAAATTAATGAAATTTAAGAAATAAAAAATTTACGTCTTAGCTAAAAAATTGTGTTTTTATTTAAATTCAAGTTTAAACATAAAATAATTGTATTCCTTGCATTGAAACGAATCGACTGGTATGTATAAAGTATACATTTCCGTTAAATTAAAACAATTATGAAAGTTAAAAAATAAAAAATTTACATTTTAACAAAGAAATTTTGTGTTGATTTAAATTCATGTTCAAATATAAAATAATTGTATTCCTTTTTTTAAACTTTCATTAACTCTTTCAATTTAAATAATAATAATAATTTAAATATATATCATACATACCAATCGATTTATTATAATGCAAGGAATGCAATAATTTTATGTTTAAACTTGAATTTAAACAAACACAATTTTTTTATGTATATTAATTTCAGTGTTACTGCTTCCTCCATGAGGAAGCAAATTTTTTGCATCATATTATGAGGAAGCAAAATGTTCATGAAATGAACATAAAGGACACCCTACTTTTTTATTAATACACTTGTCACTAGAATCAATTTTTTCATTTGAAATTATTATGTTTAGCACTTTACGTAAATGCTCCGGATTCTCCATATACACATCCTCTTATAAATCTTCATTCAAAAAAGCGGCGAACACGTCCATTTGATGTATCTCGAGTCCCAGTACTGCTGAGATCGCTGCCACTAGTCTTAACGATGTTGATCAGATAACGGGTGAGTATGTCTCATAAAAATCTTCTCCTAGTCGTTGTGAGCATCCTTGGGAGACTAATCTAACTTTTCTCTTTTCATAAGTTCCTATTTTTTTATTGAATACAAATCGACTTCCAATTACTTTTCGATTTTTTGGGAGTTCTACGATTTCCCAAATGTTATTTTGAAATAGAACTAAATACTCGTTCTCCAATGCTGTGTATCATATTTCAGCATCTTCCATTTTGCAGACTTCCTTCCAAGTACAAGGATTGTTTGTTGTTAAATTTAAGATAAAAACATCATCAGCATCCGATGCAATCGCCATGTCTTCATAGGTATCGTCGCTGATGGTCTCTGTATTGAAATCTACTGGTACTTCACAATATGTTTTCCGTGTTCTCCCACCGATCCGGATCGAATAATGCAAGGTCTTCCGAGGCCACTTTTTGATAGATAGACTAAATTTTCTCCTGATAGCGTTGTTGCCCTTTTCCGAATTTTTTGCACATCATTTATTGACTTTGTATTGATTTTTGGATCTTTCACTTTCCTATTTCCTCGTATCACTCGTAATAGTCTTTTGTGTTTATTTGTTGTTGTTTCTTTCTTGTCGTCGAATATTTCCTCGTAACCTCGGATACTAAATTATTTTTGGCCATTGCTTTCAAGTCACTTTCATTTACATGTCCTAATCTTTCGTGACACTTGTCTATCTCATTTTTATCATATTTCATGTCAACATTATTCACTTTATTTTGATACTAGTTCACGTAATATAAATTACCAATACAGTTTGCACGGAAATGTGTTACATTTTTATTATTCACCACAATCGAGTTATTTTTCCGAAATATCACATTATAACCGTGATCAATAACTTTGGAAACTGAAAGCAGATTGGTACGTAAGTCTGATATTTAAAAAACTTTTTCAAAATTTATTTTACGTTCTTCACTTCCAGTGTCCACGTTGACATGAACATCTCCAGTTCCAGATATTTGTGTACTCTCATTGTTAGTTAATGTCACTTCACTGTCCATAGGTGAAAAAACGTTAAAAATACTTTTATCGTTGCGCATATGTTCTGTACTGACACTATTAATGCACCATGCAGAGCGTTTATTTTGAGTGTACATGAATTCTTCGATTATTGAACTTTACATTGTTTCGGGCTTAAATTTTTGATCATTATCTTGAGCATGACGCTTAATGTCTTTATTTGTCCAATCAATTTTGGATCTACAATTTCTCGCAACTACATCTAAAGCACTCAATGTCTCTTTTATTTTGATGATCTTCACTTTTGTATTTCTTGTCATCCTTATTAGTTGATTGCGAACGTGGGAATTTCTTCTTCACAAACATGGCTCCTTGATCTTTTTCGGTGTCTCGGTTCTTTTGACTTTTAAAATTTTCCATAATTTAGATTTTCAATATATGTCGGTTGCTGGTAGTTCTTCTTGTGATTGAATAGTTGTCCTCAACATGGAATATAAATCGGACAATCTATATAATAATAATATTGCAAGCAACTCGTCAGGAACTTGTAAATTAATTTCTCAAAGTTTTTGTTCGGCTTCGAAAAATTCTGAGATGTGTTTCCGCAAATCATCTCCTTCTTGCAAACGAATCAAGTCCAATTTTTTGTGTTAATGGCGCTTTTCGCGCTGGTCCTCGAGATTCATATAGGGATTAGATTTTGTCCCTTTTTTGTTTCCCAGTGGTTAATCCATCTAAAGCGATTAATTCGTTTGGACTCACTGCTAATAAAATGTCGGATTCCGCTTTTCGGTCCAATTTTATTTATTTCGCATTATCAGTCTCCGATACTGGTCGTTTTTCAATTGATTCTGTCACTAAATTTTAAGACGGTTGTTTCCGACGATTATTTCTTTTAATTTCACGTTATTGTTCTTGATAATAATTGTTTTTTTAACACACTTTTTTACCTGGGCTCATAACCTGTTTGGTTTTGTTGAAATAAATAAACACTTCCTTATTGAACAAGAAAGAAAGATAATTAATAAAAGAAATATTAATAAAAAGGCTCTACGACTGACCATTTAGGCAACTAACTTGTGATTCGGCATCTAAGCAATACTAATAATACGATAGGGATGATTCATATAAAAACTAACCAAATTTTTTAAGTCGGTTGTGCTATGTTTCACGAAGTTTGCCAACCGTCGCGTCGGGCTAACCATCAACCAAAGTTTGTCCAACCAAAAAATTTAAGTCGGTTACACTAGGTTTCCCGAAGTTTGACAACCGACGGGCTAACTTGGGTCCAAAATTAGCCTGATGGTTGGCGAAATCCGTTTGCTATGGTTGGCTTGCGAATTCTGGCCAACTATGGCCACTTGTAACTGACAAGGTTCGGCAAACTTTAGTAACCGTAACTGCGGAAGCCAAAGTTAGGCCAACTTTGATCCAAGTGGCCAACCTAAATTCGCACCTTAGTTGTAATATAAAAGGGATATGTAAAGGGTGACACAAATGGAAATACCTACAATGAAAAAAGAACTAGTAGGTTTTACTACTTTTTAACTACTCTGCGTAGTACAATAGGTCCTCAATTGAATTTAAAAGGTTCTATTAACTATATAAAAATAGTTAAACCAATTAGGAATGTAATTAGTAGAATGACATTTTGTGATTGTATTAACTCAATTCAAAAATGCTAAAACCACTCAAGATGTAAGTAGTAGATTTTACTTAAAGTAGTTCAATAGGTTTTAAGAACATTTTTTTGATACATTTAATAAATATTTTGCAATTGAAACTACTACTTTAAGTAGTAAACTTTACTACTGAAAGTGGGTCAATAGGCTTTAAGAACATTTTTTTGTAAAATTAATAATTTTTTTGCAATTAAAACTACTACTTTAAGTAGTAGATTTTACTATTTAAAATGAGAAAATAAAATTATTTGTTAGTTATAATTGTTTATTATCAGTAGAATTGAACTTTTCGCTCGCTACGACAGTATGCAAACTACTCGAAGACTACTTTCTGCTTGTCCAATTGGTAATTTAACTTTTTAAAGTAGTCATTTTTACTACTTTTATTAGTTGCTATAACTATCCTTTTAAGTTTTGACTTGTAAATTTTTCATCTTTTAATTATATTATAAGTTGTTTAATTGCATTGTGAAGTAAAATCTACTACTTAAAGTGATAGTTTTAATTGTAAAGGATTTTTTAATTCTACAACATAAATGTTCTCAAAGCCTATTGAACCACTTTAAGTAGTAAACACAGAAAAAAATTGGACTCATATTTGTTGCATCTCAAAATGAATTCATGTTAAACGACATGGAACGTGGCGCCATTTGCCTCTCTCATTTTTGATGCGTATTAAATTAAGTATAAATGTACTGAATTTGACATTAGGTTTTTCTGTGAAAGCTACTACTTAAAATAGTAGTTTTAATTGGAAAGGATTTGTAAATTTTACATCAAAAACGTTTTTCAAGTTTATCGAAATTAATTATTGCTGCCTATAAAATCATAGAAATTAATAAAAAATAGACTACTCAAAAAGCAGTTATATTAATTAAACAAAATAATTTCTTTTACTACTTTTCATACATATAACTGGTGAATAGTAGTTAGATTTATTACTCTTCAAATTTTGAGTTGACTACAATTCTACTTGTTTTTACTACCTTAAGAAAGTTAATTTTACTACCGTATCATGGAAAACTGCGTGTACTCGGTTTACCCAGCCTACCCGACTTTGCCCCACTCTCAAACAAACAATATTGTAGTGTTATCTAGTCATTTTTTGACCGTGTATATAGGGGAGAGTGGTCCTATTTCGGCCCTGTGGGTAAAGTCGGCCCCGCGGGTTTCTCAGAGCAGGCGTTCGCTTCGAATTAATAATTTTAAACAAACTCTTTTTACATAAACTAAAATAATTATTTTAGTGTTGATTGATGTTAATTTTAGAAAGCAATAACCATCAACCAACCACATCAAGAGACGAATAGTGTCGATTTTTCTAGCTGTTCCTTAATTGTATCTCTCCTATCAAAAAGTAATACCAAATGTATTAAAATACAAATATAATATTACAAAATAATAATACCAAATAAATATGCTATAAATAAATATGCTAATTTAATAAAAATGATTAAATTTATTTTTATTCTTTCCTTTCAAGATGAAAGTATTTTTCAACACCTAGCTGGTTTTTTAATGAAACGTTTATAAAATGAAGCTTAACGCTTAACAAATTATGTGTTTGCAACTTGAAAGTAAATCTATCAGAACCACTTTAAAAACTTTTACAAAATCTTCTTAATATTTCTAGTTATGTATATAAGAAAATAATTTGATTTATTACACTGGAACTGCACATATATGTATAGTCTCACTTATTTTAAAAAGTCCTACTTATTTTAACCACTTTCAGTTTTACTTATTTTTTCTTAGGAACGATCCATATTATATGGTTACCTTCTTGCTTGACAGTCTATGGTTGGCTTAACCATATGTCTGGTTAACGCTACAGTATTTCAAAAATACCTAATATTGTTGTGTTAATTAGAGAAATGGTTGAACCAACCATAAACTGTTTTTATCAACCAAGGGTATGGATGTGGTAACCATATAATATTAAAGGGTTGTGTCCAACCATTTTTAGGATTGCCCTAACCATTACTTTTCTTTACGTGTTCCTCTAATATCTGTGTCCTATTACCCCATGATTTTTTACTTCTTCGACAAAAGAAAATTTGTATTCCCAGATGAAAATGACTCGTACGCATTTCCTGAAGATTTCCGTGCTAAATTGGTCTGGATATTCGCAAACAATTCCGTTGAGATTTCGTGTGGCATTTTAAAACATTTATTTTTATAATTTCCAACAGAAATTAATTGGAAAAATCAATTTTGAAAATTTGGCATTGGCACATTTATATTGTCACTTTTGTCTTTCAACCTTTTTTTCCATTACAACATACTTCTTTAATAGATGAAGGGGTGTAAAAACTCATAAAAATTTGTTTACGTAATACTTAAATGATCTGCAGCGTAAACTTAAGTGATTAACACATTTAAAATAAGTAATAATTTAAATTTCACACTTTTTTTCACATTTATTTTTAAATGTTACAATTGTTCATACTGTAGTTGAATATAAATACGACCAAAAATACGACCCAAAAGATGACCAAAATAACGACCAAAAATACGGTTTCAAATACACTACCAAGTTTTTGGTCATTTATTAGGTAGATTTTTTGGTCATCTTTTAGGTCATTTTTTTGGTAATCTTTTGGGTCGTATATTTTCAATAGGGATATAATTTAAAAAATGAATTTTTGTTATATGCAGATGACGTAAAATTGTTTAAACCGATTAATTGTATAAAGGACTGCGAAGATCTACAGCTTGATGTAAATAACTTCTATGATTGATGTAACAGTAATTCACTTGACGTTAATACTAACAAATGTAAGGTGATTACCTTCACGAGAGCAAGGGAAGCAATCGCTTTTCAATATGAGATTGACAATATACCATTAGAAAGAGTTAATGTTATTAAAGACCTGGGAGTTGATTTCTCATCAAATCTTAAATTTAATACGCATATTAATACCGTTGTGTATGAAGCTAGTAGAATTTTGGTGTTTTTATTTAGAACCTGTAAACATTTTAAAAATGAATATGCTTTAAAAACATTATTTTATTCTTTGGTTTGATCAAAATTTATCTATTGTTCAGTAGTTTACCGCAATTTACCCGCATATTTATCTACTTCTATTGACAAATGTCAAAAACGATTTTTAAAATTTTTATTTTATAAAAAACACGGTATCTGGATACCCCAAGGATCTGACTATGCACAATTGTGTCAACGTTTTAATGAAAGCTTGCTCAAAAAAAGAAGGACAATAGATTCAGTAATATTTTTTGTTTAAAGTTTTAAAAAATACGATTGATAGCTCTTATCTAGTTTCTGAAATCCCCATTGCTGTTCCTCAATTCTTCTCGCGGGGGTTTAATCCATTTTATTCAGGAATGGGGAGTGCAAACAAAGCGACACCTATATTGAGTATGTGTGGTACTTTAAATAACATATATAGTAATGGTCCTATGATTCTTGATGTCTTTGATCAATCATTTGATTGATCTTTGTGACTGTTGGATTTATTTCAATAAAATAAAATAAATAAAAAATACCATAAGATTGTGATAAATGCCGAACAAAAATAACTTTCATAACCTTTGATTACACTTTTTGTTAAATTTCGCAAATGATCAGCGGGAGCAAAAAGTCCACGTACGTAACAAAAACAATTACGCTTAGGACAATCCATTTTTATTAAAAACACTCACGATTTCGACATATAAAGTCAAAACAAATGACATTTGTTTATATGTTGATTTTAAGTTGCATGGTAACAGAAAATAGTACATATATAAAACAAATGACAATTGTAGACTTTTTTACTCTGCAAAGCGGTACCGTAAAACGAGGTTATTTCGCTCAGTGTGGGTAAAGTCGCTCATCCATTTTTTTGCTTTAAATTTGATTTAAACTAAAATTTAGTATTTCTATTAACAAATTTACCCGCAATGAGCGAAACCCCTAAAAACCAAGTTTTATAAAAAATCAATGCATTTTTAAATTTTTTTTTTACCGCCATATTGGATCCGCCATTTTGAATTTTGAAAATCTAACATCATATTCATAATCAGCGACCCCAAAAACCCCAAGATACCAAGTTTTATAAAAAATTAATGAGTTTTAAAATTTTTTACCGCCATATTGGGCACGCCATTTTGAATTTTGAAAATCTGACATCAGATTCATAATCAGCGACCCCAAATGCCCCTAGATACCAATTTCTATAAAATGTTAATAATTTTTAAAAAAGATCTTGTCATTTTTCATTTAGGGGTTGTTTTTACCCCTAAAAACCATAAACGACTTGATCTAGCAAAACGGCCAGACACGGGTATTTTCTTTTTGGCCCTAGTTGCGGAAATGTTTGAGTTTTTCTTGTGTCAAGACAAAAGTTGATTTTTGTCGGACGGTGTAATATGTAGCATATAATTATGTATTTTTATATGTGAGAGATTCTTTTTCAATCGCCCCAGCCCAAAAAGTCAGTGTTCTGGGATTGGCTTCATACTTTGGTAAATTGTTGTCCTATATGATAGTAATAAATCCCTAAAATATAAACTCATTAAAAAAATATTTGTAGAAAGTAGAGGGGGTTGAAGTTTTGACGTTAAGGGTAACATTGTCATTTTCAAATCCGTATAACTATGACAAAAGTTAATGGATTTTAATTTATCTATAATGAATTTCAATGAATTTTTCACGTACTTTTCAAAAATGTATACAAAATTTGAAAAAAAAAATTTTCACCCCTTTTTTTCAAAATCAACCCTTATTTTTCGATTTTCACCCCTTCGGGTATTTTTTTTTTTTATTTATTTTTATTGGAAAGCTGAGGTTTTTTCCCATGAGCTATGTAAATATGAAAATGGGACAACAATAATTTTGTAAGAAACAGAATATTAAAGTAGGCGGTGCCGATAACGGGTACACCTGAAGATCATCTACGAGGATTTAGGTAGGCACCACCTAATTTAATATTATGTTTCTCACAAAATTATTGTTGTCCCATTTTCATATTTACATAGCTTATGGGAAAAAACCTCAGCTTTCCAATGAAAATAAAAAAAAATTCCCGAAGGGGTGAAAATCGAAAAATAAGGGTTGATTTTGAAAAAAAAGGGTGAAAATTTTTTTTTTTAATTTTATATACATTTTTGAAAAGTACATGAAAAATGCATTAAAATTCATTATAGATAAATTAAAATCCATTAACTTTTGTTATAGTTATACGGATTTGAAAATGACAATGTTACCCTTAACGTCAAAACTTCAACCCCCTCTACTTTCTCCAAATATTTTTTTAATGAGTTTATATTTTAGGGATTTATTACTATCATATAGGACAACTATTTACCAAAGTATGAAGCCAATCCCAGAACATTGACTTTTTGGGCTGGGGCGATTGAAAAAGAATCTCTCATAAATAATATTGTTGAATTCTCTACACTGTATTGGTAAAAATTTAAGTTAAAATTATAAAAAAATAGTTGGCAACTTTTAACACAGTGTTAAAAAAAGTCTTAATTTACGGTTCCTCAAGTGGATGTAATGCAAGTTTGCATTTCTGAAGAATATTGCAGACTTTACGTGCACGGTTTTACTATATGTAAATTTGTAAAACAAGTTTTAATAAATTACATTTAATAAAACAATTTTTCTGAAATTTTAGAAAATTAAAAGATAATTCACTTTGTGAATAAATGAAAAAAATATTTACAACTAAATAAGATTTCATAAAAACAGTGTTTACATGGCAAACATATAAAAAAATTTCGTGGAAAAAATTTTTATCACTTAGATAAATACTTTGTCACTTTTTTACCGTGCACGATTCAACCATACTTTCAAACATTTCCAATGGGCACCAAGATATCTTTATGATGACTTTAGAATATTCCAAAGTGTCCTAGGACATTGCGTCAATGTTCCAAAGACATAAAAAAACGACTTAAAGACGCCCAAAATATATTCTGTCTTCCCCAGAACAGTCTTAACAATGTCCTGAAATTGTCCCCAAAATGTTTTAATTACGTCTTCAAAAGTCCCCAGAATGTCCTAAAAATATCTCCGAAATGTCAAAGAACGTCTTAAGAATGTCCTGAAATTGTCCCCTAAATGTCTGAATTGCGTCTTCAGAAGTAGTTTGAAATCAAACAGTAGGGTTCAAAACAGTCTAGAGCCTACAAATCGCAACCGATTTTGGAATTTTTGCTTCCTCGTGGAGGAACACGGTGCGCCTTAACTAAAATTAAATAAAAAGTTCTTACACCTGGAAAATTAGTAGAGATTCTTAATTTACAATGTTCATAGATGAGAAAAATCAAAAAACTAAAATAATCTGTGGAGAGATTTTTAAATAAATCCACATTGAACATTTTTGCGCACGAAGTACGATATTTCAAAAATGCTGGCATAATTTTTTACTTATAAATAGAAAAAAACAAAATAATTTTGTATTAAATGTTTATATTAACCTTTTATAATAAATTTTATAATTATTAGTAATTTATTAATTGTTAATTATTGTCTATTAACCATAATTTAAAAAACAGAAATAATTAAAACTTAAATTGACTTTAGCGACACAAGCACTATGAAAATAAAACTACCAAAACAAAATAAAACAAGGTTAACCTAGTTTCGCAGAGCGAATTATCTATCAATTGTTTGGTATCTAAAAACTGTTAAAACGTATCTTAGAATTGTTCAGTGAATGATGTCGTCTAAAGCTTTGACTCACGATCAAAATCGGGGAAAAGTATGTTTCCTGTGTTTTCGAAAACAAAAACAAATGTATATTATAGAGAATCAGTTAAAAATTGACATGAAAAATCACGTTGACAACTATGATGACGAGCACAGATTGCCGGCTGCTGTGTGTTGTACTTGCAGAAGAAAAGTATTTCAAGCGAAGACTGAAAGAAAGAAACTTGCATCTCCAGATTTGTCTATTTTTAAGCCTTTGCAGGCTACGAGATCAAGATGCGAATGCAAAATTTGTGAAATTGCACGCGAAATACCCGCTAAAATTTGTGGCAAAGTTGCAAAAAAAGTTCCAGGTAAGTATTCAAAGTAAAAAATATATGTTTTTGTTAGTTTGTTCTTAAATGACAGATTTTATTGTTTTTATTTATTATTTTAGGCAAGTCTAAGCAACTGTCTGCGACAAAACGATGTGACGTGTGTTTTAGTGAGATTGGAAAAGGCAAACCACATGCATGTGGTTTGAAATCTCGAGTAATAAATGTATCAAATTATATATTAGATGGATCTTTAAAAGCGAATGATCAAATCATGTCACGTGTGATTAAAGAAATAGTAAAAGAAGATTCTAAAGGTGATCGAGAGCCGTCAGTTTTGCGGTTGTCACAAATCCACGGCAAACCACTTCAAATCGCAGTAGGCAATAATAAAAAATCCTTTCCACAACAAACTCATTTACAGCATCTGTGGATGATATGTTGAAAATCAAAAGCGATTTGAATTTAAGTGATCGTGCAATTCTAAAAATGGCAGCTTCCATTCGTGTGTGTACAAGTAGTAGAAAAGCAATTGAACCAGGATTAAAATTAAAACTTAATAACATAGCTCATTCTGTCGACGATTATTTTGATTTTAAGAAATTTCCTTTTGTTCATGTAAAAGGCGATAAAGAAGTCTCGGATGCTCCTGCGTTTGGAGTTTACTGCAAAGATGTTCCTGCTTTTGTTCAGTATGTGAAAAATGAACGAGATGTACTAGATGTTCACTTAAAAATGGGTATTGATGGAGGAGGCGGATTTTTAAAAATATGTCTTTCTGTTCAATCAAATGAGTTGCAGTTTGAGTGCAGCGGTAAGCGTGCTAGGTATGATGAAGGGATAGCAGCAAGGAAATTTAAGGATTCTGGAGTTAAACGACTATTTATTCTAGCAGCCGTTCCAAGTGCACAAGAAAATTATAAGAATGTAGATCAACTCTTTTCAACGTTGAATATAAGTCCTTTTGATAGCACAATTGCGACCGATTTGAAGCTAGCGAATATCTTGGCAGGTATTATGTCGCACAGTAGTGCATACCCGTGCACTTATTGTTATGCCAGGAAAGATGAGCTAAGCAGCTGTGGCGAATTGAGATCCCCCGAAAATGTTTTATCGTATTATACAAAATGGCTGACTGAATGAAAAGGTTTAAAAAACAAAGCAAAAGATTATTTCAACTGCATTCATCCACCGCTAATTACAACTGTTGGAGGCAAAACATTCCTAGACATTATTCCACCGCCAGAATTACACCTTATGCTTGGTGTTGTTAACACTGTTTTCACGCATATGTTGAAAGAGTGTGAAAATGA
Organism: Leptopilina boulardi; assembly: GCF_019393585.1. Lineage (NCBI taxonomy): Eukaryota > Metazoa > Arthropoda > Insecta > Hymenoptera > Figitidae > Leptopilina > Leptopilina boulardi. The sequence goes on along the minus strand of NW_026137789.1, from coordinate 113,956 downwards.
GTCGCTGTCATGGGCAAAAGCTTGTCACGTTCAGCGTGAAATTAGACGAGGATGTTCTGGGTTTAAAGGAAATGCATGCAAAACACTTTTGGATAAAGTAGACCTTCTGCGCCAGTTTCAAAATCTAGCAATACCTAAGTATGTTAAAGTATTTGACGACTTCAAAAAAGTAGTTTCTGCAAGCTTCGGAAATAATCTTGACCAAAATTACAAAGCATGTATAGAAACTTTCAAAAAGAGCTACATGGACTTGGGTGTCAGCGTTACACCAAAGGTTCATGCAGTTTTTTTTCACATAGAACAGTTCTGTGATAAAAACGGTGAAGGATTAGCATTTTTTGGAGAGCAGGCGATGGAGTCCGTCCATTTTGATTTCTTAAAGTCTTCCTGGGAAATAAATAAGGTACCTGCGAATCACCCGGAATATCCTAAACACCTTTTGAGCGCTGTTTGTAGATATAATGCTTCACATGTTTGAATTAATGTAAATATAATTAAATTATGTTACATTTTTATATTTTATTAGTACTAAAATGTTGAAATAATAAATGTTTAATAGAATTACCACTTAAAAATTATTAATATATCATTTTTTTCTTTTCTATTCATATGAAACAATGCCATATTTTCCAAAATATCGTATTTCGTGCGCAAAAATGTTCAAAGTGGATTTATTTAAAAATCTCTCCACAGATTTTTTTAGTTTTTTGATTTTTCTCATCTATGAACATTGTAAATTAAGAATCTCTACTAATTTTCCAGGTGTAAGAACTTTTTATTTAATTTTAGTTAAGGCGCACTGTGGGAAGCTTTGCAGTCCTTTCGTTTATAAAACTTTTCAAAGTGGCGGAAACAAATTTTTTTCTTTATAGAAACATGTTATATGAGATCCTGATCAATTGTTCGGATGTGTGTATGTGTGTATATGTGTGTGTGGATCCCTTTTTTGTTTATAAGATAACTTTAACAAGTTTTAATGGATTTAGATAAAAAAGTTATGAATAAAAAGTTCAATTATCATATTAATATCTCAAATCTGACCAAAGGATTTTGAAAATACCCAAAAAATAAAATTTTATCATCTTTTTTCCAAACATTTTTTTTTAATCGAAAAAGTTTTTAAATCGAAAAATTTAAGGTTATATATAATAAAATCGTATTCGTTACGTCAAAACGAATCGATCGATATATATAAAGTATACATTTGAGATAAATTTAAAGAATTAATGAAAGTTAAAAAATCAAAAATTCACATTTTGGCTATAAAATTTTGTGATTTTTTAAATTGAAGTTTATATATGAAATAATTGTATTCCTTACGTCAAGACGAATCGATCGATATATGTATATAAAGTATACATATGAGGTAAATTTAAAGAATTAATGAAAGTTAAAAAATCAGAAATTCACATTTTGGCAATAAAATTTTGCTTTCTCCACGAGGAAGCAAATTTTTTTGCTGATCGTAAAGAGGAAGCAAAATGTACATGTAATGAACATCTGAATTTACAAATTGTTTTTTTAAAATAATCTTTAATAAAATTGTAAGAGATCACTCGAGCCCGATTTTTTATTTTCAATTTGCATAAATAATTATATTAATATAAACAAATAAAAAAACTTACTTTTTTACATATTACTTTTATTTTAAAAAAAATATGTAAAGTTTTATTGTTAGGTATTTAAATTTACTCCTCTGGATCTCTAAATTGTAGAATGATGATATAGATCCATTAGTAAATTGTTATAAACAAATTATATAAACAAATTGTTAATTTAGGAAATGATTTCAATTAACTTAAATGAAGCTGATTACTCGGGGGTTTTCGGGGTCGCTGATCACGAATTCGATGTCAGTTTTTCAAAATTCAAAATGGCGGATTCAATATGGCGGACAAAAATTTAAAAATCGCTTAAATTCGCTTGAGTCTGGTTACTCGGGGGTTTTTGGGGTCGCTGACCACGAATTCGATGTCAGTTTTTCAAAATTCAAAATGGCGGATCCAATATCACGAACGAATTTTTAAAAATTCATTGGATTCGCTTAAAAAAGTTTTCTTAGAAGACATTTAAAATTTTCAAAAAGACTGACGTATAATTTATAGGTATACAGTAACAAAAAGACCTAAATAACAATTTTCAATCGAATTTAATTTTTACAAAATTGTCTACCTTATTGGATATGCTATTCGATTTTTATTTTTTGTTCCTCTCGCGTCCGCAAGGAGTCGATGTTTCAGTTTCGATAAATTCTCTCATTAATGAAGAGCGTTTGGAAATCGATTAATTGAGAACTATCAATAAAATTAGCACGATTTAAATTTATTGAATAATTTATTATTTACGTTACAATTAATTAATGACAAATAACAAAAAAGTTATTTTTTAAAACGTTAATTAATAACACAGCCCCACAAAAAAAAGTGTCATGTACTTTTGACCGGAATACCCTAACCCTATGTATTTTGACGCGCTGAACACGAATCCGAAGTCCGTTTTGCTCCATCACGTCAGGATTTTTTTCTAACCTCAAAAAACATGTCGGATTTTGAGAAGTAGGCGATTTTTTTAAAAATTGATGTATTAACTTCAAACTTGGTATCTGAGGGTTTTTTGTGTCGCTGATTACGAATCTGAAGTTAGATTTTCAAAATCAAAAATGGCGGATCCAATATGGCGGACGAATTTTGAAAAAATTTTAAGATTTACTTCAAACTTGGTATCTAGGGGTTTTTGGGTCGCTGATTACGAATCTGATGTCATTTTTCAGAAATTGATAATGGCGTATCTAATGTGGCCGATAGAAGTCCATGTTGGATATGCCGTTTTGAATTTTTGAAATCTGACATTAGATTCGTAATTAGTGACCCAAAAAACCCCCAGATACACTATTGCACATTAATTTTTGAAAAATTTCGTAAAATAATGTCCCCCTACCAAAAAAAAATTCAAGCTTCAGCTAGCAAAAAAATTCAGCTTTTGGGGAAAAACAAAACATACGTGTCAAATTGTTTTCAAAAAACTACAAAACTGACAAGTTTCAGAAAAATCGGCGTATGGCACTTCCCTAGTGTTACTTGTCAGCAACTTAGAAAACCTGTAGATACCAAATTTCATAATAATCTGGCAATTTTTTAAAAATAATTCCTTAATATTGAATCAGACATATCGAATTTCGGAAATCTGACATCAGATTCGTAATCAGCGACCCAAAAAACCCCTAGATACCAAGTTTGAAGTAAATCTTAAAATTTTTTCAAAATTCGTCCGCCATATTGGATCCGACATTTCGGATTTTGAAAATCTAACTTCAGATTCGTAATCAGCGACACAAAAAACCCTCAGATACCAAGTTTGAAGTTAATACATCAATTTTTAAAAAAATCGCCTACTTCTCAAAATCCAACATGTTTTTTGAGGTTAGAAAAAAATCCTGACGTGATGGAGCAAAACGGACTTCGTATTCGTCTTCAGCGCGTCAAAATACATAGGGTTAGGGTATTCCGGTCAAAAGTACATGACACTTTTTTTTGTGGGGCTGTGTAATAATCATGAATATTAATTATAAATAATATAAAATAGAAGTTAAATTTGAAAAAATTATCAATTTTCAAAAATTTATTACTTTCGAGATTTGTATTAAAGATATGAAAAAATCAATTTTAGGAAAAAATTATAAATTGTTATGAACAAATTTTAATTTTAAATAATTACTTGGATCGATTTTAATAAAAATAGTGACCCAGGGGTTTTGGCATCGCTGATCACGAATTCGATGTTAGTTTTTAAAAAAATCAAAATCGAATAGCATATCCAATAAGGTAGACAATTTTGTAAAAATTAAATTCGATTGAAAATTGTTATTTAGGTCTTTTTGTAACTGTATATAAATTATACGTCAGTCTTTTTAAGACACAACACCGAAGTGCTCTTGAAGATCCAAATAGACGAAATATATACCGCGATTACTGGTCTTATATATTGATCCTTATGAGCTAATTCGTCGAAAAAGGATTTGTCATAAGAATGTACCAAACATGTCCTAAAAATGTCCGTCAAACTTCTTTGTGAAATCCTCATTATGTCTGAAAAATGTATTGAAAAAAACCAAATTTTTTCATAATTTTCAAAAATATCCCTAAGCTTTCTTAAGGATATTTTTATAACTGCTCTAGCTCAGACATAGAACTTGTTTAGGATGTCTTTTCTTCATTCTTTTTGACCTCTATAGGAAGCCTTTTTAGGGATATTTTTGGGATGTCCGAAGGATATCTTTAGAACGATTTTTTAACAATGTCCAAAGAAAGTTCCGAAAAGGATGTCCTTGGTACATCCAATAGGTGACTGTGCCTATTGGGTTCATATTAATTTTAAATTAATAATATGGTTGAATTTTCAACACTGTATTGGTAAAAATTCAAGTTAAAATTATAAAAAGTAGTTGTTAATTTTTAAAACTGTGTTAGAAAAGTTGTAATTTACGGATCTTTAAGAGGCCGTAATGCAAGATTGCATTTCTAAAAAATATTACAGACTTTATGTGCACGGTTTTACTATATGTAAATTTGTTAAATAATTTACACTGTTATATATTAAAACATTTTATATAATAAGTTTTTCTAAATTGCGTTTAATAAAACAATTTTTTTGGAACTTTAGAAAATTAAAAGATTATTTCACTTTGTAAATAACTGAAAGTAATATTTACAACTAAATGAGATTTTGTAAAAACAGTGTATTGGTGGCTAACGTATTATAAAATTTTTTTAAGGTAATTTTTTACATAGTATAAATACTATATTTTTTAGATAAATTTTACCCCTCAAAAATACAAATAAATTCTACGTACTCTTTCTTAGTAAAAAGGATCGTAAAATTAGCAAAATATGTATTTTTACCTACAGAATTCAATATTTATTTATAGTGCAAATTATTTCGATAAAATTTGTAGTTCTCTACTACACTTTACAAAGAAAAAATTTCCTAACCTAAGAAATTCGGTTTTGGAAATATTTATTGTTTTGGAATAAGTTAATAGTATAGTCATAATAACAATAATAATATTGATGAAAACAACAATAATACAAATAACATTGAAAATTATGAATGAAAATTTTTTTCGTTTTATAAATAATATAGTCCAAAAATTATTATAATTTCAGACTACTGTTTTATCAATATAACCTAAAACTTTATAATAAACCTTGTACATATCTAATTTTTAGAGTTATATATTTCTTTATTTGTGATTTTCTATATTTTTTCCAACTAAAAATATTGTTAATTTTATTCTCTGCGTTCTGAAAAGAAAGAGTTAGAGTCATTGTCGCATAGAAAGTTAGGAATTTTACGTGGACGTGAATTATTTTATTTTACACAACAGAGAAAAAACAAAGCACAAAACTTTCTGCAACTATGTTTGTATGTTGATGCAGTAACAAGATATTTTCATATTTCAGAAAATCAGTTTTTACAGTGTAATATTGACTCCAGATGATAATACACTGTATAGATCCGGAGAATACAGCTTGAAATTTTCTTATAGTGCTGTGTGTGATTTACACTGCACTAAAGTCAAGTTGAAATCTTCGTTCCTACAATTTTATAAAACGTATGCTATGGTAGATAAACTATTTCTGCACATTGCTGAATAGTGTGGCTTCTCTTTGACTTGCAGAGCGATTTTTAAAATTTCATTTCTCGGAAACAAAAGAAAACGGTTTTTTGAAAATTTTGTGGGAAAAAATCTCAGCTTTCCAATAAAAATAAAATAAAAAAAAACGTGCCCGAAGATGAAAAAAATCAAAATTTATTTTTTCGTTTAAGTATAATAAATAAACAAAGTATGGCGTGTCAGCGAAAAACTCAAAACTTTTACCCCCCCCAACTGCTAATTTTTTATAAAATTCAAAAATATTAATCTGATAAATTACCAACGTATAGGACAACTCAAAAAAAAAAAATTGGGGATAGATTGGATAAAAAATATTTTTTGCCTGGACTTTTGATGTGAAATCCATCATTTGTGTATTTTAACAATAAAACTTTAATTTTTTTGATTTTAGTTGAGATTTGAGACCAGTAGGCTGCTCGGCACAAAACCAAAGATCTGACTTTAAACGCCTGTAACGCCGTCATTTTGCAAAATTTTTAATTAAAAAAATAATTATACATAGCTTAGATTATACACTTTAAGGTACGCTTTATTTTAATTCAATAAGTTTTACCACTTTTTGTAAGAAAATTTTCAAAAAACTAGCATTTACACGAGTTTCCCCCCTTTAACTTTTAAGAACGGGATGAACAAAATTTTTTCAAAAAATTTAAGAACATTTATCAACATTCAAACATCATATGAAAAATTCGGCAATACCTTAGTTTTCAAAAATTCAAAATGACGGACATGAAATTTAAAAAATCCTTGGATTCGCTTGAAAATCGTTATTCGAGGTAGGTAGAAAAATTTGTTCATAACCTACCGCTAGATGGATGTCTTTCTCACAATCGACATTGACCCATTTTATTATAAGTACGACTCACAATTTTACTTCATTTCGTTTAAAAAATTGTTTTCCTTCTTTACATTGAATCGTGTAGCAGGTTTTTAAATTTTCTTTTTTATATTCTCCTTTTAGCATACTTACTTTTGCAGGTTTGTAAATTTTTTTTTATTTGAGCGTTTATAATGGTTTATATGGTGTTTTGTTTGAAAGTAACGTATCTTGAGGAAAAAAATTCAAAGACTGGTGATAAGTTAGCTAAATATGCTTTGGGAAGCCATTTAGTTTTGAAGATAATTGAAAAATTGCTACTTTCAACTACTAAAAAAATTAGAAAACTATCACTTGCATTCTGACAATTGTATTACGAATCCTGACTTACTTACTCATTTGAAAAGAATTCGCCTAAAAGCAACGCGTGTTGTCAAAAATAATAGCGTCAAAGAGAAAATCAATATAGAGAAAAATGCTACAAGGGGCACATTTAAAGTAAAGCATGAAAAAAGTAGCGGAATCAATTACATTACACTTTTGGATTCCAAAGAAGTATGCTTACTGTCAACATGTGCTGGTGTATATCCTTTAACTGCAAAAAACGCTACTCTAAGGAAAAGAGAAGTAACGATGTAATTTCGATGCCAAACGCCTTTTTAAATTATATTAGTTTCATGGGTGGTGTTGATCTTGATGATCAATATTGTGGTAAATTATTGCCTTCTTTAAAAGCTAAAAAAAGACTTACCCGATGTTCCAGCATTTCATCTAATCATCTGTCTCTAATGCTGCAGTACTATCTAATGCTGTTTGCAAAGAGGGTAAAAAGAGATCAGACTTTTCACTAAAGATTGTCCGGCATTATTTTGAAGAACGCAAAACTGGTGATTTAAAGAATCACAAGTTTAAAACAACGCAAAAAGAATATTGTTCAAGCGATTTTTGTGAAACAAGAACGTTTTTTTGCGAAATGTGGAACGCATACTTTTGCAAAATGTGTTATGATAATTTCCACGCAAAATAAGGTAAGCATTTAACATAAATTAAACAAGTTAAGAAAATAAATATTTCTTACAAAAATGAAAAAATAAAAAACAAAAAAAATTTTTAAATAAAGCAACACAAAAAATATTTAAAAAATGATTCTCTAATAAACGTTTACCAACTCGCGGTGAGAATGGGGCAATATTACAAATATTGTATATCAGCGACCCAGAAAACCCCCCAGTAACGATTTTTAAGCGAATCCAATCATTTTTTAAATTTACTGTCAGTCATATTGGATCCGCCATTCTAAATTTTTGAGAATTAATGTCATATTCTTAATAAGCGACCAAAAAAAAACCCCTGAGTAACGATTTTCAAGCGAATCCAACCATTTTTGAAAAATTCATTCTCTATATTGGAACCGCCATTTTGAATTTTTAAAAACCAAGGTCATATTTGTAATCAGCGACCCCGAAAACCCCCGAGTAATAAGTTTCAAGCAAATTCAACCATTTTTGAAACTTTCGTCCACTTGGTGATAATGTTGTTTAAAAAAAAGTGACTTTAGCCGCCATTTTTTGGCAGACATTTTAAAATTTAATTTTCTCAATAGTCCTATCTTATAACCTAAACATTTCTGATGCGATATTTATAACATTCTGAAGCGATTAGCTATGAAAAATTTTTAAAAACTGAAAAAAAATCTTTAAAAATCTTGATTTAAAAAAAAATGTTATATAATTTGTTTATTTATGAATTTTTAGTTTTTTGAGCACGCCTATTGATAGAGCGGTTCTTGATAAATAAGGGATGTGTATTGCCGAATTTTTTACATGACGTTTAATTGATGATAAATGTCCTTAAACTTTTCGTAAAAATTAAAATAAAAGTCGAAACAATTTTTAATTTTCAAAAAATGGTCAAATTTTGAATTTTTTGAAAATATTTTACACTATTTGAAAAAGCAGGAAAAAACCTTTCGAAAACATATAGGGTAAGTTGGGGTAAAAGAGGACAAAATCCATATTTTTCACAAATTAGGTAAGTTTCTTCCTTTAAAGTGTAATATTTGCGGCTTTATTTTTATTCAAGTTGTTATTTACATTTCGAGGATTAATTTTATGCAGCAGAAAAAGGTTTGATTAAGATTAAATTTGCTTGCTTTATGTCTTTTATTTATTTTTTTATTTCAGTATCTTGTCTCGCATTTGAAAAAAACAGACTTAAAAATCATACAAAAATTTTTTCTTATTGCTTATGATTCCCATAGCAGAAATTCACTTGAATTTTTGATTTTTGTCAAGTTGATTAATAATAAAAAGTTGTTTTCATTTACCCCGAGTTTTCAAATTCTTAGGGTAAATAGGGACAGCTTGTTATTATTAACCAAATTGACAAAAATCAAAAATTCAAGTGAATTTTTGTTACGGAAATCATGAGAAATAAGAAAAAATTTTTGTTTGATTTTCAAGTTTTTATGCATTTAGCGATAACTTGAATTATCTTGCGCCCAATTGTCAAGATAAAAGCTTGGCAATACTCAGATCCTCTTGTAGGTGATCTGAGGTTAAAATATTGACGTTGAACTTAATTTTACAACTGTAAATTTAGCTCCAACACCTCTTCTCCCCATTTACCCCTCCTATTTTTTAAAACAATTAAACAAATAAAATTTTTTATTTAACATTAAATTAATTATTATCAATTGTAATTATATATTTGTAATAATTAAACAAATAGTTTTGGCTTTAAGACGCCATTTTGAATTTAAAATCATCAAAAATAAATATAAACAATTTATATTTTTATAGTTTTACTACCGTGAACAAGTTTTGGGCATCTTAGATGTCAGTAAAAAAATTCTATAACTAAAAAAATTACAAATGAAAAAAATCACATGTCAAAATCCTGTACTTTTTTTATTGTTTTGAAAAAAGTAAGAGGAAAATGTTATTTTCTGAAAATTTTGATCACGTCATTCAAAAAAGCGTTCCCAAAAATGTTTTAAAAGTAGTTACAGAATTTTTCCTATATTTTTTATTCTTTTAATAAGATGTTGAAATCCAAGTTAAAAATCAGCACATTTGGTCGTTAAAAGGTTCAACCACCTTAATAGAAATATTTTGTGAATTAAAAAATGTGGACTTTTGTCCACGTTAGTCGTTATTTATTGAAATTTTTTTCCAATTATAAGTGTATGGAAAAAAGACTAAATTTTTTTTAATTTTTAAGAAAAATAACCCACTACATATATACGCGATTTTTGTGAAATTGACACCCGTTCTCGTATTTATATTAAAAATCAATTATAAAATTTCAAATATAATTTTAAAAAATATATTATACTTATTCAACACTTTCTAAAATATGATATACAATTTTCTATAAGTAAGATGTATTTTTCTTTTAAGTTTAATAATTAGGAATATAAAGTATTTTAAAAAATGTATTGTCCTTTTTATCTTCATTATTTCTTTGAAGTGTGCTCTATTCGAATATGAAAAAATTACTTGCCTTATTTACAAAAATGTCTAAGTATATCTTTATTTTTTCTTTGATCAATTATTTTGTAAGACTTGATTCTGAAATGTTGATCAATATTCTACGAAACAAAATATAATCTATTCGCCCATCAGAAAGAAAGCAAAGACAAAATATTTCACTAACTTTAAAGATACAAGTTGATTGATATTTTTAATGTTGAAGCGTCTCATGCAGTTTTCCAAAATGCTGAACAGTTATGGCACATTTGCTATTTATTCCTTATTACTTTATTTTTACATATAATTTTTTTCATCCTCAGTGCTTTTTAATAACAAAATACTTCATAGAAAAGTGTAATGAGAAAGGAGAAAAATAACAAGACATTGTTATCAGGTATTATTAACTCAATTATATCTCGGGATGCTCAAGATTCTAACCACGACCTGACTACAGTATGTATTATCCACGCAGTCCTTACGCGCTTCACATTCTTTGCACCTGCGCTGAAGTTATAAACCTACTCCCCATAAGCTTTATAGTATAAACAGCATTCTACTTTCACCCTTATTATAATTGAGAAATGACAACGAAACTTTAATTGTAAATATGCCTCTTTCAAGTTGTTTACAAACATTAAATATTATATCTATTTTCTATTATAAAAATATTAGGGAAATACTTACTTAATTACTTTTCAATAAATTCTCAATAAATAAATAACTAAAATCACACATTAAACAATTCACTAAATAATAGTTTAGTGATACTTGTATGGAAGCAACAACTTCTAATAGATATCTATCTTAATATTAACCTATTCATAAGCAAATAATATATATTTAATAATGTTTGTTTTAAAATCATTCTAAACAATAAAAATAATAATATTACCAAGTAATAACAAAAGTTGAACTTTAAGATTTGTAAATTTTATAATTTTTAAGTTTGTAAAAGATTTAAATGAAAAAAGTTCAAATACGGCTTAAAATTTAGGTAATTACATCTACTTTAAAATGCAAAGTGGCAAAATAAAAAATTCAAGATGGCGGATTTAATATGGTGGCCGATTTTTAAAAATTTTAACAAATTTCAATAAAACGTATCTTATGGTGCTTTGTAGGGTTGTAAAAAGTTCTAAAGGTTTTAAATTGAATTAGAAATTTAGGTAATTACTCCTACTTTAAAATGCTAAGTGTCAAAATAAAAAATTCAAGATGGCGGATCCAATATGGTGAAAGAAGTAACAAAAAAAGCTATAATTCAATTGAAATTTGTCACTCAGGGGTTTTTAGGGTCGCTGAACACTAATCTGACGAGAAGGTATCATTTTCACACAAATTTTATTGCTATAATGTTATATTTTACAAACGTAAATAAAATTTCATTATAATAAAGAAAAAAACAAGTTGTTAGATTTTACAAATCAAAAGTTTGTAAATGTTAGATTTTACAATTTCGAAATCGTGCAATGTTATATTTTACAAATCTTCTTCTCTAATTGTGAAACAAAAAAGCATGTGTTATACGTATATTTAGGTAAGTATTAAATAAAATTAATATTACATAAATTTTACAATCATTTTCAATTTTTTGCGAGTTATTTTATAAAATTTTTATTTATTAGGTAATTCAATTGATCTGTCTATTACATTTTATTTAATTAATTTTTTCATTGAAATACAATTATTGTTATTAATAAATTTATATATATATAATAAAAATCGACAAATATTATACAATATTGGTTCAATGTAGATCAAATTATTATATTTCATATTCAATCTGTATTTTTTATCAAATCAATATTTGGAATATTTAATTGCAACAATTATTGAAAGTTATGTAAAGATTTAAATGTCACACTTGCATAAATGTTAAACATGAAACTTTCCTGAACATTTATTTAATCGGCACATTTAAATCTTTACACAATTAACACTAAACTTTACAATTCAATATTCCAAATATTACAAGAAAATATTTACTAAATTTTCAGGAAAGTTTTGGTGTTGTGGGGGATATCAGTTTTTCAAAATTTTTTAAATTAAAAAAGGCAGATCGGAGTTCTTCGGTGTCAATGAATTTTTTGAAAAATTAATCGCATAGTCATGAAAGTCGTTACTCGGAGGGTTATGGGGTCGCAAATCACGAATCCGATGTTAATTTTTTGAAATTTTTAAAATTGAAACCGGCAGATCCAATATGGCGGATAATTATCATACTAATTGATTGGATATACTTGTAACTTGTTGCCCGGGTGTTTTTGAGGTCGCTGAGTATGAATCCGATGACAGTTCTTGAAAACATGAAAGGGTAGATCCAATATTACAGTTTAAAGTTCGAAATAATAAGCACAGCTCTTGAAAGCTCAGTAAAAAAAAATAATTTGGAGGAAGCAAAAAGAATTGGTGATAACTTAACCTGAATTCGGTTTGGTGAAAAAACCGAAATGGAACCTAACGGTGAATTATTTTTTCTTACCGTAAATTCATTTCTCTTAAACATTTAAATTGACGTTTGTTTATCCGAGTTTGCATTATAAATGAATAGAATAAATGTTTTGAAGTGTAAAAAGTCGATATGAAAAAGAAATGAATACCCGGATCAAATAACTCGACCGACGCTCGGACGCACGCTCTAATGGTAGTCGGGTAGCAGTGAGCCGCCCACAGGCTGTCACTGCTACTTGACTGGTAATAGAGCGTTCGTCCGAGCGTCGGTCGAGTTATTTGATCCGGGTATTCAAATATACAATTTTTTAAAAAGAAATAAAAGCAAAGTGTTACAGATTAACCGACAATTTTACCATGTGAGTAGTACGCGTATGGTAAATTTATCATCTAAAAACTACTTGATAAAATTGTCGGTGAATCTGTCACACTTCGCTTTTATTTCTTTTTAAACAATTATATATTTCTTATTCCAAATCGGCTTTTTTACACTTCGAAAAATTTATTCTATTTATTTATAATGCAAACTCGAATATACAAACCTCAATTTAAATGTTCAAAAGAAAAGAATTATTATAAATAATTATTATAAATTCTGAAATAATGGTAAATTTAAAAAATATCACTTGTAGCCGGACAAGGGTTTGAAATGTTTTAAATATGTTTTATTATTATAAAATAAAAATTAATTAACTATAAAAATATCACTTGTAGGTGGACAAGTTGTTCAAGGATTTTAAATGTGTTTTATTAGTTCTAAAAAAAAATTGAATTTAAGGAATATCACTTGTAGCCGTACAAGGATTTCAAAGATTTTAAATGTATTTTATTAGTTCTAACATAAAAATTTAAATTTAAATAATATCACTTGTAGCCGGACAAGGGTTTCAAATGGTTTATATATGTTTTATTAGTTCTAAAATAAAAATTAACTGTAAAAAATATCACTTGCAGCCGGACAAGAGGTTCAAGGATTTTAAATGTGTTTTATTAGTTCTAAAAAAAATTGAATTTAAGGAATATCACTTGTAGGCGGACAAGGGTTTCAAAGATTTTAAATGTGTTTTAATAGTTCTAAAATAAAAATTAAATTTAAGGAATATCACTTGTAGCCGGACAAGGGTTTCAACGATTTTAAATGAGTTTTATTAGTTCTAAAATAAAAATTCAATGTAAAGAATATCACTTGTAGCCGGACAAGGGTTTCAAATTTTTTAAATATGTTTTATTAGTTCTAAAATAAAATTTAAAATTAAAAAATATCACCTGTAGCCGGACAAGGGTTTCAAAGATTTTAAATGTGTTTTATTAGTTTTAAAAGAAAAATTAAACTTTAGGAATATTACTTGTCACCGGACAAGGGTTTCAACGATTTTAAATGTGTTTTATTAGTTCTAAAATAATCACTTGTAGCCGGACAAGGGTTTCAAGGAATTTAAATGTGTTTTATTAGTTCTAAAATAAAAATTAAATTTTAAAGAATATCACTTGTAGCCGGACAAGGGTTTCAAAGATTTTAAATGTGTTTTATTAGTTTTAAAAGAAAAATTAAACTTTAGGAATATTACTTGTCACCGGACAAGGGTTTCAACGATTTTAAATGTGTTTTATTAGTTCTAAAATAATCACTTGTGGCCGGACAAGGGTTTCAAGGAATTTAAATGTGTTTTATTAGTTCTAAAATAAAAATTAAATTTAAAAAATATCACTTGCAGCCGGACAAGGGTTTCAAATGTTTTAAATATTTACTATAAATTCTAAAATAATGGTAAATTTAAAAAATATCACTTGTAGCCGGACAAGGGTTTCAAATGGTTTAAATATGTTTTATTAGTTCTAAAATAAAAATTAACTGTAAAAAATATCACTTAGAGCCGGACAAGGGTTTCAAAGATTTTAAACGAATTTTATTAGTTCTAAAGTAAAAATGTTTTAAATATGTATTATTAGCTCTAAAATAAAAATTAAATGTAAATAATATCACTTGCAGCCGGACAAGGGTTACGAGGATATTAAATGTGTTTTATTAGTTCTAAAATAAAAATTGAATTTAAGGAATATCCCTTGTAGGCGGACAACTGTTTCAAATCTTTTAAATATGTTTTATTACTTCTAAAATATAAATTGAATTTTAGGAATATCACTTGTAGCCGGACAAGGGTTTCAAATGTTTTAAACATGATTTATTAGATCTAACATAAAAATCAACTGTAAAAAATATCACTTGCAGCCGGACAAGAGGTTCGGGGATTTTAAATGTGTTTTATTAGTTCTAAAAAAATTGAATTTAAAGAATATCACTTGTAGCCGGACAAGGGTTTCAAAGATTTTAAATGTGTTTTATTAGTTCTAAAATAAAAATTAAATGTAAAGAATATCACTTGTAGCCGGACAAGAGGTTCAAGGATTTTAAATGTGTTTTATTAGTTCTAAAAAAAATTGAATTTAAGGAATATCACTTGTAGCCGTACAAGGATTTCAAAGATTTTAAATGTATTTTATTAGTTCTAACATAAAAATTTAAATTTAAATAATATCACTTGTAGCCGGACAAGGGTTTCAAATGGTTTATATATGTTTTATTAGTTCTAAAATAAAAATTAACTGTAAAAAATATCACTTGCAGCCGGACAAGAGGTTCAAGGATTTTAAATGTGTTTTATTAGTTCTAAAAAAAATTGAATTTAAGGAATATCACTTGTAGGCGGACAACTGTTTCAAATCTTTTAAATATGTTTTATTACTTCTAAAATATAAATTGAATTTTAGGAATATCACTTGTAGCCGGACAAGAGTTTCAAAGATTTTAAATGTATTTTATTAGTTCTAAAATAAAAATTAAATGTAAAGAATATCACTTGTAGCCGGACAAGGGTTTCAACGATTTTAAATGTGTTTTATTAGTTCTAAAATAATCACTTGTGGCCGGACAAGGGTTTCAAGGAATTTAAATGTGTTTTATTAGTTCTAAAATAAAAATTAAATTTAAAAAATATCACTTGCAGCCGGACAAGGGTTTCAAATGTTTTAAATATTTACTATAAATTCTGAAATAATGGTAAATTTAAAAAATATCACTTGTAGCCGGACAAGGGTTTCAAATGGTTTAAATATGTTTTATTAGTTCTAAAATAAAAATTAACTGTAAAAAATATCACTTAGAGCCGGACAAGGGTTTCAAAGATTTTAAATGAATTTTATTAGTTCTAAAGTAAAAATGTTTTAAATATGTATTATTAGCTCTAAAATAAAAATTAAATGTAAATAATATCACTTGCAGCCGGACAAGGGTTACGAGGATATTAAATGTGTTTTATTAGTTCTAAAATAAAAATTGAATTTAAGGAATATCCCTTGTAGGCGGACAACTGTTTCAAATCTTTTAAATATGTTTTATTACTTCTAAAATATAAATTGAATTTTAGGAATATCACTTGTAGCCGGACAAGGGTTTCAAATGTTTTAAACATGATTTATTAGATCTAACATAAAAATCAACTGTAAAAAATATCACTTGCAGACGGACAAGAGGTTCGGGGATTTTAAATGTGTTTTATTAGTTCTAAAAAAATTGAATTTAAAGAATATCACTTGTAGCCGGACAAGGGTTTCAAAGATTTTAAATGTGTTTTATTAGTTCTAAAATAAAAATTAAATGTAAAGAATATCACTTGTAGCCGGACAAGGGTTTCAAATGTTTTAAATATGTTTTATTAGTGCTAAAATATAATTTAAATTTAAAAAATATTACTTGTAGCCGAACAAGGGTTTCAAAAATTTTTAATGTATTTTATTAGTTTTAAAATAAAAATTAAACTTAAGGAATATTACTTGTAGGCGGACAAGGGTTTCAAAGATTTTAAATGTGTTTTAATAGTTCTAAAATAAAAATTAAATTTAAGGAATATCACTTGTAGCCGGACAAGGGTTTCAACGATTTTAAATGAGTTTTATTAGTTCTAAAATAAAAATTCAATGTAAAGAATATCACTTGTAGCCGGACAAGGGTTTCAAATTTTTTAAATATGTTTTATTAGTTCTAAAATAAAATTTAAAATTAACAAATATCACCTATAGCCGGACAAGGGTTTCAAAGATTTTAAATGTGTTTTATTAGTTTTAAAAGAAAAATTAAACTTTAGGAATATTACTTGTCACCGGACAAGGGTTTCAACGATTTTAAATGTGTTTTATTAGTTCTAAAATAATCACTTGTAGCCGGACAATGGTTTCAAGGAATTTAAATGTGTTTTAATAGTTCTAAAATAAAAATGGAATTTTAGGAATATCACTTGCAGCCGGACAAGAGGTTCAAGGATTTTAAATGTGTTTTATTAGGTCTAAAAAAAATTGAATTTAAGGAATATCACTTGTAGCCGGACAAGGGTTTCAAAGATTTTAATTTTGTTTTATTAGTTCTAAAATAAAAATTAAATTTTAAAGAATATCACTTGTAGCCGGACAAGGGTTTCAAAGATTTTAAATGTGTTTTATTAGTTCTAAAATAAAAATTAAATGTAAGGAATATCACTTGTAGCCTGACAAGGGTTTTAAATGTTTTAAATATGTTTTATTAGTTCTAAAATAAAATTTAAATTTAAAAAATATTACTTGTAGCCGGACAAGGGTTTCAAAGATTTTAAATGTGTTTTATTAGTACTAAAATAAACATTAAATTTAAGGAACATTACTTGTCGCCGGACAAGGATTTCAACTATTTTAAATGTGTTTTATTAGTTCTAAAATAATCACTTGTAGCCGGACAATGGTTTCAAGGAATTTAAATGTGTTTTAATAGTTCTAAAATAAAAATGGAATTTAAGGAATATCACTTGTAGCCGGACAAGGGTTTTAAAGATTTTAAATGTGTTTTAATAGTTCTAAAATAAAAATTAAATTTAAGGAATATCACTTGTAGCCGGACAAGGGTTTCAAAGATTTTAAATGTGTTTTATTACTTCTAAAATAAAAATTAAATTTTTAAGAATATCACTTGCAGCCGGACAAGGGTTTCGAGGATATTAAATGTGTTTTATTAGTTCTAAAATAAAAATTGAATTAAATGAATATCACTTTTTGCCGGACAAGGGTTTCAAAGATTTTAAATGTGTTTTATTAGTTCTAAAATAAAAATTAAATTTTAATGAATATCACTTGTAGCCGGACAAGGGTCTCATCGATTTTAAATGTGTTTTATTAGTTCTAAAATAATCACTTGTAGCCGGACAAGGGTTTCAAGGAATTTAAATGTGGTTTAATAGTTCTAAAATATAAATTGAATTTAAGGAATATCACTTGTAGCCGGACAAGGGTTTTAAGTTTTTTAAATATGTTTTATTAGTTCTAAAATAAAAATTAACTTTAAAAAATATCACTTGCAGCCGGACAAGGGTTTCAAATGTTTTAAATATTTACTATAAATTCTGAAATAATAGTAAAATTTAAAAAATATCACTTGCATCCGGACAAGAGTTTCAAATGTTTTAAGCCGGACAAGGGTTTCAAAGATTTGAAATTTTTTTATGAGTTCTAAAATAAAAAATTAAATTTAAAAAATTTCACTTGTAGCCGGACAAGGGTTTCAAATGTTTTAAATATGTTTTTTTAGTTTTAAAATAAAAATTAACTGTAAAAAATATCGCTTGCAGCCGGACAAGGGTTTCAAAGATTTTAAATGTATTTTATTAGTTCTAAAATAAAAATTAAATGTAAAGAATATCACTTGTAGCCGGACAAGGGTTTCAACGATTTTAAATGTGTTTTATTAGTTCTAAAATAAAAATTAAATATAAAGAAAATCACTTGTAGCCGGACAAGGGTTTCAACGATTTTAAATGTGTTTTAGTAGTTCTAAAATAAAAATTAAATTTAAGGAATATTACTTGTCGCCGGACAAGGGTTTCAACGATTTTAAATGTGTTTTATTAGTTCTCAAATAATCACTTGTAGCCGGACAAGGGTTACAAAGATTTTAAATGTGTTTTATTACTTCTAAAATAAAAATTAAATTTTAAAGAATATCACTTGTAGCCGGACAAGGGTTTCAACGATTTTAAATATGTTTTAGTAGTTCTAAAATAAAAATTAAATTTAAGGAATATTACTTGTCGCCGGACAAGGGTTTCAACGATTTTAAATGTGTTTTATTAGTTCTAAAATAAAAATTGAATTTATGGAATATCACGTGTAGCCGGACAAGAGTTTCATAGATTTTAAATGTATTTTATTAGTTCTAAAATAAAAATTAAATGTAAAGAATATCACTTGTAGCCGGACAAGGGTTTCAACGATTTTAAAGGTGTTTTATTAGTTCTAAAATAAAAATTAAATATAAAGAATATCACTTGTAGCCGGACAAGGGTTTCAAATGTTTTAAATATGTTTTATTAGTTCTAAAATAATCACTTGTAGCCGGACAAGGGTTTCAAGGAATTTAAATGTGTTTTAATAGTTCTAAAATAAAAATTGAATTTATGGAATATCACGTGTAGCCGGACAAGAGTTTCAAAGATTTTAAATGTATTTTATTAGTTCTAAAATAAAAATTAAATGTAAAGAATATCACTTGTAGCCGGACAAGGGTTTCAAATTTTTTAAATATGTTTTATTATTTTTAAAATAAAAAATAACTGTAAAAAATATCACTTGCAGCCGGACAATGGTTTCAACGATTTTAAATGTGTTTTATTAGTTCTAAAATAATCACTTGTAGCCGGACAAGGGTTTCAAGGAATTTAAATGTGTTTTAATAGTTCTAAAATAAAAATTGAATTTATGGAATATCACGTGTAGCCGGACAAGAGTTTCAAAGATTTTAAATGTATTTTATTAGTTCTAAAATAAAAATTAAATGTAAAGAATATCACTTGTAGCCGGACAAGGGTTTCAAATTTTTTAAATATGTTTTATAAGTTCTAAAATAAAAATTAAATGTAAATAATATCACTTTTAGCCGGACAATGGTTACGAGGATATTAAATGTGTTTTTATAGTTCTAAAATAAAAATTGAATTTAAGGAATATCACTTGTAGCCGGACAAGGGTTTCAAAGATTTTAAATGTGTTTTAATAGTTCTAAAATAAAAATTAAATTTAAGGAATATTACTTGTAGCCGGACAAGGGTTACAAAGATTTTAAATGTGTTTTATTACTTCTAAAATAAAAATTAAATGTAAAGAATATCACTTGTAGCCGGACAAGGGTTTCAACGATTTTAAATGTGTTTTAGTAGTTCTAAAATAAAAATTAAATTTAAGGAATATTACTTGTCGCCGGACAAGGGTTTCAACGATTTTAAATGTGTTTTATTAGTTCTAAAATAAAAATTAAATTTTAGGAATATTACTTGTCGCCGGACAAGGGTTTCAACGATTTTAAATGTGTTTTATAAGTTCTAAAATAATCACTTGTAGCCGGACAAGGGTTTCAAGGAATTTAAATGTGTTTTAATAGTGCTAAAATAAAAATTGAATTTATGGAATATCACGTGTAGCTGGACAAGAGTTTCAAAGATTTTAAATGTATTTTATTAGTTCTAAAATAAAAATTAAATGTAAAGAATATCACTTGTAGCCGGACAAGGGTTTCAAATTTTTTAAATATGTTTTATTATTTTTAAAATAAAAAATAACTGTAAAAAATATCACTTGCAGCCGGACAAGGGTTTCAAAGATTTTAAATGTATTTTATTAGTTCTAACATAAAAATTTAAATTTAAAAAATATCACTTGTAGCCGGACAAGGGTTTCAAATGTTTTAAATATGTTTTATAAGTTCTAAAATAAAAATTAAATGTTAATAATATCCCTTTCAGCCGGACAAGGGTTACGAGGATATTAAATGTGTTTTTATAGTTCTAAAATAAAAATTGAATTTAAGGAATATCACTTGTAACCGGACAAGGGTTTCAAAGATTTTAAATGTGTTTTAATAGTTCTAAAATAAAAATTAAATTTAAGGAATATGACTTGTAGCCGGACAAGGGTTACAAAGATTTTAAATGTATTTTATTAGTTCTAAAATAAAAATTAAATGTAAAGAATATCACTTGTAGCCGGACAAGGGTTTCAAATTTTTTAAATATGTTTTATTATTTTTAAAATAAAAAATAACTGTAAAAAATATCACTTGCAGCCGGACAAGGGTTTCAAAGATTTTAAATGTATTTTATTAGTTCTAACATAAAAATTTAAATTTAAAAAATATCACTTGTAGCCGGACAAGGGTTTCAAATGTTTTAAATATGTTTTATAAGTTCTAAAATAAAAATTAAATGTTAATAATATCACTTTCAGCCGGACAAGGGTTACGAGGATATTAAATGTGTTTTTATAGTTCTAAAATAAAAATTGAATTTAAGGAATATCACTTGTAACCGGACAAGGGTTTCAAATGTTTTAAATATGTTTTTTTAGTTTTAAAATAAAAATTAACTGTAAAAAATATCGCTTGCAGCCGGACAAGGGTTTCAAAGATTTTAAATGTATTTTATTAGTTCTAAAATAAAAATTAAATGTAAAGAATATCACTTGTAGCCGGACAAGGGTTTCAACGATTTTAAATGTGTTTTATTAGTTCTAAAATAAAAATTAAATATAAAGAAAATCACTTGTAGCCGGACAAGGGTTTCAACGATTTTAAATGTGTTTTAGTAGTTCTAAAATAAAAATTAAATTTAAGGAATATTACTTGTCGCCGGACAAGGGTTTCAACGATTTTAAATGTGTTTTATTAGTTCTCAAATAATCACTTGTAGCCGGACAAGGGTTACAAAGATTTTAAATGTGTTTTATTACTTCTAAAATAAAAATTAAATTTTAAAGAATATCACTTGTAGCCGGACAAGGGTTTCAACGATTTTAAATATGTTTTAGTAGTTCTAAAATAAAAATTAAATTTAAGGAATATTACTTGTCGCCGGACAAGGGTTTCAACGATTTTAAATGTGTTTTATTAGTTCTAAAATAAAAATT
Source organism: Leptopilina boulardi (assembly GCF_019393585.1). Lineage (NCBI taxonomy): Eukaryota > Metazoa > Arthropoda > Insecta > Hymenoptera > Figitidae > Leptopilina > Leptopilina boulardi. The sequence goes on along the minus strand of NW_026137789.1, from coordinate 92,568 downwards.
GAATTTATGGAATATCACGTGTAGCCGGACAAGAGTTTCATAGATTTTAAATGTATTTTATTAGTTCTAAAATAAAAATTAAATGTAAAGAATATCACTTGTAGCCGGACAAGGGTTTCAACGATTTTAAAGGTGTTTTATTAGTTCTAAAATAAAAATTAAATATAAAGAATATCACTTGTAGCCGGACAAGGGTTTCAAATGTTTTAAATATGTTTTATTAGTTCTAAAATAATCACTTGTAGCCGGACAAGGGTTTCAAGGAATTTAAATGTGTTTTAATAGTTCTAAAATAAAAATTGAATTTATGGAATATCACGTGTAGCCGGACAAGAGTTTCAAAGATTTTAAATGTATTTTATTAGTTCTAAAATAAAAATTAAATGTAAAGAATATCACTTGTAGCCGGACAAGGGTTTCAAATTTTTTAAATATGTTTTATTATTTTTAAAATAAAAAATAACTGTAAAAAATATCACTTGCAGCCGGACAAGGGTTTCAACGATTTTAAATGTGTTTTATTAGTTCTAAAATAATCACTTGTAGCCGGACAAGGGTTTCAAGGAATTTAAATGTGTTTTAATAGTTCTAAAATAAAAATTGAATTTATGGAATATCACGTGTAGCCGGACAAGAGTTTCAAAGATTTTAAATGTATTTTATTAGTTCTAAAATAAAAATTAAATGTAAAGAATATCACTTGTAGCCGGACAAGGGTTTCAAATTTTTTAAATATGTTTTATAAGTTCTAAAATAAAAATTAAATGTAAATAATATCACTTTTAGCCGGACAATGGTTACGAGGATATTAAATGTGTTTTTATAGTTTGTAACGAACCGAATTAATTATTTAAATCGTCGTCACTGCTCGACTTCGATTAATCGATTGTCGATCTCTTGATGCGTATCGATTCGATACTTCTCGCGACTGAAATAGCAGACGACAAAACCGCGTGTTAAGCGAAACAACGCCAACCGGCAGATTGCTGCGAGCCATAGGCGAATAAGCATATAATTGTTGCGAGTCGCGGACTTTGTCGCAAACTGTACGCGAATCACATTAAGTGATAATAATTTGTTCTTTGTATTAATAAATATAATAATTGTGTTCCATAATCTTTCGTGCATTTAATTCAAATCTGTTTTACGTCTTGTGTTTGCCAAATCACTACAAAAGGGGAATATATCCGTCGTAGAGAGCCAGCGCACTACGGTAAGTTCACCTTTTAAATGGTCATTAATTCTGCAGTGCTTATGAACATTCTTTCTCTCGCTCTCTACCGCCAGTGTAGCCGCACCTGGAGAATTCTCGTCAAGTGTTGTTCCTGTGTGTATTGTGCTTTCCGTCGCGAGTCGAACCCGTGTTAACCCCTTCTAAAAAACTGAATCTCGCGTCAGGGCTGTCACAAAAATGGCGCCCAACGTGTATTTTTCATAAGCCATATTTGTGCACTTAGTCACAAAAATGGCGCCCAACGTGTATTTTTCATAAGCCATATTTGTGCACTTAGTCACAAAAATGGCGCCTAAAGTACTCTTTCCTTTATAATAAAATTAACATTTTATTTTTCCATGGCCAAATTGCGACTTTAGTCCCAATTAGAAGCCAAATTTGTTTTTATTTTTTTTTACAAATAAAAGTAAAATTACCTTTTTACTAAAACATCGCGAATTTTGAGAAATTTGTAACAAATTCTTTTTAAATTCTCGATCGCAAAAAAAAAACACAGGCACACACACTGATGAAAATTCTCTAACAAACACTATTAGCTCGCACAATCTCAATTTTAAAAGTAAATAATTGCTTCTAAAAATTCTATTGCTTTAAAATATTAAACATTATTACGCTTCGCTAATTTTATAACAAAACGCATCTGCTTCACTTTCTTCGATATACAAGATTTATTTGTAATTTTTTTTTCATGTAGAACTTCGCTCATCTAGAAAATTTATTTATGATTTTTATGTAGAACTTTGCTTATGTAGAAAATTTATTTGTAATTTTTTGTGTAGAACTTCGCTTATTATCTCATTTTCTATACAGAATTCGCTATATTTTTTTCTTTCTGTAAAATTTTTTGAAAATTTTTAAGTGCTGTTCGTGATAAAAATTACCATGGGCAATTTTATTTTAATAAAAAAATAAATGCTGCCTAAAAGTAACCTCTATAGAACACTGGATTCATCGTTCGATTATGCAACCAAAACACAGCTGTGTTTACATTCACAGCTCAACATTGTTTTTCGCAGGGTTTAGTCATTCCTTTCCAAATTAAATTCTTTCAAATTCTAATATTTGAAATTACAAAACCACAAATTTTGAATTAATCAAAATTTAATTAATTTCATTTTTTTTCCAACCAACAGATGAAATTATTATTTTCAAATAATTAATTAATTTTCATTTGTTGCTGTACTAATTAAAAATTGGAAAAACAAATGAATAAAAAATAAAAATAAATACAATTTTTCTTTTTAAATTAATTCTAAAGATCATCAAAAAAAAAAATCTCTCTTTTTATTTAATGAACTTTTGCAAATTTAATACCCTCTCTTAATGACTAACAAGAAAAAGACCCTACCACCAGGAGCGACAACCAGATCACGAACAAAAACAAACAAAATGTTTACCACTCCCCCTCCCCCAAAAAATTCAGAAGCAAATTTTACCGCGCCACAAGAGACAACCACTGATAATACAGAGTCAGTGATTCTCAACCCAGATCCTTTGAATTTAGAATCCCCACACAGAGATTCTACAATAAACAAAAAAAATGGCAACAACGAAACGCATAACGCTACCAGCAATCAAGCTAGCAACCACGAATCGACATTTTTTGTACCTTTTAAACCAGGGACAACCCCAAAAATCTCAATTCAAACGCGTCGTGGCCGAAAATCAAAAACTCCAACCCCAATAACTAACAAAGCGATAACACAAGTTCTCACACGTTTTAACACTATTCACGCAAATCAAACGGCACAAAATAATGACTTTCAACGCCACATGCAACAAATGTTAGATCGCAATTTAAATGAATCCCGCTTACAATTAAACAATTTTTATGCTGAAAATCGTCGCGAAATAAACGCAGCACGATTAGAAAATTTAAAACATAGCACAAATGAAATAAATGCCCTTAAAATAGAAACTTTTAAATTAATTCAAACAAATCAATTAGAAACAAATAAATTAATTCAAGAAAATCGAAGCGAAGTGAACAAAATGATCGAATCTCTCTCGCAAAAAATTTCGGATTTGCAAGTTAGGCAAACGCAATCTCCATGGCACGATTCTCGATGGGAATCAATTGACCCTGGCTATCGCGCTAGTACACAACAGGTAACACAGCCTACATCCCTACCACCTACATGTACCACTACTACAGTAACAACTACAAACACAGGGACTTACGCTACAATGAGCACAGGAATAGCACCAACTATACCCCCACCACTAGCTCCAACACCTTCACTAGGTGCCCCTATTCGCAACAGAACCTTACAATTTAGCGAACAATTAGAAAAATTCGATCAAACTCAATCTTTAAATGACTCTCTCAACTTACCACCAATTAATACTCAAGAACCTATCGCAAGACCTCCACCGGTACACCAAAGTCATATTGCTAATTTACACAAGGTTGTAAAATCTTGGGAATTAAAATTCCCAGGAAAACTAGACGCAGACGAATTCATCAACGAATTCGAACGCAAACTAGATGCATCCAATATCAATCCCGATGACGCACTCTCAACGTTATCCCAAGTATTTGTCGAATCCGCTTACACATGGTTCGCGACATTTCGCAATTCGTGGAACACGTGGACTGAATTTTCAGTCAAATTTCGATCAATATTTGGCGAATCCAATGATGATCAACGCATCACAAATAAAATTCAACGCGCTGTCCAACTTGAGGACGAATCAGGAATTGAATTCGTAATAAGAATAGGCTCATTATACAATAAACTTCAACACAAAGTACCCGAAGAAAGTCAACTTGACAAAGTTTACTCAGCGCTTCACGCTGACTTAATTTTGCAATTTGATCGCGACAGTTTCGCAAACTACGACGGTTTAATTAAAAAAATTCGCAAATACGAAGAAAAAATTGCAACAATGCAATTTACTTCAAAAATTCGCGAACAAGATTCTAAGAAAACCCACAACAAACGTAGTAAAAATGTATTAAACGCAATTGAAACACCCCCTCTTGCGACTGATTCCACTCAAAAATCAGAACCGCAAACGGAAACAAAAAAGAACATTGAGTCAAAAAAATCAAAAAACAATAAAAAACAAAACAAAAGCGAACCAGAAATTAGTTTAAATAAACTCGAAATTTACAAGCAACAAATTAAAAGACTAGAAGCAAAATTACCGCCGAACGAAAACTTAAAAGTAGAAAGTGGTAAAGGTGAAAAGAAACCACCTTCATCCCCACCACAGGCCCGTAAATCGCGCCGCCGTTCCACTTCAAGTTCCTCTCGCTCCTCACGTTCCGTGTCGTCGCGAAGAGAAGGGGGGAAGAGTAGACCGTCAACGCGCAGAAGTCGAGACCGTAGCCAAGACTCGAGACGAGACAAAGGCCACTACGATAAACGCAAAGATAGAAATCACAATAATTACCGTGGACGTGGACGAGGTCGTGGTCGCGGTTACAATAATCACGATTACTACCAATTTCTTGCGCAATTCAGTCAACCTGGTAACGCGCAACAACCGCTCCAACCCCCGCAAGCACCAACGCTACCGCAGGTACCACCTTGGTTCGGTAATTATAATCGCGACTATCCTAGCATGTTCAGTTACAACGCACCTAACCCTTTCTCTCCAAAAAACGAGAAAGATGCCAGGAGAGAATAGATCTCCCTGGCAAATCAACAATTATTATTAATGAAAATACGGAAAATCCCTATGATACGAAAATAAATTCAAAAAACCGCAATATTATCGTTAACCGTGCACTCCCCAGTTGCAGTCACACCGCAAACGACTCAACGTGTATTCCTCAAAATGCATCAGCGCTTAACCAAGCGCATGCCAGCAGGAATTACACCAGTGACTCCGAAAGCGAGTATGATGACATATGCTACTCAGATTCTGAGACAGAGTACACTGACTCGAGCAATGAGCTCCCCACTACCGAAAATTCGAAATTGGTAGAGGCGAGCATATCATCACTCATGTCAAAGCCCTCGTCACAACCAGCTGTTGGCTTATTAGCGGCAGCCAGTAAATTCAAGCGCTTAGTACACAAAGGGCCAGCACCGCCCCTACCGTCACAGAAACGTCGCACAATCACCACATCGATAAATATTGGCGGAAAAGAAATTATTGGTCTCATCGACACAGGTAGCGATCGCACCTTTATGTCAGGAGAAATATACGATCAATTAAAAGAATTCGCGAATAATAATCCAATCCTAGACGCAATTACACGCGCAGGAGTACAACTAGCTCAACGTGATCACGTAGCAGCGCCGCGATATTCTATAAAATTTGACGTTAAAATAAAAGATTGTATTGGTGAACTTTGGTTCGCAATCCTCGACGGATTAACCACGCCCATAATATTAGGCATGGATTTCATAACCGCATGGCAAGTCGTCATAGACGCCAGTGAAGGCTATTGGTCTATAAAAGGATCGAAAGCGCAAAGCCCTATTGTTTCAACAAACAATACGCGTAATTTTCTGAATTCGGTACAATTGCTAGAATTAACATCCGAACAAAGAAAAACTCTCGACGAATTTATTGATAAAAAATTATCAAACTTCGCCGATTACACCGGCATCACTGACCTTGCGACTCACGTTATCGAATTAATCGACCCAACACCATTTAAGCTCAAAGCACATCGTTACAGTACTGAAGCAAATAAAATAATCAACGAGCAAATTGATAAATATCTCGAAAAGAAATTTATAGTTAGAAGTTCCGGTCGTGTTTTGCAAGTCCAATTGTCCTCACGTATCGCAAAGATGGCAGACCAAGAGTTTGCATGGATTTCCGCAAATTAAATAAAAATACTAAAAAATCAGCTTATCCACTACCGCGCATGGACACTATCCTGGACGCACTATTCGAAGCTAACATTATTAGCACAATTGACCTTACAGACGCATTTCACCATGTACCAGTTCATCCCGATTCACGTGAATACACCGGTTTTGTAGTACCTGGCCGTGGCCAATTTGAATGGGTTAGAATGCCTTTTGGCCTAACAAATTCACCAGCCACTTTTCAAGAATTAACCGATAGGTTAAAAGAAAAATTTGTTGAACATATCCGCATAAACAATTTACCCGAACACTATGTTGATCAAGTACACGCGTACCTCGACGACTGGATTATCATTTCCAAAACGTTCGATGAACACATCTTGTTGTTAAATATTGTCCTTGATATTCTTCACAAAGCAGGTCTCACGATAAATCGAGAAAAATCATATTTCGCAAAATCTTCAGTCGAATATCTTGGTTTTATTCTTGATAAAGAAGGTCTTAAACCTAATTCGAAACGCGTAGATCCGATTTTAGAACGTCCTACCCCCCGTAATCGCAAAGAACTACGTCAGTTCAACGGTTCCGTGAACTGGTACCATAGACATTTGCGAAACATCGCGCGAGTACAAGGTCCATTAAATAAATTAGCTAGTCCCAAAGTACCGTGGAAATGGACAGAAATACACGAGGAAGCTTACCAAGAAGTAAAAAATTTATTGAAAAATGCATTAACGCTAAATGCACCGCGACCAAATTTACCATTCTTCTTATACACAGATGCAAGTGACACCGGCATAGGTGCCATTCTCACGCAAAAAGACGAAGATAGAGAATATCTCATCACATGTCTGAGCAGACCTTTGAGAGGTGCAGAGTTAAATTATACTACCACTGAGAAGGAATGCTTAGCTGTGATTTTTGCGATTAAGAAATTGCGCTGTTATCTCGAAGCTACAGAATTTACGGTTATCACCGATCATTCTAGTCTGGTTTGGTTGCAAAACCTAAAAGATTCGCGAGGTCGACTTGCTCGATGGGCGTTAGAATTATCAGCAAACAATGCGAAAATTGAACATCGCAAAGGTACCACCAACGAAGCAGCTGATACTCTTTCGCGCCTCTATGAGAATGTCCCCGAGGACACGCCCACTTTACAGCTTAGTCGCACCCACAGCATATCTTGGTACGATGAAATGGTTGAACGCGTACGCAATACCCCCACGCGCTACGAACGATACAGACTTGACTCAGACAGCAATCTGTATTACTACAAACCTAATCAACTCAAGGAAAGCATAGGCGATAATAATGCATGGAAGAAAGTTTTGAAAGAAAATGAAATACTTCCGATTATTTCTAAATATCACGACTCTCCACAGTCCGCACATCAAGGCATAAATAAAACTTATTTATCAATTATTAACCATTATTACTGGCCCGGTATACGCGAAGATATTAAAAGATATATCAATGAATGCGAAGTTTGCCTAAAATGTAAACCTAAAAACAACCCCCCTCAAGGACTCATGTATCCACGCAAATTTAGCGAACCATGGGACATTGTTTCATTAGATATTGTAGGCCCACTTCCGCGATCCAAATTAGGAAAATCTTATATCCTGGTTTGCGAAGACATTTATACGCGATATATCGAATGTTTCACTTTATCGAAAGCCGATGGCCCAAAAATTGTGAAGTCATTAAACACTTTAATTAACAAATGGGGAACACCCAGAACATTTGTTACTGACAACGGAACAGAATTCGTTAACCGCACTATCGCGAAATTTCTTAACGAAGTCGGTTCTGAACAACGCACAACGCCTGTCTATCACCCGCAGTCAAACCCCGTCGAACGCGTTAACCGCAACCTCAAGATGATGATCGCCAGCCTCCTTGGCGAAAATCAACGCGAATGGGATTTGTTGTTAGAAGAAATACAATTTGCTTATAACACTACCGTCCATTCCTCCTTAGGTGTCACCCCCGCATTCTTGAACTTCGCTCGCGAACCAAGACGCATGGGAGAACAAAATTGCCAAACTGACGCTAAATTGACAAATGACTATACGACCAACGCCTGGACAGAAAGGGTAAAACGCATAGACATTCTCCGTGCAAAAGTTCAAAAATTAATGGCTAAAGCTTCCGAAAAACAAAGAAAAATTTATAATAAAAATCGTAAAAATGATATACATTTCGAACTTGGTAATTTAGTGTTCTATCCAAATAATAAATTATCTAAAGCTATTGAAGGATATAGTTCAAAATTAGCGCCTCGATATAAAGGCCCAGCCATTATTACAGAAAAATTATCACCCATGGTGGTTATTATCAGCGACACACATGGTAAAAAAATTGGTAAATACCATGTAAATGATTTAAAACTCGCAAAAAGGGGTCTTCGATCGCAAAACAAATTGTAACTCTCTTTTCAGATTCAATATGGATTCAACGGTCAACAACACTGCCAATTCACTCAAGCTTCCCGAGATCCCAGTGATCCAAATCTCCGTGATCTCTAACGAAGGCAAGCAGGTGGAGTTCTCTAACCGACCATCAGGGCTCATCGCGTTATCCAAGACAGACTTTGAAAGCCTTGTAAGCTCGCGACAAGAGTTCTCTGATCAATTGATGGAAGCTCATAAAACCATCAACGACCTCCGCGATAAGCTTTCCGAAACCGAAGCGACTACGAACACTAATGGCGTTCCCGACGTAGCAACACACTACAAGATGCTCACTGAACTGCTGCAAGAGAAGCAGAAACTGGCGGAGCAACTGCCGAGATATAAAGAAGAGGCACTTCACTTTAAGTCTGAAGCTACAAAGCAGAAGAAGTTGGTCGACTCGTATGAAATTGACTACAACTCACTACTTGCCGACTACAACTACCTCGAGAAATTGTATCACCGTACACGCGATCTGTTCCGACACAAAGTCTCTGAAGTATTTAAAATGCAGTCAGAACTTCGCGAAATTCGAATCAGACCAAGAGCACCAGAAGGATGTCTCAATTGTGGGTCACCAGGACACAGCTTCAAGTGTTGTAAAAAAGCATATAGCGAACGATTTTGCCAAATATGCGCAAACCCAGATTTTAGCACCGACGAATGCCCATGGCCACACGTCGCAGATGGAAAGTTCGACGTACCGGAACATCAACGCTGCAAAGTATGCAAGAGACCAAAGAACTTGCCTGACGTCAACTGTGGTGAATGCCGCAGAAGAGTTATCGAGATCAAAATCGCGAAAAGAGACCAGCAGATAATAGAGCTCGTCAAACGCACGATCGAGAAACCAACACTGCAGAACAAAAGAACATCGCAAAAAGAAACATGCAAAGTTGACGACGAAGCTTCTAAACCCAGAAGTCCAGTTACGCGAAAAACATCTCCAGAACTGATACCTTCAGAGATCGCTGGAAATGACTCACGGGATCCCAGCAGAATACTAGCACCATTTGACTCCGATGACAACAATGCAGATCTGTGGGAAACACTTTGTCAAGCCTATAAGCTTGGCATCAAGGACGAAGAAGAGTGAAAATTGCGAAAATTCGCAAGAGACATTACCAGTACTTAGAGACATTTTTAGTTTAAGCAAATATTGCTAAGTGCTGTGAATATTATTACTTATAAGTATTATTTTAGTTTTTTTGTTACTCATATTTTTTGCAATGCTCGAAACGCGAATTTTCATACTCCACAATATTTTTTAGTTTTATATACATCTTCGCGATATTCGAGCACAGTTTCACAAAATCATTGTATCCTTATATTAGTTATAGATTTTCTTTAGCGCAATACAAAATACTCGCTCCTAGAAAACTACTCTATTCTTCTACTACAATTTTGTATTACATTACAACCATTCGTTCGCAATAAAATCTAATACCATTTTGTAATCGATTAACGCATTATTCCCCAAAGAGAACGAACGTTAATAAGCACTATAATTTCTCTTATTTTCAAAAAAAAAAAAAAAAAAAAAAAAAATTATTTCCATTTCATTTTTAAATTCAAATCTGAATATTCTTTTTATATTTCTTTTAACTAAATAACTTTTACTTATTATGATTGCAATGACCAAATAAGGTGAACTAATAAAAAAAATGTTTTTTTTGTATGTTTACTAATTATGTTCTTTCCAGCGCCGAGAATCGAATACAGCAGTGACTCCGATTAAGTAAGGGGGATTGTAACGAACCGAATTAATTATTTAAATCGTCGTCACTGCTCGACTTCGATTAATCGATTGTCGATCTCTTGATGCGTATCGATTCGATACTTCTCGCGACTGAAATAGCAGACGACAAAACCGCGTGTTAAGCGAAACAACGCCAACCGGCAGATTGCTGCGAGCCATAGGCGAATAAGCATATAATTGTTGCGAGTCGCGGACTTTGTCGCAAACTGTACGCGAATCACATTAAGTGATAATAATTTGTTCTTTGTATTAATAAATATAATAATTGTGTTCCATAATCTTTCGTGCATTTAATTCAAATCTGTTTTACGTCTTGTGTTTGCCAAATCACTACAAAAGGGGAATATATCCGTCGTAGAGAGCCAGCGCACTACGGTAAGTTCACCTTTTAAATGGTCATTAATTCTGCAGTGCTTATGAACATTCTTTCTCTCGCTCTCTACCGCCAGTGTAGCCGCACCTGGAGAATTCTCGTCAAGTGTTGTTCCTGTGTGTATTGTGCTTTCCGTCGCGAGTCGAACCCGTGTTAACCCCTTCTAAAAAACTGAATCTCGCGTCAGGGCTGTCACAAGTTCTAAAATAAAAATTGAATTTAAGGAATATCACTTGTAGCCGGACAAGGGTTTCAAAGATTTTAAATGTGTTTTAATAGTTCTAAAATAAAAATTAAATTTAAGGAATATTACTTGTAGCCGGACAAGGGTTACAAAGATTTTAAATGTGTTTTATTACTTCTAAAATAAAAATTAAATGTAAAGAATATCACTTGTAGCCGGACAAGGGTTTCAACGATTTTAAATGTGTTTTAGTAGTTCTAAAATAAAAATTAAATTTAAGGAATATTACTTGTCGCCGGACAAGGGTTTCAACGATTTTAAATGTGTTTTATTAGTTCTAAAATAAAAATTAAATTTTAGGAATATTACTTGTCGCCGGACAAGGGTTTCAACGATTTTAAATGTGTTTTATAAGTTCTAAAATAATCACTTGTAGCCGGACAAGGGTTTCAAGGAATTTAAATGTGTTTTAATAGTGCTAAAATAAAAATTGAATTTATGGAATATCACGTGTAGCTGGACAAGAGTTTCAAAGATTTTAAATGTATTTTATTAGTTCTAAAATAAAAATTAAATGTAAAGAATATCACTTGTAGCCGGACAAGGGTTTCAAATTTTTTAAATATGTTTTATTATTTTTAAAATAAAAAATAACTGTAAAAAATATCACTTGCAGCCGGACAAGGGTTTCAAAGATTTTAAATGTATTTTATTAGTTCTAACATAAAAATTTAAATTTAAAAAATATCACTTGTAGCCGGACAAGGGTTTCAAATGTTTTAAATATGTTTTATAAGTTCTAAAATAAAAATTAAATGTTAATAATATCCCTTTCAGCCGGACAAGGGTTACGAGGATATTAAATGTGTTTTTATAGTTCTAAAATAAAAATTGAATTTAAGGAATATCACTTGTAACCGGACAAGGGTTTCAAAGATTTTAAATGTGTTTTAATAGTTCTAAAATAAAAATTAAATTTAAGGAATATGACTTGTAGCCGGACAAGGGTTACAAAGATTTTAAATGTATTTTATTAGTTCTAAAATAAAAATTAAATGTAAAGAATATCACTTGTAGCCGGACAAAAGTTTCAAATTTTTTAAATATGTTTTATTATTTTTAAAATAAAAAATAACTGTAAAAAATATCACTTGCAGCCGGACAAGGGTTTCAAAGATTTTAAATGTATTTTATTAGTTCTAACATAAAAATTTAAATTTAAAAAATATCACTTGTAGCCGGACAAGGGTTTCAAATGTTTTAAATATGTTTTATAAGTTCTAAAATAAAAATTAAATGTTAATAATATCACTTTCAGCCGGACAAGGGTTACGAGGATATTAAATGTGTTTTTATAGTTCTAAAATAAAAATTGAATTTAAGGAATATCACTTGTAACCGGACAAGGGTTTCAAAGATTTTAAATGTGTTTTAATAGTTCTAAAATAAAAATTAAATTTAAGGAATATGACTTGTAGCCGGACAAGGGTTACAAAGATTTTAAATGTGTTTTATTACTTCTAAAATAAAAATTAAATTTTAAAGAATATCACTTGTAGCCGGACAAGGGTTTCAACGATTTTAAATATGTTTTAGTAGTTCTAAAATAAAAATTAAATTTAAGGAATATTACTTGTCGCCGGACAAGGGTTTCAACGATTTTAAATGTGTTTTATTAGTTCTAAAATAAAAATTAAATTTTAGGAATATTACTTGTCGCCGGAAAAGGGTTTCAACGATTTTAAATGTGTTTTATTAGTTCTCAAATAATCACTTGTAGCCGGACAAGGGTTTCAAGGAATTTAAATGTGTTTTAATAGTTCTAAAATAAAAATTGAATTTATGGAATATCACGTGTAGCCGGACAAGAGTTTCATAGAATTTAAATGTATTTTATTAGTTCTAAAATAAAAATTAAATGTAAAGAATATCACTTGTAGCCGGACAAGGGTTTCAAATGTTTTAAATATGTTTTATTAGTTCTAAAATAAAAATTAACTGTAAAAAATATCACTTGCAGCTGGACAAGGGTTTCAAAGATTTTAAATGTATTTTATTAGTTCTAACATAAAAATTTAAATTTAAAAAATATCACTTGTAGCCGGACAAGGGTTTCAAATGTTTTAAATATGTTTTATAAGTTCTAAAATAAAAATTAAATGTTAATAATATCACTTTCAGCCGGACAAGGGTTACGAGGATATTAAATGTGTTTTTATAGTTCTAAAATAAAAATTGAATTTAAGGAATATCACTTGTAACCGGACAAGGGTTTCAAAGATTTTAAATGTGTTTTAATAGTTCTAAAATAAAAATTAAATTTAAGGAATATGACTTGTAGCCGGACAAGGGTTACAAAGATTTTAAATGTGTTTTATTACTTCTAAAATAAAAATTAAATTTTAAAGAATATCACTTGTAGCCGGACAAGGGTTTCAACGATTTTAAATATGTTTTAGTAGTTCTAAAATAAAAATTAAATTTAAGGAATATTACTTGTCGCCGGACAAGGGTTTCAACGATTTTAAATGTGTTTTATTAGTTCTAAAATAAAAATTAAATTTTAGGAATATTACTTGTCGCCGGAAAAGGGTTTCAACGATTTTAAATGTGTTTTATTAGTTCTCAAATAATCACTTGTAGCCGGACAAGGGTTTCAAGGAATTTAAATGTGTTTTAATAGTTCTAAAATAAAAATTGAATTTATGGAATATCACGTGTAGCCGGACAAGAGTTTCATAGAATTTAAATGTATTTTATTAGTTCTAAAATAAAAATTAAATGTAAAGAATATCACTTGTAGCCGGACAAGGGTTTCAAATGTTTTAAATATGTTTTATTAGTTCTAAAATAAAAATTAACTGTAAAAAATATCACTTGCAGCTGGACAAGGGTTTCAAAGATTTTAAATGTATTTTATTAGTTCTAACATAAAAATTTAAATTTAAAAAATATCACTTGTAGCCGGACAAGGGTTTCAAATGTTTTAAATATGTTTTATAAGTTCTAAAATAAAAATTAAATGTTAATAATATCACTTTCAGCCGGACAAGGGTTACGAGGATATTAAATGTGTTTTTATAGTTCTAAAATAAAAATTGAATTTAAGGAATATCACTTGTAACCGGACAAGGGTTTCAAAGATTTTAAATGTGTTTTAATATTTCTAAAATAAAAATTAAATTTAAGGAATATGACTTGTAGCCGGACAAGGGTTACAAAGATTTTAAATGTGTTTTATTACTTCTAAAATAAAAATTAAATTTTAAAGAATATCACTTGTAGCCGGACAAGGGTTTCAACGATTTTAAATATGTTTTAGTAGTTCTAAAATAAAAATTAAATTTAAGGAATATTACTTGTCGCCGGACAAGGGTTTCAACGATTTTAAATGTGTTTTATTAGTTCTAAAATAAAAATTAAATTTTAGGAATATTACTTGTCGCCGGACAAGGGTTTCAACGATTTTAAATGTGTTTTATTAGTTCTCAAATAATCACTTGTAGCCGGACAAGGGTTTCAAGGAATTTAAATGTGTTTTAATAGTTCTAAAATAAAAATTGAATTTATGGAATATCACGTGTAGCCGGACAAGAGTTTCATAGATTTTAAATGTATTTTATTAGTTCTAAAATAAAAATTAAATGTAAAGAATATCACTTGTAGCCGGACAAGGGTTTTAACGATTTTAAATGTGTTTTATTAGTTCTAAAATAAAAATTAAATATAAAGAATATCACTTGTAGCCGGACAAGGGTTTCAAATGTTTTAAATATGTTTTATTAGTTCTAAAATAAAAATTAAATGTTAATAATATCACTTTCAGCCGGACAAGGGTTACGAGGATATTAAATGTGTTTTTATAGTTCTAAAATAAAAATTGAATTTAAGGAATATCACTTGTAACCGGACAAGGGTTTCAAAGATTTTAAATGTGTTTTAATAGTTCTAAAATAAAAATTAAATTTAAGGAATATGACTTGTAGCCGGACAAGGGTTACATAGATTTTAAATGTGTTTTATTACTTCTAAAATAAAAATTAAATTTTAAAGAATATCACTTGTAGCCGGACAAGGGTTTCAACGATTTTAAATATGTTTTAGTAGTTCTAAAATAAAAATTAAATTTAAGGAATATTACTTGTCGCCGGACAAGGGTTTCAACGATTTTAAATGTGTTTTATTAGTTCTAAAATAAAAATTAAATTTTAGGAATATTACTTGTCGCCGGAAAAGGGTTTCAACGATTTTAAATGTATTTTATTAGTTCTCAAATAATCACTTGTAGCCGGACAAGGGTTTCAAGGAATTTAAATGTGTTTTAATAGTTCTAAAATAAAAATTGAATTTATGGAATATCACGTGTAGCCGGACAAGAGTTTCATAGAATTTAAATGTATTTTATTAGTTCTAAAATAAAACTTAAATGTAAAGAATATCACTTGTAGCCGGACAAGGGTTTCAAATGTTTTAAATATGTTTTATTAGTTCTAAAATAAAAATTAACTGTAAAAAATATCACTTGCAGCTGGACAAGGGTTTCAAAGATTTTAAATGTATTTTATTAGTTCTAACATAAAAATTTAAATTTAAAAAATATCACTTGTAGCCGGACAAGGGTTTCAAATGTTTTAAATATGTTTTATAAGTTCTAAAATAAAAATTAAATGTTAATAATATCACTTTCAGCCGGACAAGGGTTACGAGGATATTAAATGTGTTTTTATAGTTCTAAAATAAAAATTGAATTTAAGGAATATCACTTGTAACCGGACAAGGGTTTCAAAGATTTTAAATGTGTTTTAATAGTTCTAAAATAAAAATTAAATTTAAGGAATATGACTTGTAGCCGGACAAGGGTTACAAAGATTTTAAATGTGTTTTATTACTTCTAAAATAAAAATTAAATTTTAAAGAATATCACTTGTAGCCGGACAAGGGTTTCAACGATTTTAAATATGTTTTAGTAGTTCTAAAATAAAAATTAAATTTAAGGAATATTACTTGTCGCCGGACAAGGGTTTCAACGATTTTAAATGTGTTTTATTAGTTCTAAAATAAAAATTAAATTTTAGGAATATTACTTGTCGCCGGACAAGGGTTTCAACGATTTTAAATGTGTTTTATTAGTTCTCAAATAATCACTTGTAGCCGGACAAGGGTTTCAAGGAATTTAAATGTGTTTTAATAGTTCTAAAATAAAAATTGAATTTATGGAATATCACGTGTAGCCGGACAAGAGTTTCATAGATTTTAAATGTATTTTATTAGTTCTAAAATAAAAATTAAATGTAAAGAATATCACTTGTAGCCGGACAAGGGTTTCAACGATTTTAAATGTGTTTTATTAGTTCTAAAATAAAAATTAAATATAAAGAATATCACTTGTAGCCGGACAAGGGTTTCAAATGTTTTAAATATGTTTTATTAGTTCTAAAATAAAAATTAAATGTTAATAATATCACTTTCAGCCGGACAAGGGTTACGAGGATATTAAATGTGTTTTTATAGTTCTAAAATAAAAATTGAATTTAAGGAATATCACTTGTAACCGGACAAGGGTTTCAAAGATTTTAAATGTGTTTTAATAGTTCTAAAATAAAAATTAAATTTAAGGAATATGACTTGTAGCCGGACAAGGGTTACAAAGATTTTAAATGTGTTTTATTACTTCTAAAATAAAAATTAAATTTTAAAGAATATCACTTGTAGCCGGACAAGGGTTTCAACGATTTTAAATATGTTTTAGTAGTTCTAAAATAAAAATTAAATTTAAGGAATATTACTCTTCGCCGGACAAGGGTTTCAACGATTTTAAGTGTGTTTTATTAGTTCTAAAATAAAAATTAAATTTTAGGAATATTACTTGTCGCCGGACAAGGGTTTCAACGATTTTAAATGTGTTTTATTAGTTCTCAAATAATCACTTGTAGCCGGACAAGGGTTTCAAGGAATTTAAATGTGTTTTAATAGTTCTAAAATAAAAATTGAATTTATGGAATATCACGTGTAGCCGGACAAGAGTTTCATAGATTTAAAATGTATTTTATTAGTTCTAAAATAAAAATTAAATGTAAAGAATATCACTTGTAGCCGGACAAGGGTTTCAACGATTTTAAATGTGTTTTATTAGTTCTAAAATAATCACTTGTAGCCGGACAAGGGTTTCAAGGAATTTAAATGTGTTTTAATAGTTCTAAAATAAAAATTGAATTTATGGAATATCACGTGTAGCCGGACAAGAGTTTCAAAGATTTTAAATGTATTTTATTAGTTCTAAAATAAAAATTAAATGTAAAGAATATCACTTGTAGCCGGACAAGGGTTTCAAATTTTTTAAATATGTTTTATTATTTTTAAAATAAAAAATAACTGTAAAAAATATCACTTGCAGCCGGACAAGGGTTTCAAAGATTTTAAATATATTTTATTAGTTTTAACATAAAAATTTAAATTTAAAAAATATCACTTGTAGCCGGACAAGGGTTTCAAGGAATCTAAATGTGTTTTAATAGTTCTAAAATAAAAATTGAATTGATGGAATATCACGTGTAGCCGGACAAGAGTTTCATAGAATTTAAATGTATTTTATTGGTTCTAAAATAAAAATTAAATGTAAAGAATATCACTTGTAGCCGGACAAGGGTTTCAACGATTTTAAATGTGTTTTATTAGTTCTAAAATAAAAATTAAATATAAAGAATATCACTTGTAGCCGGACAAGGGTTTCAAATGTTTTAAATATGTTTTATTAGTTCTAAAATAAAAATTAACTGTAAAAAATATCACTTGCAGCTGGACAAGGGTTTCAAAGATTTTAAATGTATTTTATTAGTTCTAACATAAAAATTTAAATTTAAAAAATATCACTTGTAGCCGGACAAGGGTTTGAAATGTTTTAAATATGTTTTATAAGTTCTAAAATAAAAATTAAATGTTAATAATATCACTTTCAGCCGGACAAGGGTTACGAGGATATTAAATGTGTTTTTATAGTTCTAAAATAAAAATTGAATTTAAGGAATATCACTTGTAACCGGACAAGGGTTTCAACGATTTTAAATGTGTTTTATTAGTTCTAAAATAAAAATTAAATATAAAGAAAATCACTTGTAGCCGGACAAGGGTTTCAAATGTTTTAAATATGTTTTATTAGTTCTAAAATAAAAATTAACTGTAAAAAATATCACTTGCAGCCGGACAAGGGTTTAAAAGATTTTAAATGTATTTTATTAGTTCTAACATAAAAATTTAAATTTAAATAATATCCCTAGTAGCCGGACAAGGTTTTCAACAGTTTTAAATATGTATTATTAATTCTAAAATAAAAATTAAATGTAAATAATATCACTTGCAGCCGGACAAGGGATACGAGGATATAAAATGTGTTTTATTATTTTTAAAATAAAAAATAACTGTAAAAAATATCACTTGCAGCCGGACAAGGGTTTCAAAGATTTTAAATGTATTTTATTAGTTCTAACATAAAAATTTAAATTTAAAAAATATCACTTGTAGCCGGACAAGGGTTTCAAGGAATTTAAATGTGTTTTAATATTTCTAAAATAAAAATTGAATTTATGGAATATCACGTGTAGCCGGACAAGAGTTTCATAGAATTTAAATGTATTTTATTAGTTCTAAAATAAAAATTAAATGTAAAGAATATCACTTGTAGCCGGACAAGGGTTTCAACGATTTTAAATGTGTTTTATTAGTTCTAAAATAAAAATTAAATATAAAGAATATCACTTGTAGCCGGACAAGGGTTTCAAATGTTTTAAATATGTTTTATTAGTTCTAAAATAAAAATTAACTGTAAAAAATATCACTTGCAGCTGGACAAGGGTTTCAAAGATTTTAAATGTATTTTATTAGTTCTAACATAAAAATTTAAATTTAAAAAATATCACTTGTAACCGGACAAGGGTTTCAAAGATTTTAAATGTGTTTTAATAGATCTAAAATAAAAATTAAATTTAAGGAATATGACTTGTAGCCGGACAAGGGTTACAAAGATTTTAAATGTGTTTTATTACTTCTAAAATAAAAATTAAATTTTAAAGAATATCACTTGTAGCCGGACAAGGGTTTCAACGATTTTAAATATGTTTTAGTAGTTCTAAAATAAAAATTAAATTTAAGGAATATTACTTGTCGCCGGACAAGGGTTTCAACGATTTTAAATGTGTTTTATTAGTTCTAAAATAAAAATTAAATTTTAGGAATATTACTTGTCGCTGGACAAGGGTTTCAACGATTTTAAATGTGTTTTATTAGTTCTCAAATAATCACTTGTAGCCGGACAAGGGTTTCAAGGAATTTAAATGTGTTTTAATAGTTCTAAAATAAAAATTGAATTTATGGAATATCACGTGTAGCCGGACAAGAGTTTCATAGATTTTAAATGTATTTTATTAGTTCTAAAATAAAAATTAAATGTAAAGAATATCACTTGTAGCCGGACAAGGGTTTCAACGATTTTAAATGTGTTTTATTAGTTCTAAAATAAAAATTAATTATAAAGAAAATCACTTGTAGCCGGACAAGGGTTTCAAATGTTTTAAATATGTTTTATTAGTTCTAAAATAAAAATTAACTGTAAAAAATATCACTTGCAGCTGGACAAGGGTTTCAAAGTTTTTAAATGTGTTTTAATAGTTCTAAAATAAAAATTAAATTTAAGGAATATCACTTATAGCCGGACAAGGGTTACAAAGATTTTAAATGTGTTTTATTACTTCTAAAATAAAAATTAAATTTTAAAGAATATCACTTGTAGCCGGACAAGGGTTTCTACGATTTTAAATGTGTTTTAGTAGTTCTAAAATAAAAATTAAATTTAAGGAATATTACTTGTCGCCGGACAAGGGTTTCAACGATTTTAAATGTGTTTTATTAGTTCTCAAATAATCACTTGTAGCCGGACAAGGGTTTCAAGGAATTTAAATGTGTTTTAATAGTTCTAAAATAAAAATTGAATTTATGGAATATCACGTGTAGCCGGACAAGAGTTTCAAAGATTTTAAATGTATTTTATTAGTTCTAAAATAAAAATTAAATGTAAAGAATATCACTTGTAGCCGGACAAGGGTTTCAACGATTTTAAATGTGTTTTATTAGTTCCAAAATAAAAATTAAATATAAAGAATATCACTTGTAGCCGGACAAGGGTTTCAAATGTTTGGAATATGTTTTATTAGTTCTAAAATAAAAATTAACTGTAAAAAATATCACTTGCAGCCGGACAAGGGTTTAAAAGATTTTAAATGTATTTTATTAGTTCTAACATAAAAATTTAATTTTAAATAATATCCCTAGTAGCCGGACAAGGTTTTCAACAGTTTTAAATATGTATTATTAATTCTAAAATAAAAATTAAATGTAAATAATATCACTTGCAGCCGGACAAGGGATACGAGGATATAAAATGTGATTAATTAGTTCTAAAATAAAAATTAAATGTAAAGAATATCACTTGTAGCCGGACAAGGGTTTCAAATGTTTTAAATATGTTTTATTAGTTCTAAAATAAAAATTAACTGTAAAAAATATCACTTGCAGCTGGACAAGGGTTTCAAAGTTTTTAAATGTGTTTTAATAGTTCTAAAATAAAAATTAAATTTAAGGAATATCACTTATAGCCGGACAAGGGTTACAAAGATTTTAAATGTGTTTTATTACTTCTAAAATAAAAATTAAATTTTAAAGAATATCACTTGTAGCCGAAAAAGGGTTTCTACGATTTTAAATGTGTTTTAGTAGTTCTAAAATAAAAATTAAATTTAAGGAATATTACTTGTCGCCGGACAAGGGTTTCAACGATTTTAAATGTGTTTTATTAGTTCTAAAATAATCACTTGTAGCCGGACAATGGTTTCAAGGAATTTAAATGTGTTTTGATAGTTCTAAAATAAAAATTGAATTTAAGGAATATCACTTGTAGCCGGACAAGGGTTTCAAAGATTTTAAATGTGTTTTGTTAGTTTTAAAATAAAATTAAACTTTAGGAATATTACTTGTCACCGGACAAGGGTTTCAACGATTTTAAATGTGTTTTATTAGTTCTAAAATAATCACTTGTAGCCGGACAATGTTTTCAAGGAATTTAAATGTGTTTTAATAGTTCTAAAATAAAAATTGAATTTAAGGAATATCACTTGTAGCCGGACAAGGGTTTCAAAGATTTTAAATGTGTTTTAATAGTTCTAAAATAAAAATTAATTTTAAGGAATATCACTTGTAGCCGGACAAGGGTTTCAAAGATTTTAAATGTGTTTTATTACTTCTAAAATAATCACTTGTAGCCGGACAATGGTTTCAAGGAATTTAAATGTGTTTTAATAGTTCTAAAATAAAAATTTAATTTAAGGAATATCACTTGTCACCGGACAAGGGTTTCAACGATTTTAAATGTGTTTTATTAGTTCTAAAATAATCACTTGTAGCCGGACAATGGTTTCAAGGAATTTAAATGTGTTTTAATAGTTCTAAAATAAAAATTGAATTTAAGGATTATCACTTGTAGCCGGACAAGGGTTTCAAAGATTTTAAATGTGTTTTAATAGTTCTAAAATAAAAATTAAATTTAAGGAATATCACTTGAAGCCGGACAAGGGTTTCAAATTTTTTAAATATGTTTTATTATTTTTAAAATAAAAAATAACTGTAAGAAATATCACTTGCAGCCGGACAAGGGTTTCAAAGATTTTAAATGTATTTTATTAGTTATAACATAAAAATTTAAATTTAAAAAATATCACTTGTAGCCGGACAAGGGTTTCAAATGTTTTAAATATGTTTTATAAGTTCTAAAATAAAAATTAAATGTAAAGAATATCACTTGTAGCCGGACAAGTGTTTCAAAGATATTAAATGTGTTTCATTAGTTCTAACATAAAAATTTAAATTTAAAAAATATCACTTGTAGCCAGACAAGGGTTTCATATGTTTTAAATATGTTTTATTAGTTCTAAAATAAAAATTATCTTTAAAAAATATCACTTGCAGCCGGACAAGGGTTTCAAAGATTTTAAATGTATTTTATTAGTTCTAAAATAAAAATTAAATGTAAAAAATATCACTTGTAGCCGGACAAGGGTTTCAAATGTTTTAAATATGTTTTATTAGTTCTAAAATAAAAATTAACTGTAAAAAATATCACTTGCAGCCGGACAAGGGTTCCAAAGATATTAAATGTATTTTATTAGTTCTAAAATAAAAATTATCTGTAAAAAATATCACTTTCAGCCGGACAAGGGTTTCAAAGATTTTAAATATGTTTTATTAGTTCTAAAATAAAAATTATCTGTAAAAAATATCACTTGCAGCCGGACAAGGGTTTCAAAGATTTTAAATATGTTTTATTAGTTCTAAATAAAAATTATCTGTAAAAAATATCACTTGCAGCCTGGCAAGAGTTTCAAAGATTTTAAATGTATTTTATTAGTTCTAACATAAAAATTTAAATTTAAAAAATATCACTTGTAGCCGGACAAGGGTTTCAAATGTTTTAAATATGTTTTATTAGTTCTAAAATAAAAATTAACTGTAAAAAATAACACTTGTAGCCGGACAAGGGTTTTAAAGATTTTAAATGTGTTTTATTAGTTCTAAATTAAAAATGTTTTAAATATGTTTTATTAGTTCTAAAATAAAAATTAAATATAAAGAATATCACTTGTAGCCGGACAAGGGTTTCAAATGTTTTAAATATGTTTTATTAGTTCTAAAATAAGAATTAACTGTAAAAAATATCACTTGTAGCCGGACAAGGGTTTCAAAGATTTTAAATGTGTTTTATTAGTTCTAAAATAAAAATTAAATGTAAAGAATATCACTTGTAGCCGGACAAGTGTTTCAAAGATATTAAATGTGTTTCATTAGTTGTAACATAAAAATTTAAATTTAAAAAATATCACTTGTAGCCGGACAAGGGTTTCAAATGTTTTAAATATGTTTTATTAGTTCTAAAATAAGAATTAACTGTAAAAAATATCACTTGTAGCCGGACAAGGGTTTCAAATGTTTTAAATATGTTTTATTAGTTCTAAAATAAAAATTAACTGTAAAAAATATCACTTGCAGCTGGACAAGGGTTTCAAAGTTTTTAAATGTGTTTTAATAGTTCTAAAATAAAAATTAAATTTAAGGAATATCACTTATAGCCGGACAAGGGTTACAAAGATTTTAAATGTGTTTTATTACTTCTAAAATAAAAATTAAATTTTAAAGAATATCACTTGTAGCCGAAAAAGGGTTTCTACGATTTTAAATGTGTTTTAGTAGTTCTAAAATAAAAATTAAATTTAAGGAATATTACTTGTCGCCGGACAAGGGTTTCAACGATTTTAAATGTGTTTTATTAGTTCTCAAATAATCACTTGTAGCCGGACAAGGGTTTCAAGGAATTTAAATGTGTTTTAATAGTTCTAAAATAAAAATTGAATTTATGGAATATCACGTGTAGCCGGACAAGAGTTTCAAAGATTTTAAATGTATTTTATTAGTTCTAAAATAAAAATTAAATGTAAAGAATATCACTTGTAGCCGGACAAGGGTTTCAACGATTTTAAATGTGTTTTATTAGTTCCAAAATAAAAATTAAATATAAAGAATATCACTTGTAGCCGGACAAGGGTTTCAAATGTTTGGAATATGTTTTATTAGTTCTAAAATAAAAATTAACTGTAAAAAATATCACTTGCAGCCGGACAAGGGTTTAAAAGATTTTAAATGTATTTTATTAGTTCTAACATAAAAATTTAATTTTAAATAATATCCCTAGTAGCCGGACAAGGTTTTCAACAGTTTTAAATATGTATTATTAATTCTAAAATAAAAATTAAATGTAAATAATATCACTTGCAGCCGGACAAGGGATACGAGGATATAAAATGTGATTAATTAGTTCTAAAATAAAAATTAAATGTAAAGAATATCACTTGTAGCCGGACAAGGGTTTCAAATATTTTAAATATGTTTTATTAGTTCTAAAATAAAATTTAAATTTAAAAAATATTTCTTGTAGCCGGACAAGGGTTTCAAAGATTTTAAATGTGTTTTATTAGTTCTAAAATAAAAATTAAATATAAAGAATATCACTTGTAGCCGGACAAGGGTTTCAAATGTTTTACATATGTTTTATTAGTTATAAAATAAAAATTAACTGTAAAAAATATCACTTGCAGCCGGACAAGGGTTTCAAAGATTTTAAATGTATTTTATTAGTTTTATCATAAAAATTTAAATTTAAATAATAACCCTAGTAGCCGGACAAGGTTTTCAACTGTTTTAAATTTGTATTATTAGTTCTAAAATAAAAATTAAATGTAAATAATATCACTTTCAGCCGGACAATGGTTACGAGGATATTAAATGTGTTTTTATAGTTCTTGAAAAAGAATTAAATGTAAAGAATATCACTTCTAGCCGGACAAGGGTTTCAAATGCTTTAAATATGTTTTATTAGTTCTAAAATAAAATTTAAATTTAAAAAATATTTCTTGTAGCCGGACAAGGGTTTCAAACATTTTAAATGTGTTTTATTAAATCTAAAATAAAAATTAAATTTAAGGAATATTACTTGTCGCCGGACAAGGGTTTCAACGATTTTAAATGTGTTTTATTAGTTCTAAAATAATCACTTGTAGCCGGACAATGGTTTCAAGGAATTTAAATGTGTTTTGATAGTTCTAAAATAAAAATTGAATTTAAGGAATATCACTTGTAGCCGGACAAGGGTTTCAAAGATTTTAAATGTGTTTTGTTAGTTTTAAAATAAAATTAAACTTTAGGAATATTACTTGTCACCGGACAAGGGTTTCAACGATTTTAAATGTGTTTTATTAGTTCTAAAATAATCACTTGTAGCCGGACAATGGTTTCAAGGAATTTAAATGTGTTTTAATAGTTCTAAAATAAAAATTGAATTTAAGGAATATCACTTGTAGCCGGACAAGGGTTTCAAAGATTTTAAATGTGTTTTAATAGTTCTAAAATAAAAATTAATTTTAAGGAATATCACTTGTAGCCGGACAAGGGTTTCAAAGATTTTAAATGTGTTTTATTACTTCTAAAATAATCACTTGTAGCCGGACAATGGTTTCAAGGAATTTAAATGTGTTTTAATAGTTCTAAAATAAAAATTTAATTTAAGGAATATCACTTGTCACCGGACAAGGGTTTCAACGATTTTAAATGTGTTTTATTAGTTCTAAAATAATCACTTGTAGCCGGACAATGGTTTCAAGGAATTTAAATGTGTTTTAATAGTTCTAAAATAAAAATTGAATTTAAGGATTATCACTTGTAGCCGGACAAGGGTTTCAAAGATTTTAAATGTGTTTTAATAGTTCTAAAATAAAAATTAAATTTAAGGAATATCACTTGAAGCCGGACAAGGGTTTCAAATTTTTTAAATATGTTTTATTATTTTTAAAATAAAAAATAACTGTAAGAAATATCACTTGCAGCCGGACAAGGGTTTCAAAGATTTTAAATGTATTTTATTAGTTATAACATAAAAATTTAAATTTAAAAAATATCACTTGTAGCCGGACAAGGGTTTCAAATGTTTTAAATATGTTTTATAAGTTCTAAAATAAAAATTAAATGTAAAGAATATCACTTGTAGCCGGACAAGTGTTTCAAAGATATTAAATGTGTTTTATTACTTCTAAAATAATCACTTGTAGCCGGACAATGGTTTCAAGGAATTTAAATGTGTTTTAATAGTTCTAAAATAAAAATTTAATTTAAGGAATATCACTTGTCACCGGACAAGGGTTTCAACGATTTTAAATGTGTTTTATTAGTTCTAAAATAATCACTTGTAGCCGGACAATGGTTTCAAGGAATTTAAATGTGTTTTAATAGTTCTAAAATAAAAATTGAATTTAAGGATTATCACTTGTAGCCGGACAAGGGTTTCAAAGATTTTAAATGTGTTTTAATAGTTCTAAAATAAAAATTAAATTTAAGGAATATCACTTGAAGCCGGACAAGGGTTTCATATGTTTTAAATATGTTTTATTAGTTCTAAAATAAAAATTATCTTTAAAAAATATCACTTGCAGCCGGACAAGGGTTTCAAAGATTTTAAATGTATTTTATTAGTTCTAAAATAAAAATTAAATGTAAAAAATATCACTTGTAGCCGGACAAGGGTTTCAAATGTTTTAAATATGTTTTATTAGTTCTAAAATAAAAATTAACTGTAAAAAATATCACTTGCAGCCGGACAAGGGTTCCAAAGATATTAAATGTATTTTATTAGTTCTAAAATAAAAATTATCTGTAAAAAATATCACTTTCAGCCGGACAAGGGTTTCAAAGATTTTAAATATGTTTTATTAGTTCTAAAATAAAAATTATCTGTAAAAAATATCACTTGCAGCCGGACAAGGGTTTCAAAGATTTTAAATATGTTTTATTAGTTCTAAATAAAAATTATCTGTAAAAAATATCACTTGCAGCCTGGCAAGAGTTTCAAAGATTTTAAATGTATTTTATTAGTTCTAACATAAAAATTTAAATTTAAAAAATATCACTTGTAGCCGGACAAGGGTTTCAAATGTCTTAAATATGTTTTATTAGTTCTAAAATAAAAATTAACTGTAAAAAATAACACTTGTAGCCGGACAAGGGTTTTAAAGATTTTAAATGTGTTTTATTAGTTCTAAATTAAAAATGTTTTAAATATGTTTTATTAGTTCTAAAATAAAAATTAAATATAAAGAATATCACTTGTAGCCGGACAAGGGTTTCAAATGTTTTAAATATGTTTTATTAGTTCTAAAATAAGAATTAACTGTAAAAAATATCACTTGTAGCCGGACAAGGGTTTCAAAGATTTTAAATGTGTTTTATTAGTTCTAAAATAAAAATTAAATGTAAAGAATATCACTTGTAGCCGGACAAGTGTTTCAAAGATATTAAATGTGTTTCATTAGTTGTAACATAAAAATTTAAATTTAAAAAATATCACTTGTAGCCGGACAAGGGTTTCAAATGTTTTAAATATGTTTTATTAGTTCTAAAATAAGAATTAACTGTAAAAAATATCACTTGTAGCCGGACAAGGGTTTCAAATGTTTTAAATATGTTTTATTAGTTCTAAAATAAAAATTAACTGTAAAAAATATCACTTGCAGCTGGACAAGGGTTTCAAAGTTTTTAAATGTGTTTTAATAGTTCTAAAATAAAAATTAAATTTAAGGAATATCACTTATAGCCGGACAAGGGTTACAAAGATTTTAAATGTGTTTTATTACTTCTAAAATAAAAATTAAATTTTAAAGAATATCACTTGTAGCCGAAAAAGGGTTTCTACGATTTTAAATGTGTTTTAGTAGTTCTAAAATAAAAATTAAATTTAAGGAATATTACTTGTCGCCGGACAAGGGTTTCAACGATTTTAAATGTGTTTTATTAGTTCTCAAATAATCACTTGTAGCCGGACAAGGGTTTCAAGGAATTTAAATGTGTTTTAATAGTTCTAAAATAAAAATTGAATTTATGGAATATCACGTGTAGCCGGACAAGAGTTTCAAAGATTTTAAATGTATTTTATTAGTTCTAAAATAAAAATTAAATGTAAAGAATATCACTTGTAGCCGGACAAGGGTTTCAACGATTTTAAATGTGTTTTATTAGTTCCAAAATAAAAATTAAATATAAAGAATATCACTTGTAGCCGGACAACGGTTTCAAATGTTTGGAATATGTTTTATTAGTTCTAAAATAAAAATTAACTGTAAAAAATATCACTTGCAGCCGGACAAGGGTTTAAAAGATTTTAAATGTATTTTATTAGTTCTAACATAAAAATTTAATTTTAAATAATATCCCTAGTAGCCGGACAAGGTTTTCAACAGTTTTAAATATGTATTATTAATTCTAAAATAAAAATTAAATGTAAATAATATCACTTGCAGCCGGACAAGGGATACGAGGATATAAAATGTGATTAATTAGTTCTAAAATAAAAATTAAATGTAAAGAATATCACTTGTAGCCGGACAAGGGTTTCAAATATTTTAAATATGTTTTATTAGTTCTAAAATAAAATTTAAATTTAAAAAATATTTCTTGTAGCCGGACAAGGGTTTCAAAGATTTTAAATGTGTTTTATTAGTTCTAAAATAAAAATTAAATATAAAGAATATCACTTGTAGCCGGACAAGGGTTTCAAATGTTTTACATATGTTTTATTAGTTATAAAATAAAAATTAACTGTAAAAAATATCACTTGCAGCCGGACAAGGGTTTCAAAGATTTTAAATGTATTTTATTAGTTCTATCATAAAAATTTAAATTTAAATAATAACCCTAGTAGCCGGACAAGGTTTTCAACTGTTTTAAATTTGTATTATTAGTTCTAAAATAAAAATTAAATGTAAATAATATCACTTTCAGCCGGACAATGGTTACGAGGATATTAAATGTGTTTTTATAGTTCTTGAAAAAGAATTAAATGTAAAGAATATCACTTCTAGCCGGACAAGGGTTTCAAATGCTTTAAATATGTTTTATTAGTTCTAAAATAAAATTTAAATTTAAAAAATATTTCTTGTAGCCGGACAAGGGTTTCAAACATTTTAAATGTGTTTTATTAAATCTAAAATAAAAATTAAATTTAAGGAATATTACTTGTCGCCGGACAAGGGTTTCAACGATTTTAAATGTGTTTTATTAGTTCTAAAATAATCACTTGTAGCCGGACAATGGTTTCAAGGAATTTAAATGTGTTTTGATAGTTCTAAAATAAAAATTGAATTTAAGGAATATCACTTGTAGCCGGACAAGGGTTTCAAAGATTTTAAATGTGTTTTGTTAGTTTTAAAATAAAATTAAACTTTAGGAATATTACTTGTCACCGGACAAGGGTTTCAACGATTTTAAATGTGTTTTATTAGTTCTAAAATAATCACTTGTAGCCGGACAATGGTTTCAAGGAATTTAAATGTGTTTTAATAGTTCTAAAATAAAAATTGAATTTAAGGAATATCACTTGTAGCCGGACAAGGGTTTCAAAGATTTTAAATGTGTTTTAATAGTTCTAAAATAAAAATTAATTTTAAGGAATATCACTTGTAGCCGGACAAGGGTTTCAAAGATTTTAAATGTGTTTTATTACTTCTAAAATAATCACTTGTAGCCGGACAATGGTTTCAAGGAATTTAAATGTGTTTTAATAGTTCTAAAATAAAAATTTAATTTAAGGAATATCACTTGTCACCGGACAAGGGTTTCAACGATTTTAAATGTGTTTTATTAGTTCTAAAATAATCACTTGTAGCCGGACAATGGTTTCAAGGAATTTAAATGTGTTTTAATAGTTCTAAAATAAAAATTGAATTTAAGGATTATCACTTGTAGCCGGACAAGGGTTTCAAAGATTTTAAATGTGTTTTAATAGTTCTAAAATAAAAATTAAATTTAAGGAATATCACTTGAAGCCGGACAAGGGTTTCAAATTTTTTAAATATGTTTTATTATTTTTAAAATAAAAAATAACTGTAAGAAATATCACTTGCAGCCGGACAAGGGTTTCAAAGATTTTAAATGTATTTTATTAGTTATAACATAAAAATTTAAATTTAAAAAATATCACTTGTAGCCGGACAAGGGTTTCAAATGTTTTAAATATGTTTTATAAGTTCTAAAATAAAAATTAAATGTAAAGAATATCACTTGTAGCCGGACAAGTGTTTCAAAGATATTAAATGTGTTTCATTAGTTCTAACATAAAAATTTAAATTTAAAAAATATCACTTGTAGCCAGACAAGGGTTTCATATGTTTTAAATATGTTTTATTAGTTCTAAAATAAAAATTATCTTTAAAAAATATCACTTGCAGCCGGACAAGGGTTTCAAAGATTTTAAATGTATTTTATTAGTTCTAAAATAAAAATTAAATGTAAAAAATATCACTTGTAGCCGGACAAGGGTTTCAAATGTTTTAAATATGTTTTATTAGTTCTAAAATAAAAATTAACTGTAAAAAATATCACTTGCAGCCGGACAAAGGTTCCAAAGATATTAAATGTATTTTATTAGTTCTAAAATAAAAACTATCTGTAAAAAATATCACTTTCAGCCGGACAAGGGTTTCAAAGATTTTAAATATGTTTTATTAGTTCTAAAATAAAAATTATCTGTAAAAAATATCACTTGCAGCCGGACAAGGGTTTCAAAGATTTTAAATATGTTTTATTAGTTCTAAATAAAAATTATCTGTAAAAAATATCACTTGCAGCCTGGCAAGAGTTTCAAAGATTTTAAATGTATTTTATTAGTTCTAACATAAAAATTTAAATTTAAAAAATATCACTTGTAGCCGGACAAGGGTTTCAAATGTTTTAAATATGTTTTATTAGTTCTAAAATAAAAATTAACTGTAAAAAATAACACTTGTAGCCGGACAAGGGTTTTAAAGATTTTAAATGTGTTTTATTAGTTCTAAATTAAAAATGTTTTAAATATGTTTTATTAGTTCTAAAATAAAAATTAAATATAAAGAATATCACTTGTAGCCGGACAAGGGTTTCAAATGTTTTAAATATGTTTTATTAGTTCTAAAATAAGAATTAACTGTAAAAAATATCACTTGTAGCCGGACAAGTGTTTCAAAGATATTAAATGTGTTTCATTAGTTGTAACATAAAAATTTAAATTTAAAAAATATCACTTGTAGCCGGACAAGGGTTTCAAATGTTTTAAATATGTTTTATTAGTTCTAAAATAAGAATTAACTGTAAAAAATATCACTTGTAGCCGGACAAGGGTTTCAAAGATTTTAAATGTGTTTTATTAGTTCTAAAATAAAAATTAAATGTAAAGAATATCACTTGTAGCCGGACAAGTGTTTCAAAGATATTAAATGTGTTTCATTAGTTGTAACATAAAAATTTAAATTTAAAAAATATCACTTGTAGCCGGACAAGGGTTTCAAATGTTTTAAATATATTTTATTAGTTCTAAAATAAAAATTAACTGTAAAAAATATCACTTGTAGCCGGACAAGGGTTTCAAGGAATTTAAATGTGTTTTAAAAGTTCTAAAATAAAAATTGAATTTATGGAATATCACGTGTAGGCGGACAAGAGTTTCAAAGATTTTAAATGTATTTTATTAGTTCTAAAATAAAAATTAAATGTAAAGAATATCACTTGTAGCCGGACAAGGGTTTCAAATTTTTTAAATATGTTTTATTATTTTTAAAATAAAAAATAACTGTAAAAAATATCACTTGCAGCCGGACAAGGGTTTCAAAGATTTTAAATGTATTTTATTAGTTCTAACATAAAAATTTAAATTTAAAAAATATCACTTGTAGCCGGACAAGGGTTTCAAATGTTTTAAATATGTTTTATAAGTTCTAAAATAAAAATTAAATGTAAAGCATATCACTTGTAGCCGGACAAGTGTTTCAAAGATATTAAATGTGTTTCATTAGTTCTAACATAAAAATTTAAATTTAAAAAATATCACTTGTAGCCAGACAAGAGTTTCATATGTTTTAAATATGTTTTATTAGTTCTAAAATAAAAATTATCTTTAAAAAATATCACTTACAACCGGACAAGGGTTTCAAAGATTTTAAATGTATTTTATTAGTTCTAAAATAAAAATTAAATGTAAAAAATATCACTTGTAGCCGGACAAGGGTTTCAAATGTTTTAAATATGTTTTATTAGTTCTAAAATAAAAATTAACTGTAAAAAATATCACTTGTAGCCGGACAAGGGTTTCAAAGATTTTAAATGTGTTTTAGTAGTTCTAAAATAAAAATTAAATTTAAGGAATATTACTTGTCGCCGGACAAGGGTTTCAACGATTTTAAATGTGTTTTATTAGTTCTAAAATAAAAATTAAATTTTAGGAATATTACTTGTCGCCGGACAAGGGTTTCAACGATGTTAAATGTGTTTTATTAGTTCTAAAATAATCACTTGTAGCCGGACAAGGGTTTCAAGGAATTTAAATGTGTTTTAATAGTTCTAAAATAATAATTGAATTTATGGAATATCACGTGTAGCCGGACAAGAGTTTCAAAGATTTTAAATGTATTTTATTAATTCTAAAATAAAAATTAAATGTAAAGAATATCACTTGTAGCCGGACAAGGGTTTGAAATTTTTTAAATATGTTTTATTATTTTTAAAATAAAAAATAACTGTAAAAAATATCACTTGCAGCCGGACAAGGGTTTCAAAGATTTTAAATGTATTTTATTAGTTCTAACATAAAAATTTAAATTTAAAAAATATCACTTGTAGCCGTACAAGGGTTTCAAATGTTTTAAATATGTTTTATTAGTTCTAAAATAAAAATTATCTGTAAAAAATATCACTTGCAGCCGGACAAGGGTTTCAAAGATTTTAAATATGTTTTATTAGTTCTAAAATAAAAATTATCTGTAAAAAATATCACTTGCAGCCTGGCAAGAGTTTCAAAGATTTTAAATGTATTTTATTAGTTCTAACATAAAAATTTAAAATTAAAAAATATCACTTGTAGCCGGACAAGGGTTTCAAATGTTTTAAATATGTTTTATTAGTTCTAAAATAAAAATTAACTGTAAAAAATAACACTTGTAGCCGGACAAGGGTTTTAAAGATTTTAAATGTGTTTTATTAGTTCTAAATTAAAAATGTTTTAAATATGTTTTATTAGTTCTAAAATAAAAACTAAATGTAAAGAATATCACTTGTAGCCGGACAAGGGTTTCAAATGTTTTAAATATGTTTTATTAGTTCTAAAATAAGAATTAACTGTAAAAAATATCACTTGTAGCCGGACAAGGGTTTCAAAGATTTTAAATGTGTTTTATTAGTTCTAAAATAAAAATTAAATGTAAAGAATATCACTTGTAGCCGGACAAGTGTTTCAAAGATATTAAATGTGTTTCATTAGTTGTAACATAAAAATTTAAATTTAAAAAAAATCACTTGTAGCCGGACAAGGGTTTCAAATGTTTTAAATATGTTTTATTAGTTCTAAAATAAAAATTATCTGTAAAAAATATCACTTGCAGCCGGACAAGGGTTTCAAAGATTTTAAATATGTTTTATTAGTTCTAAAATAAAAATTATCTGTAAAAAATATCACTTGCAGCCTGGCAAGAGTTTCAAAGATTTTAAATGTATTTTATTAGTTCTAACATAAAAATTTAAAATTAAAAAATATCACTTGTAGCCGGACAAGGGTTTCAAATGTTTTAAATATGTTTTATTAGTTCTAAAATAAAAATTAACTGTAAAAAATAACACTTGTAGCCGGACAAGGGTTTTAAAGATTTTAAATGTGTTTTATTAGTTCTAAATTAAAAATGTTTTAAATATGTTTTATTAGTTCTAAAATAAAAACTAAATGTAAAGAATATCACTTGTAGCCGGACAAGGGTTTCAAATGTTTTAAATATGTTTTATTAGTTCTAAAATAAGAATTAACTGTAAAAAATATCACTTGTAGCCGGACAAGGGTTTCAAAGATTTTAAATGTGTTTTATTAGTTCTAAAATAAAAATTAAATGTAAAGAATATCACTTGTAGCCGGACAAGTGTTTCAAAGATATTAAATGTGTTTCATTAGTTGTAACATAAAAATTTAAATTTAAAAAAAATCACTTGTAGCCGGACAAGGGTTTCAAATGTTTTAAATATGTTTTATTAGTTCTAAAATAAAAATTAACTGTAAAAAATATCACTTGTAGCCGGACAAGGGTTTCAAAGATTTTAAATATGTTTTTAGTTCTAAAATAAAAATTAACTGTAAAAAATATCACTTGTAGCCGGACAAGGGTTTCAAAGATTTTAAATGTGTTTTATTAGTTCTAAAATAAAAATTAAATGTAAAGAATATCACTTGTAGCCGGACAAGTGTTTCAAAGATATTAAATGTGTTTCATTAGTTCTAACATAAAAATTTAAATTTAAAAAATATCACTTGTAGCCGGACAAGGGTTTCAAATGTTTTAAATATGTTTTATTAGTTCTAAAATAAAAATTAACTGTAAAAAATATCACTTGTAGCCGGACAAGGGTTTCAAAGATTTTAAATGTGTTTTATTAGTTCTAAAATAAAAATTAAATGTAAAGAATATCACTTGTAGCTGGACAAGTGTTTCAAAGATATTAAATGTGTTTCATTAGTTCTAACATAAAAATTTAAATTTAAAAAATATCACTTGTAGCCGGAGAAGGGTTTCAAATCTTTTAAATACAGGGTGATTCAGAATAAGTGTCCCCCACTATATGTACGGAAAGTTTGTTGGATTGTGGAAAAAACGTATAATTTATTTTTTTGATTGACCCAATAGATTTTAAATGGGATGAAATTAAAAATTTAACTTTTTGGTCCAATGAGAGAGCCGCCATTTCGCGGCCGGATGTGTTGACGATAAAAAAATAATAGCTGAAAAAAAATTTCATAACTTCTCCTGAAGCCAACTTCGCATGCGAAAGTTTGTATGTAATGTCAAAACAAACTCGCGTGTCAGTTTGAAATGTAAACAACACATTTAATAACCTAATTAAATGTGTAGTTTTTTGAAAAATTATTCTGTGCCTAAATTAAAAAAAAATCTTTTACGGATATTTATGAAGTGTGAAAAATTGATCAACAAAAAAAGTAAGTACAAAATTATTAATATGATTTAAAGAAAAAAAAATTTAAAGATAAATAGGGTTAACTTGTTTACATTTTTTTCCTTTTAAAAATATTTGTTGATATTAAATTATTTTCGTAATTTTTTTTTTTTTAAAGTAATAAATGAACTAATATTTTTTAATTAAGAATTGATTCTGGAATCAATCTCTGAATTGATTTCAAATCAATTTATTTTCCATTAAAAAATTTTTCTTAATTATTATTATCTGTAAAAAAAATTTATTTTAAAAAAAAAAAAAAATTAATGGGTAAAAAATTCAATAAAAAAAAAATTTTGCAGGTTTTTCGATCATTAAAAAAAACGAAAAAAAATAATTTTTTTCCCTCTTTTTCATGAAATTTCAATTTTTGAAAAAAACGACCGTCATAACCTGCCATCTGGTGTCTGTTTTCGTTAAACAACACAAATTATATTATCTTTTTTTAAAGAAAATTTGACAATATTTTAATTTTTTCAGGAAATCTAATAAATTCTTTCATTTTATTCAATTAAAAAAAATTGATTCTGGAATCAACCTTTGGGTTGATTTCAGAATCAATTTTTTTTTTGGAACGAAAAATTTTTCGTTCCTTAAATATCATCTACTTGAAGATAACCAATACAAGGTCTAATGGACAAGTGGATAGTGCACTCAACTGCTAATCCGAAAATCGTGGGTTCGATTCCTCGTCGCTACAAATTTTTTTTTTCTAAAATTCGTATCTGTAGAAAAATGTCTTTAAAAAATAAAATTTTTCTTAGTATGATATTAAGTAGATAAATTTTTTTTATAGTTTTTGATTTTCCAAATAAACGAAAAAAACCTAAAAATTTTTTTTTCTCTACATCATGAAATTTCAATTTTTGAAAAAAACGACCGTCATAAGCTGCCATCTGGTGTCTGTTTTCATTAAACAACACAAATTATATTATCTTTTTTTAAAGAAAATTTGACAATATTTTAATTTTTTCAGGAAATCTAATAAATTCTTTCATTTTATTTGGATCGAAAAATTTTTCGTTCCTTAAATATCATCTGCTTGAAAATAACTAATACAAGGTGTAATGGACAATTGGATAGTGCACTCAATTGCTAACCCGAAAATCGAGAGTTCGATTCCTAGTCGTTTCAAATTTTTTTTTTCTAAAATATCTATCTGTAAAAAATGTCTTTAAAAAATAAAATTTTTCTTAGTATGAAATTAAGTAGATAAATTACTTTTTTGCTATAGTTCGCAATCTTCCCGCCCGGGTTCAAATCTTAAAATTGGAAATTTTTTTTTTTTGCTATAGTTGGCAAGCCTATTTTGTAATGACTTATTTTTACAGATAATAATTTTAGAAAAAAAAAATTTGAAGCGACGAGGAATCGAACCCACGATTTTCGGGTTAGCAGTTGAGTGCACTATCCACTTGTCCATTAGACCTTGTATTGGTTACTTTCGAGCAGATGATATTTAGGAAATGAAAAATTTTTCGATCCAAAAAAAAATTGATTCTGAAATCAACCCCAAGGTTGATTCCAGAATCAATTTCTGTTAATTGAATAAAATGAAAGAATTTATTAGATTTCCTGAAAAATTAAAATATTGTCAAATTTTCTTTAAAAAAGATAATATAATTTGTGTTGTTTAATGAAAACAGACACTAGATGGCAGGTTATGACGGTCGTTTTTTTCAAAAATTGAAAATTCATGAAAAAGAGGGAAAAAAATTTTTTAGGTTTTTTTCGTTTATTTGGAAAATCAAAAACTATAAAAAAATTTTATCTACTTAATATCATACTAAGAAAAATTTTATTTTTTAAAGACATTTTTCTACAGATAATAATTTTAGAAAAAAAAAAAAAAATTTGAAGCGACGAGGAATCGAACCCACGATTTTCGGGTTAGCAGTTGAGTGCACTATCCACTTGTCCATTAGACCTTGTATTGGTTATTTTCGAGCAGATGATATTTAAGGAACAAAAAATTTTTCGATCCAAAAAAAATGATTCTGAAATCAATCCGAAGGTTGATTCCAGAATCAATTTCTGTTAATTGAATAAAATGAAAGAATTTATTAGATTTCCTGAAAAAATTAAAATATTGTCAAATTTTCTTTAAAAAAAGATAATATAATTTGTGTTGTTTAATGAAAACAGACACCAGATGGCACCCCATTTTACATTTAGTATTATTAATTATAATTATTTATTATTATTTATTAATAATTATTGTTTTTTTATTATTTATGAATAATTATTATTTTTTTATTATTTATTAATAATTATTGTTTTTTTATTATTTATTAATAGTTATTGTTTTTTATTATTTATTAATAATTATTATTATTTAATAATAATTATTTTTTATAAATTACTAATATTTTTTTTATTATTTATTAATAATATTAAGTCTATTTTGTACAGGAGACGCATATTTAAGTAACTTAAAAATAATAAAAATATAAAATTGAAATATGTGCGAAAATAAAATTCTTCTTAATAAATTTAAATTAATCTATCTTCGATATCTCGCAATTTTTATTATCAAAATTCGATTGTTTGTTCATTTGTTTTTTATATGTTACTAACTTCCCATAATTTAGTGTCATTTCTAAAGTGCGGCTGCTTATATATTTTCTCTTTTATTCTTCTTTTTATATTATTTAATTGTAAAATTGTTTATTATTATTGTTTGTTTGGTTTATTGTTGTTCGTTATTTTATAGTGTTTACAATTTTATATGTTTCTTGTTGTTCGGTATTTTATGGTTTTTTAAAATTTTATATGTTCATTTTTTATATTTTTTAAAAATGCCGCAAAACGAGTATACGGCTGCGGACTATACAGATATGATAATTTTTTATGGAAGGGCAAATAATGATTGCCAACAAGCCGCAGTCTTATTTCGGGAATTCCATCCAAATCGCGAGTTTTATCCGAATAGAAAAACAATAAATAGATTGGTAGCAAGAGCGCGAGAGAACGGCAATTTAATGCCAAATCATAAAACTTCGGGACGGCCCAGAAATGTAAGAACTCCGCAAAACGAGGAGCGCATAATTCAATTTGCGGAAGAGAACCCTGAGGAGGGAATCAGGACAATGGCAGCCAGGTTAGATTTGTCGTATGGTACAGTGCAAAGAACTCTTAAAGCTGAAAAATACCATGCATACAGGTACCAAAAAGTGCAAAATTTACTTCCGCGTGATTTTGAACAACGCTTGCAGTTTTGTCGGTGGGTCGTGCGTTCTTGTGAAAGAGATAGAACATTCCTGAGACGCGTCATTTTTACGGACGAATCACATTTTCGAAGAAGCGATATGTGGAACACCCACAATTTCCATTTTTGGGCTGATGAAAACCCTCATCTGACAACACCAAGAAGTTTTCAACAGCGCATTTCAGTCAACGTTTGGGCTGCAATGATTGGAAATCGCTTAGTAAAAAAATATTATTTTAACATAACCTCAATTATCAAAATTTTTATTCACGAAAAGAGTTCGAATCATTTCTCAAGGCTTGATTCAAACTTGAAGTCATGGCTTCAGGAATGATCAATGCTCGAGTCCAGATTCAGACATTGGATCATTTCTCAAGGCTTGATTCAAACTTGGAATCAGAGCTTCAGGAATGATCAATGCTCGAGTCCAGATTCAGACATTGGATCATTTCTCAAGACTTGATTCAAACTTGGAGTCAGAGCTTCAGGAATGATCAATGCTTGAGTCCAGATTCAGACTTTGGATCATTTCACAAGGCTTGATTCAAACTTGGAGTAAGAGCTTCAGGAATGATCAATGCTTGAGTCCAGATTCAGACTTTGGATCATTTCACAAGGCTTGATTTAAACTTAAAGTCATGGCTTCAGGAATGATCAATGCTCGAGTCCAGATTCAGACTTTAGATCATTTCTCAAAGCTTGATTCAAACTTGGAGTCAGAGCTTCAGGAATGATCAATGATCGAGTCCAGATTCAGACATTGGATCATTTCTCAAGGCTTGATTCAAACTTGGAGTCAGAGCTTCAGGAATGATCAATGATCGAATCCAGATTCAGACTTTAAGTCATTTCTCAAGCCTTGATTCAACCTTTGAGTCATGGCTTCAGGAATGACCAATGCTTGAGTCCAGATTAAGACTTTGTATCATTTCTCAAGGCTTGATTCAAACTTGGAATCAGAGCTTCAGGAATGATCAATGCTCGAGACCAGATTCAGACATTGGATCATTTCTCAAGGCTTGATTCAAACTTGGAGTCAGAGCTTCAGGAATGATCAATGCTTGAGTCCAGATAAGGACTTTGGATCATTTCTCAAGGCTTGATTCAAACTTGAAGTCATGGCTCCAGGAATGGTCAATGCTCGAGTCCAGATTCAGACATTGGATCATTTCTCAAGGCTTGATTCAAACTTGGAATCAGAGCTTCAGGAATGATCAATGCTCGAGTCCAGATTCAGACATTGGATCATTTCTTAAGGCTTGATTCAAACTTGGAGTCAGAGCGTCAGGAATGATCAATGCATGAATCCAGATTCAGACATTGGATCATTTCTCAAGGCTTGATTCAAACTTGGAATCAGAGCTTCAGGAATGATCAATGCTCGAGTCCAGATTCAGACATTGGATCATTTCTCAAGGCTTGATTCAAACTTGGAGTCAGAGCTTCAGGAATGATCAATGCTTGAGTCCAGATTCAGACTTTGGATCATTTCACAAGGCTTGATTCAAACTTGGAGTAAGAGCTTCAGGAATGATCAATGCTTGAGTCCAGATTCAGACTTTGGATCATTTCACAAGGCTTGATTTAAACTTAAAGTCATGGCTTCAGGAATGATCAATGCTCGAGTCCAGATTCAGACATTGGATCATTTCTCAAGGCTTGATTCAAACTTGGAATCAGAGCTTCAGGAATGATCAATGATCGAGTCCAGATTCAGACATTGGATCATTTCTCAAGTCTTGATTCAAACTTGGAGTCAGAGCTTCAGGAATGATCAATGATCGAATCCAGATTCAGACTTTAAGTCATTTCTCAAGCCTTGATTCAACCTTTGCGTCATGGCTTCAGGAATGATCAATGCTTGAGTCCAGTTTAAGACTTTGGATCATTTCTCAAGGCTTGATTCAAACTTGAAGTCATGGCTTCAGGAATGATCAATGCTCGAGTCCAGATTCAGACATTGGATCATTTCTCAAGGCTTGATTCAAACTTGGAATCAGAGCTTCAGGAATGATCAATGCTCGAGTCCAGATTCAGACATTGGATCATTTCTCAAGTCTTGATTCAAACTTGGAGTCAGAGCTTCAGGAATGATCAATGATCGAATCCAGATTCAGACTTTAAGTCATTTCTCAAGCCTTGATTCAACCTTTGAGTCATGGCTTCAGGAATGATCAATGCTTGAGTCCAGATTAAGACTTTGGATCATTTCTCAAGGCTTGTTTCAAACTTGAAGTCATGGCTTCAGGAATGATCAATGCTCGAGTCCAGATTCAGACATTGGATCATTTCTCAAGGCTTGATTCAAACTTGGAATCAGAGCTTCAGGAATGATCAATGCTCGATTCCAGATTAAGACATTGGATCATTTCTCAAGGCTTGATTCAAACTTGGAGTCAGAGCTTCAGGAATGATCAATGCTTGAGTCCAGATTCAGACTTTGGATCATTTCACAAGGCTTGATTCAAACTTGGAGTAAGAGCTTCAGGAATGATCAATGCTTGAGTCCAGATTCAGACTTTGGATCATTTCTCAAGGCTTGATTCAAACTTGAAGTCATGGCTTCAGGAATGATCAATGCTCGAGTCCAGATTCAGACATTGGATCATTTCTCAAAGCTTGATTCAAACTTGGAGTCAGAGCTTCAGGAATGATCAATGATCGAGTCCAGATTCAGACATTGGATCATTTCTTAAGGCTTGATTCAAACTTGGAGTCAGAGCTTCAGGAATGATCAATGATCGAGTCCAGATTCAGACATTGGATCATTTCTCAAGGCTTGATTCAAACTTGGAGTCAGAGCTTCAGGAATGATCAATGATCGAATCCAGATTCAGACTTTAAGTCATTTCTCAAGCCTTGATTCAACCTTTGAGTCATGGCTTCAGGAATGATCAATGCTTGAGTCCAGATTAATACTTTGGATCATTTCTCAAGGCTTGATTCGAACTTGAAGTCATGGCTCCAGGAATGGTCAATGCTCGAGTCCAGATTCAGACATTGGATCATTTCTCAAGGCTTGATTCAAACTTGGAATCAGAGCTTCAGGAATGATCAATGCTCGAGTCCAGATTCAGACATTGGATCATTTCTCAAGGCTTGATTCAAACTTGGAGTCAGAGCTTCAGGAATGATCAATGCTTGAGTCCAGATTCTGACTTTGGATCATTTCACAAGGCTTGATTTAAACTTAAAGTCATGGCTTCAGGAATGATCAATGCTTGAGTCCAGATTCAGATTTTGGATCATTTCTTAAGGCTTGATTTAAACTTAAAGTCATGGCTTTAGGAATGATCAATGCTTGAGTCCAGATTCAGACTTTGGATCATTTCACAAGGCTTGATTTAAACTTAAAGTCATGGCTTTAGGAATGATCAATGCTTGAGTCCAGATTCTGACTTTCGATCATTTCACAAGGCTTGATTCAAACTTAGAGTCAGAGCTTCAAGAATGATCAATGATCGAGTCTAAATTCAGACTTTAAGTCATTTCTCAAGCCTTGATTCAACCTTGGATTCATGGCTTCAGGAATGATCAATGCTCGAGTCCAGATTCAGACTTTAAGTCATTTCTCAAGCCTTGATTCAACCTTGGAGTCATGGCTGCAGGAATGATCAATGCTCGAGTCCAGATTCAGATTTTGGATTATTTCTCAAGGCTTGATTCAAACTTGGAGTCAGAGCTTCAGGAATGATCAATGATCGAGTCCAGATTCAGACTTTAAGTCATTTTTCAAGCCTTGATTCAAACTTGAAGTCAAGGTTTCAGGATTGATCAATGCTCGAGTCTAGATTTAGACTTTCAATCAAGGCTCAAGGCTTGATTCAAACTAGGAATCACAGCTTTAGGATTTGATCAATGCTCAGTCTAGATTCAAACTTTTGATCAAGGCTCAAGGCTTCATTCAAACTAGGAATCATGGCTTGATTCACACTCGGAATCATGGCTCGTTGTTTAATCATGGGTTGTGTCAAGATTTAGAATCTTTATCTTGGCTCAAGAGATGATCATTGCTCTGGAATTGATTTAGTCACTTCATGATGGTTTAAAACTGGATCATGGGTTAAGTCTTGACTTACATATTTCCTAAAAATTGAAACTCTTTTTGAGATTAGGGTTTTTGTGTGCATTCTAATGTGAGGTAATACTTATATAATTCAAATTGGCGAATTCAAAAAAAGTTTTTCTTTATTAATTTCTTTCCAGATTGGACCCTACTTTTATAATGGAAATTTAACTGGTGCCCGATATGAAGCATTTTTGCGGCAAGTAAGACGTCGGCTTAGAGCTGCTGGATTTACCGAGCAAGAAATTGATGACATGTGGTACCAGCATGATAATGCACCCTGTCATACTGCTGGAAATTGTCAGATCTGTTTACAATTGCTTTTTCCCAATCGTTTTATTGGACGAGGGGGCCCAGTTAATTGGCCACCCCGCTCCCCTGATTTGAATCCGTTAGATTATTTTTTGTGGGGACACATAAAATCAATTGTTTATCGGCATCCTGTCGAAAATAATATAGAGCTTTTAAAACAAAGGATTCGTGAGGCTTGTGCTACTATCACCGAAGAGATGATAGAAAGTAGTATAGATTCACTTTTGCACAGAGCACGATTGTGCATACAAATGGGGGGTGGCTTATTTGAGCACTTATTAAGTTAAAAATGTTTATTTGTATTTGTATAATTTATTTGTAGTTCTAATGCTGTTTAATAACTTTTGACGGATAAATTTCACGTGAACTCGACTAAATATTAATATTTTTGATTCAACTCTGAAAAATTCTGTTTTTTGGAAAAAAACTACGTGGAAAAGGTGGAAAAAATATTAATTGACAACGTGTATTAATTTACTTGTAGCTCTAATATTGTTTCATAACTTTTAACGGATAAAGTTCACTTGAACTCGGACAAATATTAATATTTTCGTTTCATTTTTGAGAAATTCTGTTCTGTCTGATGAAAACTACGTGGAAAAGGTGGAAAAATATTTATTGTCTTCATGTACTAATTTATTTGTAGTTCTAATGCTATTTAATAACTTTTAAAGGATAAAGTTCACTTGAACTCGGTTAAATATTAATTTTTTTGTTTCAACTTTAAAAAATTCTGTTCTTTTCAATAAAAACTATGTGGAAAAGGTGGAAAAAATATTAATTGACATCATGTACTAATTTATTTGTAGTTCTAATGCTATTTAATAACTTTTGAAGGATAAAGTTCATTTGAATTCGGCTAAATATTAATATTTTTGTTTCAACTCTGAGAAATTCTTTATTTTTGGATAAAAACTATTTGGAAAAGATGGAAAAAATATTAATTGACTACGTGTACTAATTTATTTGTAGTTCTGATGCTGTTTAATATCTTTTAACGGATAAATTTCACTTGAACTCGGCTAAATATTAATTTTTTTGATTCCACTCTGAGAAATTTTTTTTTTTTGATAAAAACTACGTGGAAAAGGTGGAAAAATTATTAATTGACTACACGTACCAATTTATTTGTAGCTCTAATATTATATAATATCTTTTAACGGATAAAGTTTACTTGAACTCTGCTAAATATTAATATTTTTGTTTCAACTTTAAGAAATTCTGTTCTGTCTGATGAAAACTACGTGGAAAAGGTGCAAAAAATATTAATTGACTTCATGTAATGATTTATTTGTAGTTCTAATGCTGTTTAATAACTTTTGACGGATAAATTTCACGTGAACTCGGCTAAATATTAATATTTTTGATTCAACTCTGAGAAATTCTTTTTTTTGGAAAAAAACTAAGTGGAAAAGGTGGAAAAAATATTAATTGACAACGTGTATTAATTTACTTGTAGCTCTAATATTGTTTCATAACTTTTAACGGATAAAGTTCACTTGAACTCGGCCAAATATTAATATTTTTGTTTCATTTTTGAGAAATTCTGTTCTGTCTGATGAAAACTACGTGGAAAAGGTGGAAAAATATTTATTGACAGCATGTACTAATTTATTTGTAGTTCTGATGCTGTTTAATATCTTTTAACGGATAAATTTCACTTGAACTCGGCTAAATATTAATATTTTTGATTCCACTCTGAGAAATTTTTTTTTTTTGATAAAAACTACGTGGAAAAGGTGGAAAAATTATTAATTGACTACACGTACCAATTTATTTGTAGCTCTAATATTGTTTAATATCTTTTAACGGATAAAGTTCACTTGAACTCGGCTAAACATTAATATTTTTGTTTCAACTTTGAGAAATTCCTTATTTTTGGATAAAAACTACTTGGAGAAGATGGAAAAATTATTAATTGACTACACGTACCAATTTATTTTTAGCTCTAATATTGTTTAATATCTTTTAACGGATAAAGTTCACTTGAACTCGGCTAAATATTAATATTTTTGTTTCAACTTTAAGAAATTCTGTTCTGTCAGATGAAAACTAAGTGGAAAAGGTGGAAAAAATATTAATTGATTTCATGTAATAATTTATTTGTAGTTCTAATGCTGTTTAATAACTTTTGACGGATAAATTTCACGTGAACTCGGCTAAATATTAATATTTTTGATTCAACTCTGAGAAATTCTTTTTTTTGGAAAAAAACTAAGTGGAAAAGGTGGAAAAAATATTAATTGACAACGTGTATTAATTTACTTGTAGCTCGAATATTGTTTCATAACTTTTAACGGATAAAGTTCACTTGAACTCGGCCAAATATTAATATTTTTGTTTCATTTTTGAGAAATTCTGTTCTGTCTGATGAAAACTACGTGGAAAAGGTGGAAAAATATTTATTGACAGCATGTACTAATTTATTTGTAGTTCTAATGCTATTTAATAACTTTTGAAGGATAAAGTTCATTTGAATTCGGCTAAATATTAATATTTTTGTTTCAACTTTAAAAAATTCTGTTCTTTTCAATAAAAACTATGTGGAAAAGGTGGAAAAAATATTAATTGACATCATGTACTAATTTATTTGTAGTTCTGATGCTGTTTAATATCTTTTAACGGATAAATTTCACTTGAACTCGGCTAAATATTAATATTT
This sequence comes from Leptopilina boulardi, assembly GCF_019393585.1. Lineage (NCBI taxonomy): Eukaryota > Metazoa > Arthropoda > Insecta > Hymenoptera > Figitidae > Leptopilina > Leptopilina boulardi. Next base: position 47,887 of record NW_026137789.1, on the reverse strand, counting down.
TTGATTCCACTCTGAGAAATTTTTTTTTTTTGATAAAAACTACGTGGAAAAGGTGGAAAAAATATTAATTGACAACGTGTATTAATTTACTTGTAGCTCTAATATTGTTTTATAACTTTTAACGGATAAAGTTCACTTGAACTCGGCCAAATATTAATATTTTTGATTCATTTTTGAGAAATTCTGTTCTGTCTGATGAAGACTACGTGGAAAAGGTGGAAAAATATGAATTGACTTCATGTACTAGTTTATTTGTGGATCTAATGCAGTTTAATCACTTTTAACAAATAATGTTCACTTGAACTCGGCTAAATATTAATATTTTTGTTTTAACTTTGAGAAATTCTTATTTTTGGATAAAAACTACTTGGAGAAGATGGAAAAATTATTAATTGACTACACGTACCAATTTATTTGTAGCTCTAATATTATATAATATCTTTTAACGGATAAAGTTTACTTGAAATCTGCTAAATATTAATTTTTTTGTTTCAACTTTGAAAAATTCTGTTCTTGTGAATAAAAACTGTTTAGAAAAGGTGGAAAAAAATATTAATTGACAGCATGTACTAATTTATTTGTAGTTCTAATGCTGTTTAATAACTTTTGACGGATAAATTTCACTTGAATTCGGCTAAATATTAATATTTTTGTTTCAACTTTGAGAAATTCTTTATTTTTGGATAAAAACTACTTGGAGAAGATGGAAAAATTATTAATTGACTACACGTACCAATTTATTTGTAGCTCTAATATTGTTTAATATCTTTTAACGGATAAAGTTCACTTGAACTCGGCTAAACATTAATATTTTTGTTTCAACTTTGAGAAATTCTTTATTTTTGGATAAAAACTACTTGGAGAAGATGGAAAAATTATTATTTGACTACACGTACCAATTTATTTTTAGCTCTAATATTGTTTAATATCTTTTAACGGATAAAGTTCACTTGAACTCGGCCAAATATTAATATTTTTGTTTCATTTTTGAGAAATTCTGTTCTGTCTGATGAAAACTACGTGGAAAAGGTGGAAAAATATTTATTGACTTCATGTACTAATTTATTTGTAGTTCTAATACTATTTAATAACTTTTGAAGGATAAAGTTCACTTGAACTCGGCTAAATATTAATTTTTTTGTTTCAACTTTAAAAAATTCTGTTCTTTTCAATAAAAACTATGTGGAAAAGGTGGAAAAAATATTAATTGACATCATGTACTAATTTATTTGTAGTTCTAATGCTATTTAATAACTTTTGAAGGATAAAGTTCATTTGAATTCGGCTAAATATTAATATTTTTGTTTCAACTTTGAGAAATTCTTTATTTTTGGATAAAAACTATTTGGAAAAGATGGAAAAAATATTAATTGACTACGTGTACTAATTTATTTGTAGTTCTGATGCTGTTTAATATTTTTTAACGGATAAATTTCACTTGAACTCGGCTAAATATTAATATTTTTGATTCAACTCTGAGAAATTCTTTTTATTGGAAAAAAACTACGTGGAAAAGGTGGAAAAAATATTAATTGACAACGTGTATTAATTTACTTGTAGCTCTAATATTGTTTCATAACTTTTAACGGATAAAGTTCACTTGAACTCGGCCAAATATTATTATTTTTGTTTCATTTTTGAGAAATTCTGTTCTGTCTGATGAAAACTACGTGGAAAAGGTGGAAAAATATTTATTGACTTCATGTACTAATTTATTTGCAGTTCTAATGCTATTTAATAACTTTTGAAGGATAAAGTTCACTTGAACTCGGCTAAATATTAATTTTTTTGTTTCAACTTTAAAAAATTCTGTTCTTTTCAATAAAAACTATGTGGAAAAGGTGGAAAAAATATTAATTGACATCATGTACTAATTTATTTGTAGTTCTAATGCTATTTAATAACTTTTGAAGGATAAAGTTCATTTGAATTCGGCTAAATATTAATATTTTTGTTTCAACTTTGAGAAATTCTTTATTTTTGGATAAAAACTATTTGGAAAAGATGGAAAAAATATTAATTGACTACGTGTACTAATTTATTTGTAGTTCTGATGCTGTTTAATATCTTTTAACGGATAAATTTCACTTGAACTCGGCTAAATATTAATATTTTTGATTCCACTCTGAGAAATTTTTTTTTTTTGATAAAAACTACGTGGAAAAGGTGGAAAAAATATTAATTGACAACGTGTATTAATTTACTTGTAGCTCTAATATTGTTTCATAACTTTTAACGGATAAAGTTCACTTGAACTCGGCCAAATATTAATATTTTTGATTCATTTTTGAGAAATTCTGTTCTGTCTGATGAAAACTACGTGGAAAAGGTGGAAAAATATTAATTGACTTCATGTACTAGTTTATTTGTGGATCTAATGCAGTTTAATCACTTTTAACAAATAATGTTCACTTGAACTCGGCTAAATATTAATATTTTTGTTTTAACTTTAAAAAATTCTGTTCTTTTCAATAAAAACTATGTGGAAAAGGTGGAAAAAATATTAATTGACATCATGTACTAATTTATTTGTAGTTCTAATGCTATTTAATAACTTTTGAAGGATAAAGTTCATTTGAACTCGGCCAAATATTAATATTTTTGTTTCAACTTTGAGAAATTCTTATTTTTGGATAAAAACTACTTGGAGAAGATGGAAAAATTATCAATTGACTACACGTACCAATTTATTTGTAGCTCTAATATTATATAATATCTTTTATCGGATAAAGTTTACTTGAAGTCTGCTAAATATTAATATTTTTGTTTCAACTTTAAGAAATTCTGTTCTGTCTGATGAAAACTACGTGGAAAAGGTGGAAAAAATATTAATTGACTTCATGTAATGATTTATTTGTAGTTCTAATGCTGTTTAATAACTTTTGACGGATAAATTTCACGTGAACTCGGCTAAATATTAATATTTTTGATTCAACTCTGAGAAATTCTTTTTTTTGGAAAAAAACTAAGTGGAAAAGGTGGAAAAAATATTAATTGACAACGTGTATTAATTTACTTGTAGCTCTAATATTGTTTCATAACTTTTAACGGATAAAGTTCACTTGAACTCGGCCAAATATTAATATTTTTGTTTCATTTTTGAGAAATTCTGTTCTGTCTGATGAAAACTACGTGGAAAAGGTGGAAAAATATTTATTGACTTCATGTACTAATTTATTTGCAGTTCTAATGCTATTTAATAACTTTTGAAGGATAAAGTTCACTTGAACTCGGCTAAATATTAATTTTTTTGTTTCAACTTTAAAAAATTCTGTTCTTTTCAATAAAAACTATGTGGAAAAGGTGGAAAAAATATTAATTGACATCATGTACTAATTTATTTGTAGTTCTAATGCTATTTAATAACTTTTGAAGGATAAAGTTCATTTGAATTCGGCTAAATATTAATATTTTTGTTTCAACTTTGAGAAATTCTTTATTTTTGGATAAAAACTATTTGGAAAAGATGGAAAAAATATTAATTGACTACGTGTACTAATTTATTTGTAGTTCTGATGCTGTTTAATATCTTTTAACGGATAAATTTCACTTGAACTCGGCTAAATATTAATATTTTTGATTCCACTCTGAGAAATTTTTTTTTTTTGATAAAAACTATGTGGAAAAGGTGGAAAAAATATTAATTGACAACGTGTATTAATTTACTTGTAGCTCTAATATTGTTTCATAACTTTTAACGGATAAAGTTCACTTGAACTCGGCCAAATATTAATATTTTTGATTCATTTTTGAGAAATTCTGTTCTGTCTGATGAAAACTACGTGGAAAAGGTGGAAAAATATTAATTGACTTCATGTACTAGTTTATTTGTGGATCTAATGCAGTTTAATCACTTTTAACAAATAATGTTCACTTGAACTCGGCTAAATATTAATATTTTTGTTTTAACTTTAAAAAATTCTGTTCTTTTCAATAAAAACTATGTGGAAAAGGTGGAAAAAATATTAATTGACATCATGTACTAATTTATTTGTAGTTCTAATGCTATTTAATAACTTTTGAAGGATAAAGTTCATTTGAACTCGGCCAAATATTAATATTTTTGTTTCAACTTTGAGAAATTCTTATTTTTGGATAAAAACTACTTGGAGAAGATGGAAAAATTATCAATTGACTACACGTACCAATTTATTTGTAGCTCTAATATTATATAATATCTTTTATCGGATAAAGTTTACTTGAAGTCTGCTAAATATTAATATTTTTGTTTCAACTTTAAGAAATTCTGTTCTGTCTGATGAAAACTACGTGGAAAAGGTGGAAAAAATATTAATTGACTTCATGTAATGATTTATTTGTAGTTCTAATGCTGTTTAATAACTTTTGACGGATAAATTTCACGTGAACTCGGCTAAATATTAATATTTTTGATTCAACTCTGAGAAATTCTTTTTTTTGGAAAAAAACTAAGTGGAAAAGGTGGAAAAAATATTAATTGACAACGTGTATTAATTTACTTGTAGCTCTAATATTGTTTCATAACTTTTAACGGATAAAGTTCACTTGAACTCGGCCAAATATTAATATTTTTGTTTCATTTTTGAGAAATTCTGTTCTGTCTGATGAAAACTACGTGGAAAAGGTGGAAAAATATTTATTGACTTCATGTACTAATTTATTTGCAGTTCTAATGCTATTTAATAACTTTTGAAGGATAAAGTTCACTTGAACTCGGCTAAATATTAATTTTTTTGTTTCAACTTTAAAAAATTCTGTTCTTTTCAATAAAAACTATGTGGAAAAGGTGGAAAAAATATTAATTGACATCATGTACTAATTTATTTGTAGTTCTAATGCTATTTAATAACTTTTGAAGGATAAAGTTCATTTGAATTCGGCTAAATATTAATATTTTTGTTTCAACTTTGAGAAATTCTTTATTTTTGGATAAAAACTATTTGGAAAAGATGGAAAAAATATTAATTGACTACGTGTACTAATTTATTTGTAGTTCTGATGCTGTTTAATATCTTTTAACGGATAAATTTCACTTGAACTCGGCTAAATATTAATATTTTTGATTCCACTCTGAGAAATTTTTTTTTTTTGATAAAAACTATGTGGAAAAGGTGGAAAAAATATTAATTGACAACGTGTATTAATTTACTTGTAGCTCTAATATTGTTTCATAACTTTTAACGGATAAAGTTCACTTGAACTCGGCCAAATATTAATATTTTTGATTCATTTTTGAGAAATTCTGTTCTGTCTGATGAAAACTACGTGGAAAAGGTGGAAAAATATGAATTGACTTCATGTACTAGTTTATTTGTGGATCTAATGCAGTTTAATCACTTTTAACAAATAATGTTCACTTGAACTCGGCTAAATATTAATATTTTTGTTTTAACTTTGAGAAATTCTTATGTTTGGATAAAAACTACTTGGAGAAGATGGAAAAATTATTAATTGACTACACGTACCAATTTATTTGTAGCTCTAATATTATATAATATCTTTTAACGGATAAAGTTTACTTGAACTCTGCTAAATATTAATTTTTTTGTTTCAACTTTGAAAAATTCTGTTCTTGTGAATAAAAACTGTTTAGAAAAGGTGGAAAAAAATATTAATTGACAGCATGTACTAATTTATTTGTAGTTCTAATGCTGTTTAATAACTTTTGACGGATAAATTTCACTTGAATTCGGCTAAATATTAATATTTTTGTTTCAACTTTGAGAAATTCTTTATTTTTGGATAAAAACTACTTGGAGAAGATGGAAAAATTATTAATTGACTACACGTACCAATTTATTTGTAGCTCTAATATTGTTTAATATCTTTTAACGGATAAGGTTCACTTGAACTCGGCTAAACATTAATATTTTTGTTTCAACTTTGAGAAATTCTTTATTTTTGGATAAAAACTACTTGGAGAAGATGGAAAAATTATTATTTGACTACACGTACCAATTTATTTTTAGCTCTAATATTGTTTAATATCTTTTAACGGATAAAGTTCACTTGAACTCGGCCAAATATTAATATTTTTGTTTCATTTTTGAGAAATTCTGTTCTGTCTGATGAAAACTACGTGGAAAAGGTGGAAAAATATTTATTGACTTCATGTACTAATTTATTTGTAGTTCTAATGCTATTTAATAACTTTTGAAGGATAAAGTTCACTTGAACTCGGCTAAATATTAATTTTTTTGTTTCAACTTTGAAAAATTCTGTTCTTGTGAATAAAAACTGTTTAGAAAAGGTGGAGAAAAATATTAATTGACAGCATGTACTAATTTATTTGTAGTTCTAATACTGTTTAATAACTTTTGACGGATAAATTTCATTTGAATTCGGCTAAATATTAATATTTTTGTTTTAACTTTGAGAAATTCTTATTTTTGGATAAAAACTACTTGGAGAAGATGGAAAAATTATTAATTGACTACACGTACCAATTTATTTGTAGCTCTAATATTATATAATATCTTTTAACGGATAAAGTTTACTTGAACTCTGCTAAATATTAATATTTTTGTTTCAACTTTAAGAAATTCTGTTCTTTCTGATGAAAACTACGTGGAAAAGGTGGAAAAAATATTAATTGACTTCATGTAATGATTTATTTGTAGTTCTAATGCTGTTTAATAACTTTTGACGGATAAATTTCACGTGAACTCGACTAAATATTAATATTTTTGATTCAACTCTGAAAAATTCTGTTTTTTGGAAAAAAACTACGTGGAAAAGGTGGAAAAAATATTAATTGACAACGTGTATTAATTTACTTGTAGCTCTAATATTGTTTCATAACTTTTAACGGATAAAGTTCACTTGAACTCGGCCAAATATTAATATTTTTGATTCATTTTTGAGAAATTCTGTTCTGTCTGATGAAAACTACGTGGAAAAGGTGGAAAAATATGAATTGACTTCATGTACTAGTTTATTTGTGGATCTAATGCAGTTTAATCACTTTTAACAAATAATGTTCACTTGAACTCGGCTAAATATTAATATTTTTGTTTTAACTTTGAGAAATTCTTATTTTTGGATAAAAACTACTTGGAGAAGATGGAAAAATTATTAATTGACTACACGTACCAATTTATTTGTAGCTCTAATATTATATAATATCTTTTAACGGATAAAGTTTACTTGAACTCTGCTAAATATTAATTTTTTTGTTTCAACTTTGAAAAATTCTGTTCTTGTGAATAAAAACTGTTTAGAAAAGGTGGAAAAAAATATTAATTGACAGCATGTACTAATTTATTTGTAGTTCTAATGCTGTTTAATAACTTTTGACGGATAAATTTCACTTGAATTCGGCTAAATATTAATATTTTTGTTTCAACTTTGAGAAATTCTTTATTTTTGGATAAAAACTACTTGGAGAAGATGGAAAAATTATTAATTGACTACACGTACTAATTTATTTGTAGCTCTAATATTGTTTAATATCTTTTAACGGATAAAGTTCACTTGAACTCGGCTAAACATTAATATTTTTGTTTTAACTTTGAGAAATTCTTATTTTTGGATAAAAACTACTTGGAGAAGATGGAAAAATTATTAATTGACTACACGTACCAATTTATTTGTAGCTCTAATATTATATAATATCTTTTAACGGATAAAGTTTACTTGAACTCTGCTAAATATTAATTTTTTTGTTTCAACTTTGAGAAATTCTGTTCTGTCTGATGAAAACTACGTGGAAAAGGTGGAAAAATATTTATTGACTTCATGTACTAATTTATTTGTAGTTCTAATGCTATTTAATAACTTTTGACGGATAAATTTCACTTGAATTCGGCTAAATATTAATATTTTTGTTTCAACTTTGAGAAATTCTTTATTTTTGGATAATAACTACTTGGAAAAGATGGAAAAATTATTTATTGACTACACGTAACAATTTATTTGTAGCTCTAATATTGTTTAATATCTTTTAACGGATAATGTTCACTTGAACTCGGCTAAATATTAATATTTTTGTTTCAAGTTTAAGAAATTCTGTTTTGTCTGATGAAAACTACGTGGAAAAGGTGGAAAAATGTTTATTGACTTCATGTACTAATTTATTTGTAGTTCTAATGCTATTTAATAACTTTTGAAGGATAAAGTTCACTTGAACTCGGCTAAATATTAATTTTTTTGTATCAACTTTGAAAAATTCTGTTCTTGTGAATAAAAACTGTTTAGAAAAGGTGGAAAAAAATATTAATTGACAGCATGTACTAATTTATTTGTAGTTCTAATGCTGTTTAATAACTTTGGACTTTTAAATTCACTTCAATTTTTTATTTTTGTCAATTTAGTTAATAATAACAAAAATCAAAATTCAAATGAATTTCTGTTATAAAAATCATAAGGAATAAGAAAAAAATTTTGTATGATTTTTCAAATGCGAGACAAAATACTGAAATAAAAAAAACTGAAAAAATTTTAATTGGTTTAACTATCATATATCTAATACAATTTTTTTTTCAAGTTTTTTCATCCCTTATTACAGTAATATATTTGAGGAGGCTTTTTTCTTAAAGCTTTTTTAAAATAACTATGCTGTCCCCATTTACCCCAAATTTTGGGGTAAATGGGGACAGTCAGTTTCATGCATTTAAAGCTTATCTAAATTTTTTTCTGCTAAATAAAATTAATCCTGGCAATGTAAACAACTTCAGCCTCATTTTCGTCCTCATTTTCATTTAAATGTTAGTCCTTAACTTTGTCGTCATTTTTGTTTTTCAAGTTAGTCCTCATTTACATTCTCAAGTCAATTCTCATCTTTGTCTTAAATTCGTCCTCATTTTCGTTTTCAAGTTAGTCCTCAAATTCGTCCTCATTTTCTTTCTCAAATTAGTCCGCAACTTCGTCCTCATTTTCTTTCTCAAATTAGTACGCAACTTCGTCCTTATTTTCGTTTCAAGTTAGTCCTCATTATCGTCCTCATTTTCGTTTCAATTTAGTCCTTAAATTCGTCCTCATTTTCATTCTTAAGTTAGTTTTCATCATTGTCCTCATTATCGTTAGAAGTTAGTCCTGAACTTTGTCCTCATTTTCATTCTCAAATTAGTCCTCAACTTTGTCCTCATTTTTTTCTCAAATTAGTCGGCAAACTTCGTCCTCATTTTTGTTTTTCCAGTTAGTCCTCAAATTCGTCCTCATTTTCGTTTCAAGTTAGTCCTCATTATCGTCCTCATTTTCGTTTTCAAGTTAGTCCTTATTTTCGTCCACAAGTCAGTTCTCATCTTGATCCTTTAATTCGACTTTATTTTCGGTTCAAGTTAGTCCTTAAATTCGTCCCCATTTTCATTCTTAAGTAAGTTTTCATCATTGTCCTCATTTTCTTTAGAAGTTAGTCCTGAAATTTGTCCTCATTTTCTTTCTCAAATTAGTCCTCAACTTCGTCCTCATTTTCTTTCTCAAATTAGTACGCAACTTCGTCCTTATTTTCGTTTCAAGTTAGTCCTCATTATCGTCCTCATTTTCGTTTCAATTTAGTCCTCAAATTCGTCCTCATTTTCATTCTTAAGTTAGTTTTCATCATTGTCCTCATTATCGTTAGAAGTTAGTCCTGAACTTTGTCCTCATTTTCATTCTCAAATTAGTCCTCAACTTTGTCCTCATTTTTTTTCTTAAATTAGTCGGCAGACTTCGTCCTCATTTTTGTTTTTTAAGTTAGTCCTTATTTTCGTCCTCAAGTTAGTTCTCATCTTTGTCCCTATATTCGTCCTCATTATCGTTTGAAGTTAGTAATGAACTTTGTCCTCATTTTCTTTCTAAAATTAGTCCTCACTTCGTCCTCATTTTTGTTTTTCAAGTTAGTCCTCAAATTCGTCCTCATTTTCGTTTTCAAGTTAGTCCTTAAATTTGTCCTCATTTTCGCTCTCATTTTCGTTTCAAGTTAGTTAAGGCTCAACTTCGTCCTCCTTTTCGTTCTTATGTTAGTCCTCACCTTGTCCTTATTTTAGTTTTTGAGTTAGTCCTCATCTTCGTCCTCTTTTTCATTCTTAAGTTAGTTTTCATCCTTGTCCTCATTTTCGTTTCAAGTTAGTCCTCAAATTCGTCCTGATTTTCACTCTCATTTTCGTTTCATGTAAGTCCTCATTTTAGTCCTCATTTTCCTTTTTAAGTTAGACCTCAAATTCGTCCTCATTTTCTTTCTCAAATTAGTCCGCAACTTCGTCTTTATTTTTTTTTTAAGTTAGTCCTCATTTTCGTCCTCAAGTTAGTTCACATCTTTGTCCCTATATTCGTCCTCATTTTCGTTTGAAGTTAGTAATGAAATTTGACCTCATTTTCTTTCACAAATTAGTCCTCACTTTGTCCTCATTTTTGGTTTTCAAGTTAGTCCTCAAATTCGTCCTCATTTTCGTTTCATGTAAGTCCTCATTTTCGTCCTTATTTTTGTTTTTCAAATTAGTCCTCATTTTAATCCTCAAATCAGTTCTCATCTTTGTTCTTAAATTCGTCCTCATTCTCCTTTCAAGTTAGTCCTCAAATTCGTCCTCATTTTCATTCTTAAGTTAGTTTTCATTATTGTCCTCATTTTCGTTAGAAGTTAGTCCTGAACTTTGTCCTCATTTTCTTTCTCAAATTAGTCCTCAACTTCGTCCTCATTTTTTTTCTCAAATTAATCGGCAACTTCGTCCTCATTTTTGTTTTTCAAGTTAGACCTCAAATTCATCCTCACTTTCGTTTTTAAGTTAGTCCTCAAATTCGTCCTCATTTTCGTTTCAAGTTAGTCCTCATTATCGTCCTCATTTTCGTTTCAAGTTAGTCCTCAAATTCGTCCTCATTTTCATTCTTAAGTTAGTTTTCATCATTGTCCTCATTATTGTTAGAAGTTAGTCGTGAACTTTGTCCTCATTTTCATTCTCAAATTAGTCCTCACTTTCTTTCTCAAATTAGTCTGCAACTTCGTCCTCATTTTCGTTTCAAGTTAGTCCTCAAATTCGTCCTCATTTTCGTTTTTCAAGTTAGTCCTCATTTTCGTTTTCAAGTTAGTCCTCATTTTCGCTCTCATTTTTATTTCAAGTTAGTCCTCATTATCGTCCTCATTTTTGTTTTCAAGTTAGTCCTTAATTTCGTCCTCATTTTCGCTATCATTTTCGTTTCTACTTAAGGCTCATATTCGTCCACTTTTTCGTTCTTAAGTTAGTCCTCACTTTGTCCTTATTATCGTTTTTAAGTTAGTCCTCATCTTCGTCCTCATTTTCGTTTTTGAAGATAGTCCTCATTTTCGTTTTTAAAGTCTTCAAATATGGGCGAACTATGGGCAAAGTATTGCGAAGTATGGGAGACGAAAAAAACACTTTTTTTTAAATTTTTGAACTATGGGCGAATTATGGGCCAAGTATGGCAAAGTATGGGAGGCGAAAAAAACACTTTTTTTAAAATTCTTTAAATATGGGCGAACTATGAGCCAAGTATGGCGAAGTATGGGAGGCAAAAAAAAGTATTTTTTTCAAATTCTTCAAATATGGGCGAACTATGGGCCAAGTATGGCGAAGTATGGGAGGCGAAAAAAACACTTTTTTTTAAATTTTTGAACTATGGGCGAACTATGGGCCAAGTATGGCGAAGTATGGGAGGCAAAAAAAATCATTTTTTTCAAATTCTTCAAATATGGGCGAACTATGGGCCAAGTATGGCGAAGTATGGGAGGCGAAAAAAACACTTTTTTTTAAATTTTTGAACTATGGGCGAACTATGGGCCAAGTATGGCGAAGTATGGGAGGCGAAAAAAACACTTTTTTTTAAATTTTTGAACTATGGGCGAACTATGGTCCAAGTATGGCGAAGTATGGGAGGCGAAAAAAATCATTTTTTTCAAATTTTACAACTATTAGCTAAGTTTGACAACTATATGAGGCAAAAAATAATTTTTTTCCAATTTTACAACTATTTGCTAAGTTTGGCGAACTATGTAAGGCAAAAAAATATAATTTTTTCAAATTCTTCAAATATGGGCAAACTATGGGCCAAGTATGGCGAAGTATGGGAGGCGAAAAAATGATTTTTTTTGCCTTCCGTAGTTTGCCATACTTGGCCCATAGTTCGCCCATATTTGAAGGATTTGAAAAAAATGATTTTTTTCGCCTCCCATACTTCGCCATACTTGGCCCATAGTTCGCCCATAGTTCAAAAATTTAAATAAAAGTGTTTTTTTCGCCTCTCATACTTCGCCATACTTGGCCCATAGTTCGCCCATATTTGAAGAATTTGAAAAAAATTTTTTTTTTGCTTCCCATACTTCGCCATACTTGGCCCATAGTTCGCCCATAGTTGGAGAATTGAAAAAAATGGTTTTTTTTAAGCCATACTTTAACTATGGGATTCGGTCATTAGCAATACTTTTGCCATACTGTTGCCATACTTTGTCAGCTTTTGGCCATGTTTAACCCATAGTTGGCCATACTTTGCCATCTTTTGCCCATACCTCCATTTAGGGGCCATTCATTAATTACGTAAGGGTCCTTAAGGGGAGGGGGAGTTTTTAAAATCTCTACATGGTCTTACGTCGGGGGGAGGGGGGGGTAGAAGCTAATCTTACGTAAGATTTTGCCAAGTATTTTCCATTTGTATTGTTGTTATTAATTTTACAATTACATTAATATTGTTAAAAACTTACGTAAGAAGGGGGAGGGGGGGTCCGAAAAATCTTATGTATTCTTACATGGGGGTAGGGGGGTCAAAATTAGCCAAAATCGTCCTTACGTAATTAATGAATGGCCCCTTACACGCTGGAAAAGTCACGGATTTTCCCGAGAGACTACGAATTTAACCGAAGTTCTTTCTGTTTGCGGCTTCGTGTCCTACTCGAACTTCTACGACTTGATCCGATTTTCGAAAGTGTTGTTAACCAGCAGAACGTACCTATTAACTGTCAACACACGTGTTTCAAATGTTTATAGTGCCACAGAAAACATTTATAATTATTAAATTTATTATTATTTTTATTAATTTTTATTTTTTGATGTCATCTTTACAATTATTTAATTTTTATTTGCAATAAAAATTTTTATAACAATCATAATTTTTAATCTGAAAAAAAGAAAAATCTATATAAACAATTAATAATAAAAATGAACCCAGCGTAACCTCTATAAAATTACACCATTGGCACTAGTAAACTATTTTTTATTATTAAGTTGTTATAAGTAAACTTCTTTCTCGCAAGTGGTAAAAATATTCAGTAGTTAGTATATAAGAAAACGATATATGCCGACCCCCAGCGAAATTTATCGTTATGCGTATAGAATTGTAAGTGTAGGTTTCGTTGCGATCGTGTAATGTCTATGTATAAGCGAAATGAACGTGCGTGTTCATTAGTATTCATATTATTCAATTTAATTTAACTAATTTGTTGATTAAATTATAATTAATTGATAAATCTTTATATTAAAAACATTAATTAATTTGATTTGATACAAAAAATGTTTAGATAATTACTTTACACTTATCTTTTGAATAATTCAATTCTTTTCCATCATGTAACACTCTTGTTTTATTTACACTCTTTAATTTAGTTTTCAAAAAGATCAATAAATTTTTACGCTTCCCGTTTGTAATTTAAATTTTTTGTAACCAAAAATTATTTCAAATCATTTTCCGTTGGAACCAACCAATCACACATTTCAGCATGAACACAGCCTTTTGTTTTTTCAACTCAGCTCTGTTCAACAATCACAGAAGTTTGCCGCACATCTAAAATGCAGTCACGACAATTACCAACCATTGTAACTTATTGCAATTTTCAATTTCAATTTACTCAAAAATTTCTCAAACAATTTCAAAAAAAAAAAATTAGTCCTCCTCTATACACCACCTTGAACACACCACCACGATTCCCCGATCACCCATATTATTTACATACAATTTTTAGTCGAAAAGGTTGAAGAATAGCCCATAATAAGTGATATTCTTTTTCAAATTCTGAAAAATATTTGAATTGGCCATCTCCCCCGGACTTACCCTATTTAGAGCTGTGGATGAATAATTGTTAAATTTTTACAGATTTTCTCATTTCTAGAAAATCGTATTCTTTTCTTATAGTTAAAACTTCGGACCAATATGTTAACAATTTTGCACGGAAGTTCGATTCCGCGCTACGAACTGAACTGCTTAGTTATTTGTGGAAGAGATAAATTTTGATTTGGACATTTGGAGCCGTGAAAGAAAAATTTGAAATTTTTTGGAAATAAAAAAAATTTTTTTCGCTTGTAACTCAAAACCATGCCCTCCAATTATTCTTAGTTAGAAAATTTTGTGTTTGTGAAATGATCACCAAAATAAAACCATTAATGATAACAGTTGGTGCCAGTTAGTTTTAATATTGTTTATTAAACGAAAATAGAGGCAAGTTTAAAATAATATAAATATTGAATTTATATACAATTAAATAATTTCAATAATGTGCGAAAAAATTAGAATTATTAATTGTACTCTTTAAATCTGAATTAGTACTTTTCAATTATAGAAAGAGTACAGATTCGTTTACTATAGTTGAATTAGTAACAGTTTAGTCTAATTTTTTAGTAAATAACTACAAATTGCTAGTAGAAAACGTACTAATTCATTAATAAGTCGTATCTCTTACTATTTCAAATTATTAGACCGATTTACTCTATGAATTAGTAGTTTTCTACCAGCAATTAGTAGTTTTTACTAAAAATTAGTCAAAACTGTTACTAATTCAATTTATTAAAGTTTAAGAAAAAGGTTAGTCAATCAGCACTTAACGCAATAAATGCTCAAAATGGGTTCCTCCTAATCGGATGCATAAACGAGCTCTGTTCACTAACGAGAGAATGCTTCTTTCAATCATTTGTGGTGTAATCGTTCGTACCGCCTGTGTGATGCGCTGCCTCAAAGTCTCAATATTATTTATTGGATGTCTGTAGACCAGATTTTTTAAATGTCCCCAGAGAAAAAAATCTAGTGGGTTTAGATCAGGGGACCTTGGTGGCCATGAAATAATTCCGCCTTTTCCAATCAACCTTCCAGGAAAAAGTTGAATTAATCGCCTTTGTGTTATCCCCGCAGTATGAGCTGGGTGGTTATCATGCTGATACCAAATCGTCTGGATTTCTTCATTCGTGAATCCTGCTCTTCGTAGTCGTCTGTGAATCGTTAACAGAAATCTTCTATATCTCGCTGCATTCAAATTTTGCTCATAAGTAACTGGACCAATCTATAACGGAAGTAAAAAAGAATTTGAAATTTTTTTAAATAAATTGAACAATTATTATTTATTTTTTAATACAATAATTATTATTAGATACCCTTTATATTATATATTTATTATTATCCACTTAATTTTATTTATTTCTCATTTTTTTATTTATTATTATTAATATTATTTGTTTAATATTTTGTATTATTTTTTAATACTTATTTATTTACTGTAAATTTAATACTTTTTATTTACATACTTTTGATAATTATTATTCTTATTATATATTTGTATTGTATATTTATTATTATACACTTAATTTTGTTTATTACATATTTTTTATTTATTATTATTTATCTTATAAATTTATTACTTATTTTTTTGTTTATTACTATTATTCATTAATATTATTTGTTACTTATTTAATATTTTTAATTAGTTTTTATTTAATATTTATTTACTATCAATTTATTACTCATTATTTTTCTAGCTTTGGATATTATTATTGTCATTATTATTATTGTTATTATTATTTTTATTATTATTATTATATATTTATTATTATTTATCATTAATATTATTCATTGTTTATTTCGAGGGGGTATTTACTTGTATAGTAGCGTGTACAGTTTTCATGTAATAGTAGTGTAATATTTGCGTATTAGTATGTAATAGAGAATTATTACGTTAGTGTATTACTCCATATTATGGAGATAATATCTTGTAATAGTCGGTAATACCCTGTAATAGTTCTCTAATAATCTGCAATACTTGAAAATAAATGTAATAGTAGGAAAATTAAGTGTATTGGAGTATACACCTTTCTAATAAGTAATTACCCCCTCGGTTTATTTACTTTTTTGTATTATTTTTGAATATTATTATTATTATTATATACTTATATTATATATTTATTATTATCCACTTAATTTTACTTATTTCTTACTTTTTTATTTATTATTATTAATATTATTTGTTATTTATTTAATATTTTGTATTATTTTTTAATACTTATTTATTTACTATAAATTTATTACTTTTGCTTCCTCGTGGAGGAAGCTACCCGTGCAGAAATTTGAGTTAGATTTTAATAGGGACCTCGCTGTGCGTCCCTTTTGCCAGATGGGTTCCGGAAGGGAAACTCTAGGCGGGACTCGGCATTTTTCGTCACGATCGACGCCAGCGAGGAATGTTGGTAGGGATCTAGCAGGGATATCCCTGCGATTTCCCTACCAGAAATAAAGGGTTCTCGCTAGAACCCTATTAGCTCCCTTTAATCGATTATTATTAAATAAAAATTAATAAATATTTAATAAATCCAAAAAACATATTTATATAAAGATCCAACGTCCTTTCTTGCGTGTGTGTTTTTGAAATTGTAGAGTTAAAAACGCCTGTTATGCTATTTATTATAGCCGTGAAGTTTAATTGAACTTCCTAACCTCCAAACAGTAGTAACACAAATTTTAACCAGAATTATAAATAAAAAAGTTAGAAATCATAATATTACCTAAAGAAATTGGAATAATCATAGCAAAAATTAAAAATTTGCAATAATGATATTAACATAAAGACAAAATTTGAGGTTAGAAAACCAATCAATATATTTTTTACTTTTAATATTCTAAGTACATATTTCATGTTTGTTGGCTTAATATTAAATATTCTTAAATTGATAATATTATGTTAATATTTATCTTCTGATAAAGAAGATGAGTGATTATTTTCCATTATTGATTAACAAAAGAACAATAAAATTCAGGTTCACACAAAATGACATGTGCACTTGCACCATTCATGTCATCATTCTCGACGATGGAACATCGATATATTGAAAACTTCGATACATCGATTTCGATATTTTCGATTTAAATTTAAATATTATTTTTAAATTAAGTAAAAAGTGAAACTATATATAACAATGTAATTTATTAATAATATTATTTTGATTCTATCACTCGGTGTTATTTAATAATAAATTTAATATATTTAATAATTTTATTACTAATATTTATTCTTTTTATTATTATTTCTAAAACGAACATTTTAAAAATATTTGTGTCCCTTATTGGACATAATTAAATTCATATTTTAAATAAAGAAAACATCAAAAAATAATATCGAAGTCCGATTCGAGGTATTTCTGGCTAGAATTTAGTAAGGGCTTAATCAGATTTTTCTAGTTTGAATTGCCTTTCTAGAATTCAAACGGGATCTCAGCAGATATTTCTAGTCTGAATTTCTCACTAGAACTAATCAGGTTCGAGTACGACTTTTCTAGGCTAGATTTTCTAGCGCGGTTCTAGTCGGAATCCATTATCACGTTGGGAAGCTTAGGGACATTTCTACACGGGTATGTAGTCCTTTCGTTTATAAACTTTTTAAAAATGGTGAAAACAAATTTTCCTCTATATAGAAACATGTTATATGAGATCCTGATCAATTGTCCGGATGTATATATGTGTGTATGTATGTGTGTGTGTGTGTGTGTATGTATGTGTGTGTGGATCGTTTTTGTGAACACGATATCTTTAACAGGTTTTAATGGATTTGGATAAAATTTGGTAGGCTTATTTAACACATTAATTTCTCAAAAATGACGAGAGGATTTTTAAAAATACCCCAAAAAAAAAATTTTATCGTCTTTTTTCCAAAAATTTTTTTTTAATTGAAAAAATTTTTAAATCGAAAAATTTAAGGTAATATATAATATAATCGTCTTCTTTATGTCAAGATGAATCGATTGATATATATAAAGTATAGATTTGATTGAAAATTTGAGAATTAATAAAAATTGAAAAATCGAAAATTCATATTTTAGCTAAAAAAATTTGTGTTTTTTTAAAATTCAAGTTGATGAATAAAATAATTGTATTCCTTGCATTAAAACGAATCGATTCGTATATATAAAGTTTATGTTACACTCAAAATTAATTAAAATTTTCTTTATTTTTCAAAAAATTTAATTAATTTAAAACATTTTTAACTCGAAATTTTTTAAATCAATCAATTGAATTGGACAAATTCATTGCTTCCTTCACGAGGAAGCGAATTTTTTGCTTCACACAATGAGGAAGCATAATGTTTATGAAATAAACATAAAGGACCCCCTCCTTGTTATTTATATACTTTTGATTATTAATATTATATATTTGTATCGTATATTTATTATTATTCACTTAATTTTATTTATTACTAATTTTGTATTTATTATAATTTAACTTCCAAATTTATTACTTATTTTTGTATTTATTATTATTAGTCATTAATATTATTTGTTATTTATTTTGTTTTCGAATTATTTTTTAATTAATATTTATTTACTATCAATTTATTACTCATTATTTTTCTATTTTTGGATATTATTATTGTCATTATTATTAGTATTATTATTATATATTTATTATTATTTATCATTAATATTATTCATTGTTCATTTACTTTTTAGTATTATTTTTTATTCTTTGTTTGTTTATTAGAAATTTATTATTTATATATTTTTAAATATTATTATATATTTATTATTTATTTAATATTTTGTAGTATTTTTTAATAATTATTTATTTACTATAAATTATTATTACTTTTTATTTATATATTTTTGATTATTATTATTATTATATATTTATTATTATTTACTTTATTTTTTACATTTTTTATTCATTATTGTTTATCATTAATAATATTTATTGTTTATTTACTATTTTTATTATGTTTTATTCATTATTTATTATAAATTTTTTGCTTGTTATTTACTTATTTTTTAATATTATTATCAATTACCTACCATTCGATTATTGATCAAGCCGACCCAAATATTTATTGTAAACCTTTCTTGGAATGATCTTGGCGTTGTTAAATGAGGATTTTCAGATGACCAATAGTGGGAATTATGAGAATTCCAAGTTCCGCATCGACCAAAATGTGATTCGTCAGTGAACAATATACGTCGTAACAGATTGGGATTTCTCCTATTAACTCTAAGAATCCAACGGCAAAAAGTGACACGTTTCCTATAATCTGTTCTTTTCAAATCTTGCACTTTTGTATAGTGAAATGCATGTAGTCTCTCGGCCTTTAGGGTTCTTTGTACAGTACCATATGATAAGTTTAATTGTCTCGCCATACCCCGGATCCCCTCTTCTGGATTTTGATTGACGAAATCGAGAATCCTTTCTTCGTTTCGCGGATTTCTCGCTCTGCGCGGTGCTCCTGCATTTTGGTGGTCGGGCATTATATTGCCTGTTTCTCTTAATCTATGGATCGCTCTTAAAATCGTCTTTCGGTTTGGATAAAAATCCCTGTTGGGATGTTCTTGACGAAAAATATTCGACGCTTCTTGAGCATCGTGATTAGCTCGTCCATAATATAGGACCATGTCGAAATACTCAGCAGCAGTATAAAAATTTTGCGGCATAGTAGCCGTAAAAATAGTTAAAAGAAACAAAAATTTGAAACGTAACAATGTAAACAAATTATCACAATAAACTTACTTATAATTACAATAAAATAATTTTTTTATTTTCATTCACTAACTGTCAAACTTCAGGTAAAGAAAGGTTACCATGGTGTGAATTAATAAATGAAGCACGAAACAAAAGCATCTTCAATTTAATTAACTATAATAGTCGTCGTATTATTTCGTTCATTCTGTCCACACCTGAAGTTAGTCATGATTATGCTTTTTTTAATTGGATTTACAACAATTTATATTATCAAATTGTCATTGAGAAATAAGAAATTCCGCAAATGTTTTTCCTTTTTTTGAAAATTAACACTTTTTAATTTTCATTATTTTCATCATTTTATTAATTATTTTTAATTATTTATTCATTAAAAATATAAATCATGGTAATTTATACATTTCTTTGCACTAAACGACTAAATTTTTGTTAAATAATCTTTTTGGCAAATCGAAAGTATGCAGATTTTTATAATTACTTCTAAACGAAATTAGAGAATTATTAAACAATTTTGATTAAGAAACAGAAAATATATCCATTTCCATATTTTCTGTTTATCATACATTATTGGGTAAGCTTTTGCTTTTGAAATATTTTGATAGATAATATATTATATTCTTTTTTTAATGTTTTATTTTCCTTTTTTAATTAATTAAAAAAATCTTCATTAATCGAAAATTATTAAATGTTTCTTCATTGTTCAATAATCATTAGCTTTCCCTTTCTTCAAAAAAAAAAAAAATTATAAAATTATTAAAAAAATCGACATTACAGAATAGAAAATATTTAACACATATGCTGTTTCTCAATCACAATTCTGTTCACAAAGTTAGGAGTTCTTTTTGAAAAGAAAGAAAATATTTTGCAAAATTCCTATGTCTTGTCACAATTTTTTAAGAAAATACTGTTTTTTTTTTGAAAACGAGAAATAATTAGCACAATTTCAATTTCTTAATTATAATTTTTATTAAGCAAAATAAGAAATTTTATTTAAGAATAATAATGCTTCTAAAACTAGTGCTAAAACTGCTGCTAAACATGCTTCTAAACCTGGTGCTAAAGCTAATGCTAAAAATATTTTTAAAACTGGTGCTACAACTGCTGCTAAAAATGGTTCTAAAACTAGTGCTAAAACTGTTTCTAAAAATGGTTCTAAAAGTGGTGCTAAAACTGCTTCTAAAAATGGTTCTAAAACTGGTGCTACAACTGCTGCTAAAAATGGTTCTAAAACTGGTGTTAAAACTGCTGCTAAAAATGGTTTTAAATCGCCCATAATTCGCCCCTATTTGAAGAATTTAAAAAAAATGATTTTTTTTGCCTCCCATACTTCGCCATACTTGGCCCATAGTTCGCCCATAGTTCAAAAATTTAAAAAAAGTGTTTTTTTCGCCTCCCATACTTCGCCATACTTGGCCCATAGTTCGCCCATAGTTCAAAAATTTAAAAAAAAAGTTTTTTTTTCGCCTCCCATACTTCGCCATACTTGGCCCATAGTTCGCCCATAGTTCAAAAATTTAAAAGAAAGTGTTTCTTTCGACTCCCATACTTCGCCATACTTGGCCCATAGTTCGCCCATAGTTCAAAAATTTAAAAGAAAGTGTTTCTTTCGACTCCCATACTTCGCCATACTTGGCCCATAGTTCGCCCATAGTTCAAAAATTTAAATAAAAGTGTTTTTTTCGCCTCCCATACTTTGCCATACTTGGCTCCTAGTTCGCCCCTATTTGAAGAATTTAAAAAAAATGATTTTTTTTGCCTCCCATACTTCGCCATACTTGGCCCATAGTTCGCCCATAGTTCAAAAATTTAAAAAAAAGTGTTTTTTTCGCCTCCCATACTTCGCCATACTTGGCCCATAGTTCGCCCATAGTTCAAAAATTTAAATAAAAGTGTTTTTTTCGCCTCTCATACTTCGCCATACTTGGCCCATAGTTCGCCCATATTTGAAGAATTTAAAAAAAATGATTTTTTTTGCCTCCCATACTTCGCCATACTTGGCCCATAGTTCGCCCATAGTTCAAAAATTTTAAAAAAAGTGTGTTTTTCGCCTCCCATACTTCGCCATACTTGGCCCATAGTTCGCCCATAGTTCAAAAATTTAAATAAAAGTGTTTTTTTCGCCTCTCATACTTCGCCATACTTGGCCCATAGTTCGCCCATATTTGAAGAATTTAAAAAAAATGATTTTTTTTGCCTCCCATACTTCGCCATACTTGGCCCATAGTTCGCCCATAGTTCAAAAATTTTAAAAAAAGTGTGTTTTTCGCCTCCCATACTTCGCCATACTTGGCCCATAGTTCGCCCATAGTTCAAAAATTTAAATAAAGTGTTTTTTCGCCTCAAATACTTCGCCATACTTGGCCCATAGTTCGCCCATAGTTCAAAAATTTAAATAAAGTGTTTTTTTCGCCTCCCATACTTCGCCATACTTGGCCCATAGTTCGCCCATAGTTCAAAAATTTAAAAAAAAGTGCTTTTTTCGCCTCCCATACTTCGCCATACTTGGCCCATAGTTCGCCCATATTTGAAGAATTTAAAAAAAATGATTTTTTTTGCCTCCCATACTTCGCCATACTTGGCCCATAGTTCGCCCATATTTGAAGGATTTGAAAAAAATGATTTTTTTTGCCTCCCATACTTCGCCATACTTGGCCCATAGTTCGCCCATAGTTCAAAAATTTTAAAAAAAGTGTGTTTTTCGCCTCCCATACTTCGCCATACTTGGCCCATAGTTCGCCCATAGTTCAAAAATTTTAAAAAAAGTGTGTTTTTCGCCTCCCATACTTCGCCATACTTGGCCCATAGTTCGCCCATAGTTCAAAAATTTAAATAAAAGTGTTTTTTTCGCCTCTCATACTTCGCCATACTTGGCCCATAGTTCGCCCATATTTGAAGAATTTGAAAAAAATGATTTTTTTTGCCTCCCATACTTCGCCATACTTGGCCCATAGTTCGCCCATAGTTCAAAAATTTAAATAAAGTGTTTTTTTCGCCTCAAATACTTCGCCATACTTGGCCCATAGTTCGCCCATAGTTGAAAAATTTAAATAAAGTGTTTTTTTCGCCTCCCATACTTCGCCATACTTGGCCCATAGTTCGCCCATAGTTCAAAAATTTAAATAAAAGTGTTTTTTTCGCCTCCCATACTTTGCCATACTTGGCCCCTAGTTCGCCCATATTTGAAGAATTTAAAAAAAATGATTTTTTTTGCCTCCCATACTTCGCCATACTTGGCCCATAGTTCGCCCATATTTGAAGGATTTGAAAAAAATGATTTTTTTGCCTCCCATACTTCGCCATACTTGGCCCATAGTTCGCCCATAGTTCAAAAATTTAAATAAAAGTGTTTTTTTCGCCTCCCATACTTTGCCATACTTGGCCCCTAGTTCGCCCATATTTGAAGAATTTAAAAAAAATGATTTTTTTTGCCTACCATACTTCGCCATACTTGGCCCATAGTTCGCCCATATTTGAAGGATTTGAAAAAAATGATTTTTTTGCCTCCCATACTTCGCCATACTTGGCCCATAGTTCGCCCATAGTTCAAAAATTTAAATAAAGTGTTTTTTTCGCCTCCCATACTTCGCCATACTTGGCCCATAGTTCGCCCATAGTTCAAAAATTTAAATAAAGTGTTTTTTTCGCCTCCCATACTTCGCCATACTTGGCCCATAGTTCGCCCATAGTTCAAAAATTTAAATAAAGTGTTTTTTTCGCCTCCCATACTTCGCCATACTTGGCCCATAGTTCCCCCATAGTTCAAAAATTTAAAAAAAAGTGTTTTTTTCGCCTCCCATACTTCGCCATACTTGGCCCATAGTTCGCCCATAGTTCAAAAATTTAAAAGAAAGTGTTTTTTTCGACTCCCATACTTCGCCATACTTGGCCCATAGTTCGCCCATAGTTCAAAAATTTAAATAAAAGTGTTTTTTTCGCCTCCCATACTTTGCCATACTTGGCTCCTAGTTCGCCCATATTTGAAGAATTTAAAAAAAATGATTTTTTTTGCCTCCCATACTTCGCCATACTTGGCCCATAGTTCGCCCATATTTAAAGAATATGGAAAAAATGATTTTTTTTGCCTCCCATACTTCGCCATACTTGGCCCATAGTTCGCCCATAGTTCAAAAATTTAAAAAAAAGTGTTTTTTTCGCCTCCCATACTTCGCCATACTTGGCCCATAGTTCGCCCATATTTGAAGGATTTGAAAAAAATGATTTTTTTGCCTCCCATACTTCGCCATACTTGGCCCATAGTTCGCCCATATTTAAAGAATTTGAAAAAAATGATTTTTTTTGCCTCCCATACTTCGCCATACTTGGCCCATAGTTCGCCCATAGTTCAAAAATTTAAAAAAAGTGTTTTTTTCGCCTCCCATACTTCGCCATACTTGGCCCATAGTTCGCCCATAGTTCAAAAATTTAAAAAAAAGTGTTTTTTTCGCCTCCCATACTTCGCCATACTTGGCCCATAGTTCGCCCATAGTTCAAAAATTTAAAAGAAAGTGTTTTTTTCGACTCCCATACTTCGCCATACTTGGCCCATAGTTCGCCCATAGTTCAAAAATTTTAAAAAAAGTGTTTTTTTCGCCTCCCATACTTCGCCATACTTGGCCCATAGTTCGCCCATAGTTCAAAAATTTAAATAAAAGTGTTTTTTTGCCTCCCATACTTCGCCATACTTGGCCCATAGTTCGCCCATATTTAAAGAATTTGGAAAAAATGATTTTTTTTGCCTCCCATACTTCGCCATACTTGGCCCATAGTTCGCCCATAGTTCAAAAATTTAAATAAAGTGTTTTTTTCGCCTCCCATACTTCGCCATACTTGGCCCATAGTTCGCCCATAGTTCAAAAATTTAAAAAAAAGTGCTTTTTTCGACTCCCATACTTCGCCATACTTGGCCCATAGTTCGCCCATATTTGAAGAATTTAAAAAAAATGATTTTTTTTGCCTCCCATACTTCGCCATACTTGGCCCATAGTTCGCCCATAGTTCAAAAATTTAAATAAAAGTGTTTTTTTCGCCTCCCATACTTTGCCATACTTGGCTCCTAGTTCGCCCATATTTGAAGAATTTAAAAAAAATGATTTTTTTTGCCTCCCATACTTCGCCATACTTGGCCCATAGTTCGCCCATATTTAAAGAATATGAAAAAAATGATTTTTTTTGCCTCCCATACTTCGCCATACTTGGCCCATAGTTCGCCCATAGTTCAAAAATTTTTAAAAAAGTGTTTTTTTCGCCTCCCATACTTCGCCATACTTGGCCCATAGTTCGCCCATAGTTCAAAAATTTAAATAAAAGTGTTTTTTTCGCCTCTCATACTTCGCCATAATTGGCCCATAGTTCGCCCATATTTGAAGAATTTAAAAAAAATGATTTTTTTTGCCTCCCATACTTCGCCATACTTGGCCCATAGTTCGCCTATAGTTCAAAAATTTAAATAAAGTGTTTTTTTCGCCTCAAATACTTCGCCATACTTGGCCCATAGTTCGCCCATAGTTCAAAAATTTAAATAAAGTGTTTTTTTCGCCTCCCATACTTCGCCATACTTGGCCCATAGTTCGCCCATAGTTCAAAAATTTAAATAAAGTGTTTTTTTCGCCTCCCATACTTCGCCATACTTGGCCCATAGTTCGCCCATAGTTCAAAAATTTAAATAAAGTGTTTTTTTCGCCTCCCATACTTCGCCATACTTGGCCCATAGTTCGCCCATAGTTCAAAAATTTAAATAAAGTGTTTTTTTCGCCTCCCATACTTCGCCATACTTGGCCCATAGTTCGCCCATAGTTCAAAAATTTAAAAAAAAGTGTTTTTTTCGCCTCCCATACTTCGCCATACTTGGCCCATAGTTCGCCCATAGTTCAAAAATTTAAAAGAAAGTGTTTTTTTCGACTCCCATACTTCGCCATACTTGGCCCATAGTTCGCCCATAGTTCAAAAATTTAAATAAAAGTGTTTTTTTCGCCTCCCATACTTTGCCATACTTGGCTCCTAGTTCGCCCATATTTGAAGAATTTAAAAAAAATGATTTTTTTTGCCTCCCATACTTCGCCATACTTGGCCCATAGTTCGCCCATATTTAAAGAATATGAAAAAAATGATTTTTTTTGCCTCCCATACTTCGCCATACTTGGCCCATAGTTCGCCCATAGTTCAAAAATTTTAAAAAAAGTGTTTTTTTCGCCTCCCATACTTCGCCATACTTGGCCCATAGTTCGCCCATAGTTCAAAAATTTAAATAAAAGTGTTTTTTTCGCCTCTCATACTTCGCCATACTTGGCCCATAGTTCGCCCATATTTGAAGAATTTAAAAAAAATGATTTTTTTTGCCTCCCATACTTCGCCATACTTGGCCCATAGTTCGCCCATAGTTCAAAAATTTAAATAAAAGTGTTTTTTTCGCCTCCCATACTTTGCCATACTTGGCTCCTAGTTCGCCCATATTTGAAGAATTTAAAAAAAATGATTTTTTTTGCCTCCCATACTTCGCCATACTTGGCCCATAGTTCGCCCATATTTAAAGAATATGAAAAAAATGATTTTTTTTGCCTCCCATACTTCGCCATACTTGGCCCATAGTTCGCCCATAGTTCAAAAATTTTTAAAAAAGTGTTTTTTTCGCCTCCCATACTTCGCCATACTTGGCCCATAGTTCGCCCATAGTTCAAAAATTTAAATAAAAGTGTTTTTTTCGCCTCCCATACTTCGCCATACTTGGCCCATAGTTCGCCCATATTTGAAGAATTTAAAAAAAATGATTTTTTTTGCCTCCCATACTTCGCCATACTTGGCCCATAGTTCGCCTATAGTTCAAAAATTTAAATAAAGTGTTTTTTTCGCCTCAAATACTTCGCCATACTTGGCCCATAGTTCGCCCATAGTTCAAAAATTTAAATAAAGTGTTTTTTTCGCCTCCCATACTTCGCCATACTTGGCCCATAGTTCGCCCATAGTTCAAAAATTTAAATAAAGTGTTTTTTTCGCCTCCCATACTTCGCCATACTTGGCCCATAGTTCGCCCATAGTTCAAAAATTTAAATAAAGTGTTTTTTTCGCCTCCCATACTTCGCCATACTTGGCCCATAGTTCAAAAATTTAATAGAAAGTGTTTTTTTCGACTCCCATACTTCGCCATACTTGGCCCATAGTTCGCCCATATTTAAAGAATTTGAAAAAAATGATTTTTTTTGCCTCCCATACTTCGCCATACTTGGCCCATAGTTCGCCCATAGTTCAAAAATTTAAATAAAGTGTTTTTTTCGCCTCCCATACTTCGCCATACTTGGCCCATAGTTCGCCCATAGTTCAAAAATTTAAAAAAAAGTGTTTTTTTCGCCTCCCATACTTCGCCATACTTGGCCCATAGTTCGCCCATAGTTCAAAAATTTAAAAGAAAGTGTTTTTTTCGACTCCCATACTTCGCCATACTTGGCCCATAGTTCGCCCATAGTTCAAAAATTTAAATAAAAGTGTTTTTTTCGCCTCCCATACTTTGCCATACTTGGCTCCTAGTTCGCCCATATTTGAAGAATTTAAAAAAAATGATTTTTTTTGCCTCCCATACTTCGCCATACTTGGCCCATAGTTCGCCCATATTTAAAGAATATGGAAAAAATGATTTTTTTTGCCTCCCATACTTCGCCATACTTGGCCCATAGTTCGCCCATAGTTCAAAAATTTAAAAAAAAGTGTTTTTTTCGCCTCCCATACTTCGCCATACTTGGCCCATAGTTCGCCCATATTTGAAGGATTTGAAAAAAATGATTTTTTTGCCTCCCATACTTCGCCATACTTGGCCCATAGTTCGCCCATATTTAAAGAATTTGAAAAAAATGATTTTTTTTGCCTCCCATACTTCGCCATACTTGGCCCATAGTTCGCCCATAGTTCAAAAATTTAAAAAAAGTGTTTTTTTCGCCTCCCATACTTCGCCATACTTGGCCCATAGTTCGCCCATAGTTCAAAAATTTAAAAAAAAGTGTTTTTTTCGCCTCCCATACTTCGCCATACTTGGCCCATAGTTCGCCCATAGTTCAAAAATTTAAAAGAAAGTGTTTTTTTCGACTCCCATACTTCGCCATACTTGGCCCATAGTTCGCCCATAGTTCAAAAATTTTAAAAAAAGTGTTTTTTTCGCCTCCCATACTTCGCCATACTTGGCCCATAGTTCGCCCATAGTTCAAAAATTTAAATAAAAGTGTTTTTTTGCCTCCCATACTTCGCCATACTTGGCCCATAGTTCGCCCATATTTAAAGAATTTGGAAAAAATGATTTTTTTTGCCTCCCATACTTCGCCATACTTGGCCCATAGTTCGCCCATAGTTCAAAAATTTAAATAAAGTGTTTTTTTCGCCTCCCATACTTCGCCATACTTGGCCCATAGTTCGCCCATAGTTCAAAAATTTAAAAAAAAGTGTTTTTTTCGACTCCCATACTTCGCCATACTTGGCCCATAGTTCGCCCATATTTAAAGAATTTGAAAAAAATGATTTTTTTTGCCTCCCATACTTCGCCATACTTGGCCCATAGTTCGCCCATAGTTCAAAAATTTAAATAAAAGTGTTTTTTTCGCCTCCCATACTTTGCCATACTTGGCTCCTAGTTCGCCCATATTTGAAGAATTTAAAAAAAATGATTTTTTTTGCCTCCCATACTTCGCCATACTTGGCCCATAGTTCGCCCATATTTAAAGAATTTGAAAAAAATGATTTTTTTTGCCTCCCATACTTCGCCATACTTGGCCCATAGTTCGCCCATAGTTCAAAAATTTAAATAAAGTGTTTTTTTCGCCTCCCATACTTCGCCATACTTGGCCCATAGTTCGCCCATAGTTCAAAAATTTAAATAAAAGTGTTTTTTTCGCCTCCCATACTTTGCCATACTTGGCTCCTAGTTCGCCCATATTTGAAGAATTTAAAAAAAAATGATTTTTTTTGCCTCCCATACTTCGCCATACTTGGCCCATAGTTCGCCCATATTTAAAGAATATGGAAAAAATGATTTTTTTTGCCTCCCATACTTCGCCATACTTGGCCCATAGTTCGCCCATAGTTCAAAAATTTTAAAAAAAGTGTTTTTTTCGCCTCCCATACTTCGCCATACTTGGCCCATAGTTCGCCCATAGTTCAAAAATTTAAATAAAAGTGTTTTTTTCGCCTCTCATACTTCGCCATACTTGGCCCATAGTTCGCCCATATTTGAAGAAATTAAAAAAAATGATTTTTTTTGCCTCCCATACTTCGCCATACTTGGCCCATAGTTCGCCCATAGTTCAAAAATTTAAATAAAGTGTTTTTTTCGCCTCAAATACTTCGCCATACTTGGCCCATAGTTCGCCCATAGTTCAAAAATTTAAATAAAGTGTTTTTTTCGCCTCCCATACTTCGCCATACTTGGCCCATAGTTCGCCCATAGTTCAAAAATTTAAATAAAGTGTTTTTTTCGCCTCTCATACTTCGCCATACTTGGCCCATAGTTCGCCCATATTTGAAGAATTTAAAAAAAATGATTTTATTTGCCTCCCATACTTCGCCATACTTGGCCCATAGTTCGCCCATAGTTCAAAAATTTAAATAAAGTGTTTTTTTCGCCTCAAATACTTCGCCATACTTGGCCCATAGTTCGCCCATAGTTCAAAAATTTAAATAAAAGTGTTTTTTTCGCCTCCCATACTTTGCCATACTTGGCTCCTAGTTCGCCCATATTTGAAGAATTTAAAAAAAATGATTTTTTTTGCCTCCCATACTTCGCCATACTTGGCCCATAGTTCGCCCATATTTAAAGAATATGAAAAAAATGATTTTTTTTGCCTCCCATACTTCGCCATACTTGGCCCATAGTTCGCCCATAGTTCAAAAATTTTAAAAAAAGTGTTTTTTTCGCCTCCCATACTTCGCCATACTTGGCCCATAGTTCGCCCATAGTTCAAAAATTTAAATAAAAGTGTTTTTTTCGCCTCTCATACTTCGCCATACTTGGCCCATAGTTCGCCCATATTTGAAGAATTTAAAAAAAATGATTTTTTTTGCCTCCCATACTTCGCCATACTTGGCCCATAGTTCGCCCATAGTTCAAAAATTTAAATAAAGTGTTTTTTTCGCCTCAAATACTTCGCCATACTTGGCCCATAGTTCGCCCATAGTTCAAAAATTTAAATAAAGTGTTTTTTTCGCCTCCCATACTTCGCCATACTTGGCCCATAGTTCGCCCATAGTTCAAAAATTTAAATAAAGTGTTTTTTTCGCCTCCCATACTTCGCCATACTTGGCCCATAGTTCGCCCATAGTTCAAAAATTTAAAAAAAAGTGCTTTTTTCGCCTCCCATACTTCGCCATACTTGGCCCATAGTTCGCCCATAGTTCAAAAATTTAATAGAAAGTGTTTTTTTCGACTCCCATACTTCGCCATACTTGGCCCATAGTTCGCCCATATTTAAAGAATTTGAAAAAAATGATTTTTTTTGCCTCCCATACTTCGCCATACTTGGCCCATAGTTCGCCCATAGTTCAAAAATTTAAAAAAAGTGTTTTTTTCGCCTCCCATACTTCGCCATACTTGGCCCATAGTTCGCCCATAGTTCAAAAATTTAAAAAAAAGTTTTTTTTTCGCCTCCCATACTTCGCCATACTTGGCCCATAGTTCGCCCATAGTTCAAAAATTTAAAAGAAAGTGTTTTTTTCGACTCCCATACTTCGCCATACTTGGCCCATAGTTCGCCCATAGTTCAAAAATTTAAATAAAGTGTTTTTTTCGCCTCCCATACTTCGCCATACTTGGCCCATAGTTCGCCCATAGTTCAAAAATTTAAATAAAAGTGTTTTTTTCGCCTCCCATACTTCGCCATACTTGGCCCATAGTTCGCCCATATTTGAAGAATTTAAAAAAAATGATTTTTTTTGCCTCCCATACTTCGCCATACTTGGCCCATAGTTCGCCCATAGTTCAAAAATTTAAAAAAAAGTGTTTTTTTCGCCTCCCATACTTCGCCATACTTGGCCCATAGTTCGCCCATAGTTCAAAAATTTAAATAAAAGTGTTTTTTTCGCCTCCCATACTTCGCCATACTTGGCCCATAGTTCGCCCATATTTGAAGAATTTAAAAAAAATGATTTTTTTTGCCTCCCATACTTCGCCATACTTGGCCCATAGTTCGCCCATAGTTCAAAAATTTAAAAAAAGTGTTTTTTTCGCCTCCCATACTTCGCCATACTTGGCCCATAGTTCGCCCATAGTTCAAAAATTTAAATAAAAGTGTTTTTTTCGCCTCCCATACTTCGCCATACTTGGCCCATAGTTCGCCCATATTTGAAGAATTTAAAAAAAATGATTTTTTTTGCCTCCCATACTTCGCCATACTTGGCCCATAGTTCGCCCATATTTGAAGAATTTGAAAAAAATGATTTTTTTTGCCTCCCATACTTCGCCATACTTGGCCCATAGTTCGCCCATAGTTCAAAAATTTAAAAAAAGTGTTTTTTTCGCCTCCCATACTTCGCCATACTTGGCCCATAGTTCGCCCATAGTTCAAAAATTTAAAAAAAGTGTTTTTTTCGCCTCCCATACTTCGCCATACTTGGCCCATAGTTCGCCCATAGTTCAAAAATTTAAATAAAAGTGTTTTTTTCGCCTCCCATACTTCGCCATACTTGGCCCATAGTTCGCCCATATTTGAAGAATTTGAAAAAAATGATTTTTTTTGCCTCCCATACTTCGCCATACTTGGCCCATAGTTCGCCCATAGTTCAAAAATTTAAATAAAGTGATTTTTTCGCCTCCCATACTTCGCCATACTTGGCCCATAGTTCGCCCATAGTTAAAAATTTAAATAAAGTGTTTTTTTCGCCTCCCATACTTCGCCATACTTGGCCCATAGTTCGCCCATAGTTCAAAAATTTAAATAAAAGTGTTTTTTTCGCCTCCCATACTTCGCCATACTTGGCCCATAGTTCGCCCATATTTGAAGAATTTAAAAAAAATGATTTTTTTTGCCTCCCATACTTCGCCATACTTGGCCCATAGTTCGCCCATATTTAAAAAATTTGAAAAAAATGATTTTTTTGCCTCCCATACTTCGCCATACTTGGCCCATAGTTCGCCC
The DNA here is from genome assembly GCF_019393585.1 of Leptopilina boulardi. Taxonomy (NCBI): domain Eukaryota; kingdom Metazoa; phylum Arthropoda; class Insecta; order Hymenoptera; family Figitidae; genus Leptopilina; species Leptopilina boulardi. Next base: position 16,169 of record NW_026137789.1, on the reverse strand, counting down.
ATAGTTCAAAAATTTAAATAAAAGTGTTTTTTTCGCCTCCCATACTTTGCCATACTTGGCCCCTAGTTCGCCCATATTTGAAGAATTTAAAAAAAATGATTTTTTTTGCCTCCCATACTTCGCCATACTTGGCCCATAGTTCGCCCATATTTAAAGAATTTGAAAAAAATGATTTTTTTGCCTCCCATACTTCGCCATACTTGGCCCATAGTTCGCCCATAGTTCAAAAATTTAAATAAAGTGTTTTTTTCGCCTCCCATACTTCGCCATACTTGGCCCATAGTTCGCCCATAGTTCAAAAATTTAAATAAAGTGTTTTTTTCGCCTCCCATACTTCGCCATACTTGGCCCATAGTTCGCCCATAGTTCAAAAATTTTAAAAAAAGTGTTTTTTTCGCCTCCCATACTTCGCCATACTTGGCCCATAGTTCGCCCATAGTTCAAAAATTTAAATAAAGTGTTTTTTTCGCCTCCCATACTTCGCCATACTTGGCCCATAGTTCGCCCATAGTTCAAAAATTTAAATAAAGTGTTTTTTTCGCCTCCCATACTTCGCCATACTTGGCCCATAGTTCGCCCATAGTTCAAAAATTTAAATAAAAGTGTTTTTTTCGCCTCCCATACTTTGCCATACTTGGCCCCTAGTTCGCCCATATTTGAAGAATTTAAAAAAAATGATTTTTTTTGCCTCCCATACTTCGCCATACTTGGCCCATAGTTCGCCCATATTTGAAGAATTTGAAAAAAATGATTTTTTTTGCCTCCCATACTTCGCCATACTTGGCCCATAGTTCGCCCATAGTTCAAAAATTTAAAAAAAGTGTTTTTTTCGCCTCCCATACTTCGCCATACTTGGCCCATAGTTCGCCCATAGTTCAAAAATTTAAAAAAAGTGTTTTTTTCGCCTCCCATACTTCGCCATACTTGGCCCATAGTTCGCCCATAGTTCAAAAATTTAAATAAAAGTGTTTTTTTCGCCTCCCATACTTCGCCATACTTGGCCCATAGTTCGCCCATATTTGAAGAATTTAAAAAAATGATTTTTTTTGCCTCCCATACTTCGCCATACTTGGCCCATAGTTCGCCCATAGTTCAAAAATTTAAATAAAGTGTTTTTTTCGCCTCCCATACTTCGCCATACTTGGCCCATAGTTCGCCCATAGTTGAAAAATTTAAAAAAAGTGTTTTTTTCGCCTCCCATACTTCGCCATACTTGGCCCATAGTTCGCCCATAGTTCAAAAATTTAAATAAAAGTGTTTTTTTCGCCTCCCATACTTTGCCATACTTGGCCCCTAGTTCGCCCATATTTGAAGAATTTAAAAAAAATGATTTTTTTTGCCTCCCATACTTCGCCATACTTGGCCCATAGTTCGCCCATATTTGAAGAATTTGAAAAAAATGATTTTTTTGCCTCCCATACTTCGCCATACTTGGCCCATAGTTCGCCCATAGTTCAAAAATTTAAATAAAAGTGTTTTTTTCGCCTCCCATACTTCGCCATACTTGGCCCATAGTTCGCCCATATTTGAAGAATTTAAAAAAAATGTTTTTTTTGCCTCCCATACTTCGCCATACTTGGCCCATAGTTCGCCCATATTTGAAGAATTTGAAAAAAATGATTTTTTTGCCTCCCATACTTCGCCATACTTGGCCCATAGTTCGCCCATAGTTCAAAAATTTAAATAAAGTGTTTTTTTCGCCTCCCATACTTCGCCATACTTGGCCCATAGTTCGCCCATAGTTCAAAAATTTAAATAAAGTGTTTTTTTCGCCTCCCATACTTCGCCATACTTGGCCCATAGTTCGCCCATAGTTCAAAAATTTAAATAAAGTGTTTTTTTCGCCTCCCATACTTCGCCATACTTGGCCCATAGTTCGCCCATAGTTCAAAAATTTAAAAAAAAGTGTTTTTTTCGCCTCCCATACTTCGCCATACTTGGCCCATAGTTCGCCCATAGTTCAAAAATTTAAAAAAAGTGTTTTTTTCGCCTCCCATACTTCGCCATACTTGGCCCATAGTTCGCCCATAGTTCAAAAATTTAAATAAAAGTGTTTTTTTCGCCTCCCATACTTCGCCATACTTGGCCCTAGTTCGCCCATATTTGAAGAATTTAAAAAAAATGATTTTTTTTGCCTCCCATACTTCGCCATACTTGGCCCATAGTTCGCCCATATTTAAAGAATTTGAAAAAAATGATTTTTTTTGCCTCCCATACTTCGCCATACTTGGCCCATAGTTCGCCCATAGTTCAAAAATTTTAAAAAAAGTGTTTTTTTCGCCTCCCATACTTCGCCATACTTGGCCCATAGTTCGCCCATAGTTCAAAAATTTAAATAAAAGTGTTTTTTTCGCCTCCCATACTTCGCCATACTTGGCCCATAGTTCGCCCATATTTGAAGAATTTAAAAAAAATGATTTTTTTTGCCTCCCATACTTCGCCATACTTGGCCCATAGTTCGCCCATAGTTCAAAAATTTAAATAAAAGTGTTTTTTTCGCCTCCCATACTTCGCCATACTTGGCCCATAGTTCGCCCATATTTCAAAAATTTAAAAAAAATGATTTTTTTTGCCTCCCATACTTCGCCATACTTGGCCCATAGTTCGCCCATAGTTCAAAAATTTAAAAAAAGTGTTTTTTTCGCCTCCCATACTTCGCCATACTTGGCCCATAGTTCGCCCATAGTTCAAAAATTTAAATAAAGTGTTTTTTTCGCCTCCCATACTTCGCCATACTTGGCCCATAGTTCGCCCATAGTTCAAAAATTTAAATAAAGTGTTTTTTTCGCCTCCCATACTTCGCCATACTTGGCCCATAGTTCGCCCATAGTTCAAAAATTTAAAAAAAGTGTTTTTTTCGCCTCCCATACTTCGCCATACTTGGCCCATAGTTCGCCCATAGTTCAAAAATTTAAAAAAAGTGTTTTTTTCGCCTCCCATACTTCGCCATACTTGGCCCATAGTTCGCCCATAGTTCAAAAATTTAAAAAAAGTGTTTTTTTCGCCTCCCATACTTCGCCATACTTGGCCCATAGTTCGCCCATAGTTCAAAAATTTAAATAAAAGTGTTTTTTTCGCCTCCCATACTTCGCCATACTTGGCCCATAGTTCGCCCATATTTGAAGAATTTAAAAAAAATGATTTTTTTTGCCTCCCATACTTCGCCATACTTGGCCCATAGTTCGCCCATATTTAAAGAATTTGAAAAAAATGATTTTTTTTGCCTCCCATACTTCGCCATACTTGGCCCATAGTTCGCCCATAGTTCAAAAATTTAAAAAAAGTGTTTTTTTCGCCTCCCATACTTCGCCATACTTGGCCCATAGTTCGCCCATAGTTCAAAAATTTAAAAAAAGTGTTTTTTTCGCCTCCCATACTTCGCCATACTTGGCCCATAGTTCGCCCATATTTGAAGAATTTAAAAAAAATGATTTTTTTTGCCTCCCATACTTCGCCATACTTGGCCCATAGTTCGCCCATAGTTCAAAAATTTAAATAAAAGTGTTTTTTTCGCCTCCCATACTTCGCCATACTTGGCCCATAGTTCGCCCATATTTCAAGAATTTAAAAAAATGATTTTTTTTGCCTCCCATACTTCGCCCTACTTGGCCCATTGTTCCCCCATATTTCAAAAATTTAAAAAAATGATTTTTTTTGCCTCCCATACTTCGCCATACTTGGCCCATAGTTCGCCCATAGTTCAAAAATTTAAAAAAAGTGTTTTTTTCGCCTCCCATACTTCGCCATACTTGGCCCATAGTTCGCCCATAGTTCAAAAATTTAAATAAAAGTGTTTTTTTCGCCTCCCATACTTCGCCATACTTGGCCCATAGTTCGCCCATATTTGAAGAATTTAAAAAAAATGATTTTTTTTGCCTCCCATACTTCGCCATACTTGGCCCATAGTTCGCCCATAGTTCAAAAATTTAAAAAAAGTGTTTTTTTCGCCTCCCATACTTCGCCATACTTGGCCCATAGTTCGCCCATAGTTCAAAAATTTAAAAAAAGTGTTTTTTTCGCCTCCCATACTTCGCCATACTTGGCCCATAGTTCGCCCATAGTTCAAAAATTTAAATAAAGTGTTTTTTTCGCCTCCCATACTTCGCCATACTTGGCCCATAGTTCGCCCATAGTTCAAAAATTTAAAAAAAGTGATTTTTTTCGCCTCCCATACTTCGCCATACTTGGCCCATAGTTCGCCCATATTAAAAATTTAAAAGAAAGTGTTTTTTTCGACTCCCATACTTCGCCATACTTGGCCCATAGTTCGCCCATAGTTCAAAAATTTAAATAAAAGTGTTTTTTTCGCCTCCCATACTTCGCCATACTTGGCCCTAGTTCGCCCATATTTGAAGAATTTAAAAAAAATGATTTTTTTTGCCTCCCATACTTCGCCATACTTGGCCCATAGTTCGCCCATATTTAAAGAATATGGAAAAAATGATTTTTTTTGCCTCCCATACTTCGCCATACTTGGCCCATAGTTCGCCCATAGTTCAAAAATTTTAAAAAAAGTGTTTTTTTCGCCTCCCATACTTCGCCATACTTGGCCCATAGTTCGCCCATATTTAAAGGATTTGAAAAAAATGATTTTTTTGCCTCCCATACTTCGCCATACTTGGCCCATAGTTCGCCCATATTTAAAGAATTTGAAAAAAATGATTTTTTTTGCCTCCCATACTTCGCCATACTTGGCCCATAGTTCGCCCATAGTTCAAAAATTTAAAAAAAATGTTTTTTTCGCCTCCCATACTTCGCCATACTTGGCCCATAGTTCGCCCATAGTTCAAAAATTTAAAAAAAAGTGTTTTTTTCGCCTCCCATACTTCGCCATACTTGGCCCATAGTTCGCCCATAGTTCAAAAATTTAAAAAAAGTGTTTTTTTCGCCTCCCATACTTCGCCATACTTGGCCCATAGTTCGCCCATAGTTCAAAAATTTTAAAAAAAGTGTTTTTTTCGCCTCCCATACTTCGCCATACTTGGCCCATAGTTCGCCCATAGTTCAAAAATTTAAATAAAAGTGTTTTTTTGCCTCCCATACTTCGCCATACTTGGCCCATAGTTCGCCCATATTTAAAGAATTTGAAAAAAATGATTTTTTTTGCCTCCCATACTTCGCCATACTTGGCCCATAGTTCGCCCATAGTTCAAAAATTTAAATAAAGTGTTTTTTTCGCCTCCCATACTTCGCCATACTTGGCCCATAGTTCGCCCATAGTTCAAAAATTTAAAAAAAAGTGTTTTTTTCGCCTCCCATACTTCGCCATACTTGGCCCATAGTTCGCCCATATTTAAAGAATTTGAAAAAAATGATTTTTTTTGCCTCCCATACTTCGCCATACTTGGCCCATAGTTCGCCCATAGTTCAAAAATTTAAATAAAAGTGTTTTTTTCGCCTCCCATACTTCGCCATACTTGGCCCTAGTTCGCCCATATTTGAAGAATTTAAAAAAAATGATTTTTTTTGCCTCCCATACTTCGCCATACTTGGCCCATAGTTCGCCCATATTTAAAGAATTTGAAAAAAATGATTTTTTTTGCCTCCCATACTTCGCCATACTTGGCCCATAGTTCGCCCATAGTTCAAAAATTTAAATAAAGTGTTTTTTTCGCCTCCCATACTTCGCCATACTTGGCCCATAGTTCGCCCATAGTTCAAAAATTTAAATAAAAGTGTTTTTTTCGCCTCCCATACTTCGCCATACTTGGCCCTAGTTCGCCCATATTTGAAGAATTTAAAAAAAAATGATTTTTTTTGCCTCCCATACTTCGCCATACTTGGCCCATAGTTCGCCCATATTTAAAGAATATGAAAAAAATGATTTTTTTTGCCTCCCATACTTCGCCATACTTGGCCCATAGTTCGCCCATAGTTCAAAAATTTTAAAAAAAGTGTTTTTTTCGCCTCCCATACTTCGCCATACTTGGCCCATAGTTCGCCCATAGTTCAAAAATTTAAATAAAAGTGTTTTTTTCGCCTCCCATACTTCGCCATACTTGGCCCATAGTTCGCCCATATTTGAAGAATTTAAAAAAAATGATTTTTTTTGCCTCCCATACTTCGCCATACTTGGCCCATAGTTCGCCCATAGTTCAAAAATTTAAATAAAGTGTTTTTTTCGCCTCCCATACTTCGCCATACTTGGCCCATAGTTCGCCCATAGTTCAAAAATTTAAATAAAGTGTTTTTTTCGCCTCCCATACTTCGCCATACTTGGCCCATAGTTCGCCCATAGTTCAAAAATTTAAATAAAGTGTTTTTTTCGCCTCTCATACTTCGCCATACTTGGCCCATAGTTCGCCCATATTTGAAGAATTTAAAAAAAATGATTTTTTTGCCTCCCATACTTCGCCATACTTGGCCCATAGTTCGCCCATAGTTCAAAAATTTAAATAAAGTGTTTTTTTCGCCTCCCATACTTCGCCATACTTGGCCCATAGTTCGCCCATAGTTCAAAAATTTAAATAAAAGTGTTTTTTTCGCCTCCCATACTTTGCCATACTTGGCTCCTAGTTCGCCCATATTTGAAGAATTTAAAAAAAATGATTTTTTTTGCCTCCCATACTTCGCCATACTTGGCCCATAGTTCGCCCATATTTAAAGAATATGAAAAAAATGATTTTTTTTGCCTCCCATACTTCGCCATACTTGGCCCATAGTTCGCCCATAGTTCAAAAATTTTAAAAAAAGTGTTTTTTTCGCCTCCCATACTTCGCCATACTTGGCCCATAGTTCGCCCATAGTTCAAAAATTTAAATAAAAGTGTTTTTTTCGCCTCCCATACTTCGCCATACTTGGCCCATAGTTCGCCCATATTTGAAGAATTTAAAAAAAATGATTTTTTTTGCCTCCCATACTTCGCCATACTTGGCCCATAGTTCGCCCATAGTTCAAAAATTTAAATAAAGTGTTTTTTTCGCCTCCCATACTTCGCCATACTTGGCCCATAGTTCGCCCATAGTTCAAAAATTTAAATAAAGTGTTTTTTTCGCCTCCCATACTTCGCCATACTTGGCCCATAGTTCGCCCATAGTTCAAAAATTTAAATAAAGTGTTTTTTTCGCCTCCCATACTTCGCCATACTTGGCCCATAGTTCGCCCATAGTTCAAAAATTTAAAAAAAAGTGTTTTTTTCGCCTCCCATACTTCGCCATACTTGGCCCATAGTTCGCCCATAGTTCAAAAATTTAATAGAAAGTGTTTTTTTCGACTCCCATACTTCGCCATACTTGGCCCATAGTTCGCCCATATTTAAAGAATTTGAAAAAAATGATTTTTTTTGCCTCCCATACTTCGCCATACTTGGCCCATAGTTCGCCCATAGTTCAAAAATTTAAAAAAAAGTGTTTTTTTCGCCTCCCATACTTCGCCATACTTGGCCCATAGTTCGCCCATAGTTCAAAAATTTAAAAGAAAGTGTTTTTTTCGACTCCCATACTTCGCCATACTTGGCCCATAGTTCGCCCATAGTTCAAAAATTTAAATAAAAGTGTTTTTTTCGCCTCCCATACTTCGCCATACTTTGCCCTAGTTCGCCCATATTTGAAGAATTTAAAAAAAATGATTTTTTTTGCCTCCCATACTTCGCCATACTTGGCCCATAGTTCGCCCATATTTAAAGAATATGGAAAAAATGATTTTTTTTGCCTCCCATACTTCGCCATACTTGGCCCATAGTTCGCCCATAGTTCAAAAATTTTAAAAAAAGTGTTTTTTTCGCCTCCCATACTTCGCCATACTTGGCCCATAGTTCGCCCATATTTGAAGGATTTGAAAAAAATGATTTTTTTGCCTCCCATACTTCGCCATACTTGGCCCATAGTTCGCCCATATTTAAAGAATTTGAAAAAAATGATTTTTTTTGCCTCCCATACTTCGCCATACTTGGCCCATAGTTCGCCCATAGTTCAAAAATTTAAATAAAGTGTTTTTTTCGCCTCCCATACTTCGCCATACTTGGCCCATAGTTCGCCCATAGTTCAAAAATTTAAAAAAAAGTGTTTTTTTCGCCTCCCATACTTCGCCATACTTGGCCCATAGTTCGCCCATAGTTCAAAAATTTAAAAAAAGTGTTTTTTTCGCCTCCCATACTTCGCCATACTTGGCCCATAGTTCGCCCATAGTTCAAAAATTTAAATAAAAGTGTTTTTTTGCCTCCCATACTTCGCCATACTTGGCCCATAGTTCGCCCATATTTAAAGAATTTGAAAAAAATGATTTTTTTTGCCTCCCATACTTCGCCATACTTGGCCCATAGTTCGCCCATAGTTCAAAAATTTAAAAAAAGTGTTTTTTTCGACTCCCATACTTCGCCATACTTGGCCCATAGTTCGCCCATATTTAAAAATTTGAAAAAAATGATTTTTTTTGCCTCCCATACTTCGCCATACTTGGCCCATAGTTCGCCCATAGTTCAAAAATTTAATAAAAGTGTTTTTTTCGCCTCCCATACTTCGCCATACTTGGCCCATAGTTCGCCCATATTTAAAGAATTTAAAAAAATGATTTTTTTTGCCTCCCATACTTCGCCATACTTGGCCCATAGTTCGCCCATAGTTCAAAAATTTAAATAAAAGTGTTTTTTTGCCTCCCATACTTCGCCATACTTGGCCCATAGTTCGCCCATATTTAAAGAATTTAAAAAAATGATTTTTTTTGCCTCCCATACTTCGCCATACTTGGCCCATAGTTCGCCCATAGTTCAAAAATTTAAATAAAGTGTTTTTTTCGCCTCCCATACTTCGCCATACTTGGCCCATAGTTCGCCCATAGTTCAAAAATTTAAAAAAAAGTGTTTTTTTAGCCTCCCATACTTCGCCATACTTGGCCCATAGTTCGCCCATAGTTCAAAAATTTAATAGAAAGTGTTTTTTTCGACTCCCATACTTCGCCATACTTGGCCCATAGTTCGCCCATATTTAAAGAATTTGAAAAAAATGATTTTTTTTGCCTCCCATACTTCGCCATACTTGGCCCATAGTTCGCCCATAGTTCAAAAATTTTAAAAAAAGTGTTTTTTTCGCCTCCCATACTTCGCCATACTTGGCCCATAGTTCGCCCATAGTTCAAAAATTTAAAAAAAGTGTTTTTTTCGCCTCCCATACTTCGCCATACTTGGCCCATAGTTCGCCCATAGTTCAAAAATTTAAATAAAAGTGTTTTTTTGCCTCCCATACTTCGCCATACTTGGCCCATAGTTCGCCCATATTTAAAGAATTTGAAAAAAATGATTTTTTTTGCCTCCCATACTTCGCCATACTTGGCCCATAGTTCGCCCATAGTTCAAAAATTTAAATAAAGTGTTTTTTTCGCCTCCCATACTTCGCCATACTTGGCCCATAGTTCGCCCATAGTTCAAAAATTTAAAAAAAGTGTTTTTTTCGCCTCCCATACTTCGCCATACTTGGCCCATAGTTCGCCCATAGTTCAAAAATTTAAATAAAAGTGTTTTTTTCGCCTCCCATACTTCGCCATACTTGGCTCCTAGTTCGCCCATATTTGAAGAATTTAAAAAAAATGATTTTTTTTGCCTCCCATACTTCGCCATACTTGGCCCATAGTTCGCCCATATTTAAAGAATATGAAAAAAATGATTTTTTTTGCCTCCCATACTTCGCCATACTTGGCCCATAGTTCGCCCATAGTTCAAAAATTTAAAAAAAGTGTTTTTTTCGCCTCCCATACTTCGCCATACTTGGCCCATAGTTCGCCCATAGTTCAAAAATTTAAATAAAAGTGTTTTTTTCGCCTCTCATACTTCGCCATACTTGGCCCATAGTTCGCCCATATTTGAAGAATTTAAAAAAAATGATTTTTTTTGCCTCCCATACTTCGCCATACTTGGCCCATAGTTCGCCCATAGTTCAAAAATTTAAAAAAAGTGTTTTTTTCGCCTCCCATACTTCGCCATACTTGGCCCATAGTTCGCCCATAGTTCAAAAATTTAAATAAAAGTGTTTTTTTCGCCTCCCATACTTTGCCATACTTGGCCCCTAGTTCGCCCATATTTGAAGAATTTAAAAAAAATGATTTTTTTTGCCTCCCATACTTCGCCATACTTGGCCCATAGTTCGCCCATATTTAAAGAATATGAAAAAATGATTTTTTTTGCCTCCCATACTTCGCCATACTTGGCCCATAGTTCGCCCATAGTTCAAAAATTTTAAAAAAAGTGTTTTTTTCGCCTCCCATACTTCGCCATACTTGGCCCATAGTTCGCCCATATTTAAAAATTTAAAAAAATGATTTTTTTGCCTCCCATACTTCGCCATACTTGGCCCATAGTTCGCCCATATTTAAAGAATTTGAAAAAAATGATTTTTTTTGCCTCCCATACTTCGCCATACTTGGCCCATAGTTCGCCCATAGTTCAAAAATTTAAAAAAAGTGTTTTTTTCGCCTCCCATACTTCGCCATACTTGGCCCATAGTTCGCCCATAGTTCAAAAATTTAAAAAAAAGTGTTTTTTTCGCCTCCCATACTTCGCCATACTTGGCCCATAGTTCGCCCATAGTTCAAAAATTTAAAAAAAGTGTTTTTTTCGCCTCCCATACTTCGCCATACTTGGCCCATAGTTCGCCCATAGTTCAAAAATTTAAAAAAAGTGTTTTTTTCGCCTCCCATACTTCGCCATACTTGGCCCATAGTTCGCCCATAGTTCAAAAATTTAAATAAAAGTGTTTTTTTGCCTCCCATACTTCGCCATACTTGGCCCATAGTTCGCCCATATTTAAAGAATTTGAAAAAAATGATTTTTTTTGCCTCCCATACTTCGCCATACTTGGCCCATAGTTCGCCCATAGTTCAAAAATTTAAATAAAGTGTTTTTTTCGCCTCCCATACTTCGCCATACTTGGCCCATAGTTCGCCCATAGTTCAAAAATTTAAAAAAAAGTGTTTTTTTCGCCTCCCATACTTCGCCATACTTGGCCCATAGTTCGCCCATATTTAAAGAATTTAAAAAAATGATTTTTTTTGCCTCCCATACTTCGCCATACTGGGCCCATAGTTCGCCCATAGTTCAAAAATTTAAATAAAAGTGTTTTTTTCGCCTCCCATACTTCGCCATACTTGGCCCTAGTTCGCCCATATTTGAAGAATTTAAAAAAAATGATTTTTTTTGCCTCCCATACTTCGCCATACTTGGCCCATAGTTCGCCCATATTTAAAGAATTTGAAAAAAATGATTTTTTTTGCCTCCCATACTTCGCCATACTTGGCCCATAGTTCGCCCATAGTTCAAAAATTTAAATAAAGTGTTTTTTTCGCCTCCCATACTTCGCCATACTTGGCCCATAGTTCGCCCATAGTTCAAAAATTTAAATAAAAGTGTTTTTTTCGCCTCCCATACTTCGCCATACTTGGCCCTAGTTCGCCCATATTTGAAGAATTTAAAAAAAATGATTTTTTTTGCCTCCCATACTTCGCCATACTTGGCCCATAGTTCGCCCATATTTAAAGAATTTGAAAAAAATGATTTTTTTTGCCTCCCATACTTCGCCATACTTGGCCCATAGTTCGCCCATAGTTCAAAAATTTTAAAAAAAGTGTTTTTTTCGCCTCCCATACTTCGCCATACTTGGCCCATAGTTCGCCCATAGTTCAAAAATTTAAATAAAAGTGTTTTTTTCGCCTCTCATACTTCGCCATACTTGGCCCATAGTTCGCCCATATTTGAAGAATTTAAAAAAAATGATTTTTTTTGCCTCCCATACTTCGCCATACTTGGCCCATAGTTCGCCCATAGTTCAAAAATTTAAATAAAGTGTTTTTTTCGCCTCCCATACTTCGCCATACTTGGCCCATAGTTCGCCCATAGTTCAAAAATTTAAATAAAGTGTTTTTTTCGCCTCCCATACTTCGCCATACTTGGCCCATAGTTCGCCCATAGTTCAAAAATTTAAATAAAGTGTTTTTTTCGCCTCCCATACTTCGCCATACTTGGCCCATAGTTCGCCCATATTTGAAGAATTTAAAAAAAATGATTTTTTTGCCTCCCATACTTCGCCATACTTGGCCCATAGTTCGCCCATAGTTCAAAAATTTAAATAAAGTGTTTTTTTCGCCTCCCATACTTCGCCATACTTGGCCCATAGTTCGCCCATAGTTCAAAAATTTAAATAAAAGTGTTTTTTTCGCCTCCCATACTTCGCCATACTTGGCCCTAGTTCGCCCATATTTGAAGAATTTAAAAAAAATGATTTTTTTTGCCTCCCATACTTCGCCATACTTGGCCCATAGTTCGCCCATATTTAAAGAATTTGAAAAAAATGATTTTTTTTGCCTCCCATACTTCGCCATACTTGGCCCATAGTTCGCCCATAGTTCAAAAATTTTAAAAAAAGTGTTTTTTTCGCCTCCCATACTTCGCCATACTTGGCCCATAGTTCGCCCATAGTTCAAAAATTTAAATAAAAGTGTTTTTTTCGCCTCCCATACTTCGCCATACTTGGCCCATAGTTCGCCCATATTTGAAGAATTTAAAAAAAATGATTTTTTTTGCCTCCCATACTTCGCCATACTTGGCCCATAGTTCGCCCATAGTTCAAAAATTTAAATAAAGTGTTTTTTTCGCCTCCCATACTTCGCCATACTTGGCCCATAGTTCGCCCATAGTTCAAAAATTTAAATAAAGTGTTTTTTTCGCCTCCCATACTTCGCCATACTTGGCCCATAGTTCGCCCATAGTTCAAAAATTTAAATAAAGTGTTTTTTTCGCCTCCCATACTTCGCCATACTTGGCCCATAGTTCGCCCATAGTTCAAAAATTTAAAAAAAAGTGTTTTTTTCGCCTCCCATACTTCGCCATACTTGGCCCATAGTTCGCCCATAGTTCAAAAATTTAAAAAAAGTGTTTTTTTCGCCTCCCATACTTCGCCATACTTGGCCCATAGTTCGCCCATATTTAAAGAATTTGAAAAAAATGATTTTTTTTGCCTCCCATACTTCGCCATACTTGGCCCATAGTTCGCCCATAGTTCAAAAATTTAAAAAAAAGTGTTTTTTTCGCCTCCCATACTTCGCCATACTTGGCCCATAGTTCGCCCATAGTTCAAAAATTTAAAAGAAAGTGTTTTTTTCGCCTCCCATACTTCGCCATACTTGGCCCATAGTTCGCCCATAGTTCAAAAATTTAAATAAAAGTGTTTTTTTCGCCTCCCATACTTCGCCATACTTGGCCCTAGTTCGCCCATATTTGAAGAATTTAAAAAAAATGATTTTTTTTGCCTCCCATACTTCGCCATACTTGGCCCATAGTTCGCCCATATTTAAAGAATATGGAAAAAATGATTTTTTTTGCCTCCCATACTTCGCCATACTTGGCCCATAGTTCGCCCATAGTTCAAAAATTTTAAAAAAAGTGTTTTTTTCGCCTCCCATACTTCGCCATACTTGGCCCATAGTTCGCCCATATTTGAAGAATTTGAAAAAAATGATTTTTTTGCCTCCCATACTTCGCCATACTTGGCCCATAGTTCGCCCATATTTAAAGAATTTGAAAAAAATGATTTTTTTTGCCTCCCATACTTCGCCATACTTGGCCCATAGTTCGCCCATAGTTCAAAAATTTAAATAAAGTGTTTTTTTCGCCTCCCATACTTCGCCATACTTGGCCCATAGTTCGCCCATAGTTCAAAAATTTAAAAAAAAGTGTTTTTTTCGCCTCCCATACTTCGCCATACTTGGCCCATAGTTCGCCCATAGTTCAAAAATTTAAAAGAAAGTGTTTTTTTCGCCTCCCATACTTCGCCATACTTGGCCCATAGTTCGCCCATAGTTCAAAAATTTAAAAAAAGTGTTTTTTTCGCCTCCCATACTTCGCCATACTTGGCCCATAGTTCGCCCATAGTTCAAAAATTTAAAAAAATGTTTTTTTTGCCTCCCATACTTCGCCATACTTGGCCCATAGTTCGCTCATAGTTCAAAAATTTAAAAAAAGTGTTTTTTTCGCCTCCCATACTTCGCCATACTTGGCCCATAGTTCGCCCATAGTTCAAAAATTTAAAAAAAGTGTTTTTTTCGCCTCCCATACTTCGCCATACTTGGCCCATAGTTCGCCCATATTTAAAGAATTTGAAAAAAATGATTTTTTTTGCCTCCCATACTTCGCCATACTTGGCCCATAGTTCGCCCATAGTTCAAAAATTTAAATAAAAGTGTTTTTTTCGCCTCCCATACTTCGCCATACTTGGCCCATAGTTCGCCCATATTTAAAGAATTTAAAAAAATGATTTTTTTTGCCTCCCATACTTCGCCATACTTGGCCCATAGTTCGCCCATAGTTCAAAAATTTAAATAAAGTGTTTTTTTCGCCTCCCATACTTCGCCATACTTGGCCCATAGTTCGCCCATAGTTCAAAAATTTAAAAAAAGTGTTTTTTTCGCCTCCCATACTTCGCCATACTTGGCCCATAGTTCGCCCATATTTAAAAAATTTAAAAAAAGTGTTTTTTTTGCCTCCCATACTTCGCCATACTTGGCCCATAGTTCGCCCATAGTTCAAAAATTTAAATAAAAGTGTTTTTTTCGCCTCCCATACTTCGCCATACTTGGCCCATAGTTCGCCCATATTTCAAGAATTTAAAAAAAATGATTTTTTTTGCCTCCCATACTTCGCCATACTTGGCCCATAGTTCGCCCATAGTTAAAAAATTTAAAAAAAATGATTTTTTTTGCCTCCCATACTTCGCCATACTTGGCCCATAGTTCGCCCATAGTTCAAAAATTTAAAAAAAGTGTTTTTTTCGCCTCCCATACTTCGCCATACTTGGCCCATAGTTCGCCCATAGTTCAAAAATTTAAATAAAAGTGTTTTTTTCGCCTCCCATACTTCGCCATACTTGGCCCATAGTTCGCCCATATTTGAAAAATTTAAAAAAAATGATTTTTTTTGCCTCCCATACTTCGCCATACTTGGCCCATAGTTCGCCCATATTTAAAGAATTTGAAAAAAATGATTTTTTTTGCCTCCCATACTTCGCCATACTTGGCCCATAGTTCGCCCATAGTTCAAAAATTTAAAAAAAGTGTTTTTTTCGCCTCCCATACTTCGCCATACTTGGCCCATAGTTCGCCCATAGTTCAAAAATTTAAATAAAAGTGTTTTTTTCGCCTCCCATACTTTGCCATACTTGGCCCATAGTTCGCCCATATTTGAAGAATTTAAAAAAAATGATTTTTTTTGCCTCCCATACTTCGCCATACTTGGCCCATAGTTCGCCCATAGTTCAAAAATTTAAAAAAAGTGTTTTTTTCGCCTCCCATACTTCGCCATACTTGGCCCATAGTTCGCCCATAGTTCAAAAATTTAAAAAAAGTGTTTTTTTCGCCTCCCATACTTCGCCATACTTGGCCCATAGTTCGCCCATAGTTCAAAAATTTAAATAAAGTGTTTTTTTCGCCTCCCATACTTCGCCATACTTGGCTCCTAGTTCGCCCATATTTGAAGAATTTAAAAAAAATGATTTTTTTTGCCTCCCATACTTCGCCATACTTGGCCCATAGTTCGCCCATAGTTCAAAAATTTAAAAAAAGTGTTTTTTTCGCCTCCCATACTTCGCCATACTTGGCCCATAGTTCGCCCATAGTTCAAAAATTTAAATAAAAGTGTTTTTTTCGCCTCCCATACTTCGCCATACTTGGCCCTAGTTCGCCCATATTTGAAGAATTTAAAAAAAATGATTTTTTTTGCCTCCCATACTTCGCCATACTTGGCCCATAGTTCGCCCATATTTAAAGAATTTGAAAAAAATGATTTTTTTTGCCTCCCATACTTCGCCATACTTGGCCCATAGTTCGCCCATAGTTCAAAAATTTAAAAAAAGTGTTTTTTTCGCCTCCCATACTTCGCCATACTTGGCCCATAGTTCGCCCATAGTTCAAAAATTTAAATAAAAGTGTTTTTTTCGCCTCCCATACTTCGCCATACTTGGCCCATAGTTCGCCCATATTTGAAGAATTTAAAAAAAATGATTTTTTTTGCCTCCCATACTTCGCCATACTTGGCCCATAGTTCGCCCATAGTTCAAAAATTTAAAAAAAGTGTTTTTTTCGCCTCCCATACTTCGCCATACTTGGCCCATAGTTCGCCCATAGTTCAAAAATTTAAATAAAGTGTTTTTTTCGCCTCCCATACTTCGCCATACTTGGCCCATAGTTCGCCCATA